>NC_092334.1:102581346-102897307 GCF_046630445.1 Rutidosis leptorrhynchoides | reverse complement strand
CTGTTGCTAAAGCACCATACCGTTTAGCACCTTCCGAAATGAAGGAACTTTCCAACAAACTCCAAGAATTATTGGATAAAGGTTTCATTCGTCCAAACTCGTCCCCATGGGGAGCTCCTATTCTATTCGTTAAAAAGAAAGATGGTACGCTGAGGATGTGTATTGATTACCACGAACTCAACAAGCTTACTATCAAGAACTGTTATCCATTACCGCATATTGATGATCTATTTGACCAACTTCAAGGGTCGAGTGTTTATTCAAAAATTGATCTGAGGTCCGGTTATCACCAACTTAGGGTCAAGGAATCCGATATTCCTAAGACTGCTTTTCGTACTCGTTATGGGCACAATGAATTTTGTGTCATGCCTTTTGGCTTAACTAATGCTTCTGCCGTGTTCATAGATCTTATGAATCGTATCTGCAAACTATATCTCAACAAATTTGTCATTGTATTCATTGACGACATCTTAATCTACTCAAAGAGTGAGAAAGAACATGAGCAGTATTTGTGCATGATTCTTGAACTCTTAAGAAAGGAACAACTCTACGCTAAGTTTTCAAAGTGCGAGTTTTGGCTCAAAACCGTACAATTCCTCAGACATGTTGTTGATAGTAACGGAATACATGTCGATCCAGCTAAGATTACCGCTATTCAAAACTGGGAGATACCAAGGACTGCGAAGCATATTCGTCAATTTTTGGGACTTGACGGTTATTACCGGAGATTCATAAAAGATTTTTCCCTCCTTGCTAAACCCCTTACAAAGTTAACTCACAAAGGGAAGAATTTTGAGTGGTCCGAAGAACAGGAATCTGCTTTCAAGATTCTGAAGGATAAATTGACCACAGCCCCAATTCTATCTTTACCTGAAAGCTCTGACGATTTTGTTGTTTACTGCGATGCCTCAAAGCAAGGCTTTGGTTGTGTTTTAATGCAACATGAAAAGGTTATTGCCTATGCATCTAGACAGTTGAAGAAACATGAGAAGAACTATACCACACATGACCTGGAATTAGGAGCCGTGGTATTTGCACTAAAGATGTGGAGACAATACCTCTTTGGGGTTAGAATCACGGTGTATACCGATCATAAAAGTCTTCAACATATCTTTGACCAGAAGCAATTAAACATGAGACAAAGACGATGGCTCGAGTTATTAAATGATTATGACTGTGAGCTGAAATACCATCCTGGCAAGGCGAATGTAGTTGCTGATGCCCTTATGTAACATCCTCAAACAGGCCTAGATGTAAGATTACTAGATTGCCCTTAAATTTGTATTGTGTTATTATATGCTTTTATTTTTATTTAATATTTATTATTAAATAATGATGTGGTTAGGACCAGTTTGTGACAAGGGTCACAGAACAGGTTTGTTTATTTAATTTGGACTCCGTTTGGGTTGCCAAATGACGTACGAAAGATATCAAATAACTGATAAATACCCGCGTATCGCACAGTGTGGGAATTAAACCCAATTTAGTGACTAGTCTGTGTTCTTTCTTTCCATTTCTAGACCCTTCTTCTCTAAACACCGTACCTTCCCTTCCACCTACAATCAAACCCTAATCCTTAATCTTTACCTAGAGCTCAAATTGTTCATATCTTTGTGTTCCTTGTGATTCACTGATTCGTTTAAGGTAAGGATCACAAGCTTCCATGCTCTAATCTTTGAGAAATTTAAGATTTTGTGTTAGTTTTCATAAAAGTGTAAATTTGTGTCAAAACAAGTGATTTAAGTGTTGTTATGGTCAAATTGTTGTGGGTTTCGAGTCTATAACAAGTAGTGAATAAGTTGTGGTCGATTTTGGTGTTTAAAACGAGCTCTAGATCGAGATTTGAGGATTTCATCGTGAAGTCCGTAGCCTTTGTTCAGTTTCTGATGAAGATGAACACAGTCGACTGACTGTCGGTCGACAGTCGACCGACTGAGGGTTGAACCGGCCGATTGACGAAGACAACCGACCGACTGTTGAGTAAACCGACCGACTGAGATTTACCTTCGGCCGATTAATGTAATACCAAATGAATCGACCGACTGGGAAGGTCAGTCGACCGGTTGTGTCGACAGTCGACCTACTGTAAGAGTCAGTCGACCGACTGAGTGTCCAGGGCAGAATAGTTTACCTAAGTGTTGATTTTTAGCCGTTATGCTGCCCGTTTGTATTTTGATGATTTGGTGTAAATTTTTGATGTAAATTTTGAAAGTGCATAAGTGTTAAGCAAAAATTTTTAGCGGACACCTTTTCTGACAAAAATTTATATATTGTGTTATTTGATGTTAACGAACAGAAACTAACTTGTGGATATGTTTTTCTCAGGAGAAAAGGAGAAAGAGAAGGTTCAGTGATTAGATAGCTGAATACCTTCTCGTTTGCTGGTAATCGGTGAGTGGGACTAACTGGAGAATATAGTATATAGAAGCATGTTATATTATGATTGCCATGCTTGTTAGATATACTTATTGTTGGGGTTAGTTAGTTCTTATGATGACTGCATGTTAGTTGATGCTTGTCTGCTGGAGCCCAGTGCGTCCCTATTGTGTGGTAGCCTCGGTAGGAGAGATCAACCTGTGGGTTGGGTTCCTCTGTGGTAGCCTAGACAGCCGTGGTGTATATATATGTGAATGACGCGTCCATCGCGTGTGGATTATGTATATACATACGGTGGTGGAGGAACTTCTGGTAAGCCCCAGTCCGATCAGCTGGTGGTTAATGGTTTGGCCGAGCCGCCAGAGTCTCTGTAGACGACACTTGGGTGATGTTTGTATGTTAGACTATGTGACATGATTAGTATAACACTTGTGTATGCTATGGCCTGTAGTTAGTCGTACTCACTTAGCTTCGTGCTAATTCCCCTCCATCTCCTCCCTGCAGGTTGTTAGCTTTTGTAGATAGTGCTTTTGGGAGAAGACGGGCATGGTGATGTTATGTTTGACAGGAGTCAACTCTGATGTTGTCTTGTTTTGTTTAAATAGTGATACTTTGTGAATGTATTGTAAATACGTTTTCTCCATATAAACAAGTATTTTGTAATGACACGTGACACTGGTTGTATTAACAATAGTTAATGTTTATTATGTAATTAATAAATGAATGCTTCTGCCACGTATAAAAAAATTTTTAGCGGTGTCACAAGTTGGTATCAGAGCTGAGTTTGGCAGGATGTGCATTGTGATCTACATGTCATGTTCCCAAACTTAGAAGAGTCATGTCAAACATAACATGCTGGGGATGGGTTAAGTGAGTATTAGGACAGGATAGGTGTTAGTTGTTAGTACTAACAGAATTTATACTAAGCTTTGGTGTGAGTGTTATGGTAGTGCAGTAATGGCAGATAATCAAGCAACCGCTACTGGCCCTACTGTCCCTGGAACTGGTACATTCAGAGCCCCGGACGAAGATGGACATGTGTCTTCAGAAGAAGAAACTTCTCAAGAGGTAATAGAACTTCAAAGTCGGTTACTAGAAGCTCAAGAGAAAATTAAGGAATTGGAACAAGAACGGGCGCAATGGAACCCAAATACCACTGCGTTAAATACAACTTTCCTTCAAACCTTTATAATCAAGCCGGTGGCAGTTCCCAATCACAGTTTCCACAAAATACGTATCAAAACTATCAAATGCCATTTCCGTTTAACCAGACTTTTCCTAATCAAATGATGTACCCATTTCAAGTCCCTGAGACAAGAAGGAAGTGTACTTATAAACAGTTTATGGACTGCAAACCTCCTGGGTATAGCGGACATAAAAACCCTACGATGACCCTCAATTGGCTCAGAGAAGTGGAGAGGGCGTTAGAAGCATGTTTTTGTGAGCCAGAATCCATGGTGTTATTTGCTAGTAGGCTTCTCAAAGGTGAAGCAATGGAATGGTAGGACTCTATCACTGCATATTTACCTAAAGAATAGATCAGTCAAATTACCTGGGAACAATTTGCTGCTAAAGTTCGTGAGCAGTATTGTTCTGAGTATGAGATGGAAAGATTGAAAACCGAGTTTCTGAGTATGAAGATGACAGAAAGTATGACGATTGATGAGGTTTTCAGAGATTTCACATCTAAGCTAAGGTTCATTCAACAGTGGGTACCAACTGAGAAAGATAAGATTCGGCATTTTATACAGGTGATTAAGCCGGAGTACAGAACCGTTGCGTGATTTGCAACAACCTTGGCGCAGGCTCATGAGATGGCTAAAGTTACAGAAGGTGATATAATGGCAGCAAAAAGAGAAAGTTCGAGAAGTGGATCTTTTGGGGGTAAATCAGAAGGTCAATCGGGTGGACAGTTAAATCAGCAGTCGAGTAAGCAATCCGGTTTTCGTGGTAAAAAGTCAGGCGGGTTTAAACAGAAAAGTAAGTCTGGTATTAGTGGATCAGGTTCAAGTCAGACTGGGTGGTGTAATGTTTGTAAGTCAACCCATGTTGGTCCGTGTTCTCCAATGACCAGAAGGTGTTTGAAATGTGGAGTGTTAGGTCACAAATCAATAGCTTGTTCATTTAAGTCTAATGTTTGTTGGAGTTGCCATCAAGAGGGGCATAGATCTGCTAATTGTCCATCTGCGTCAAGAGTCGGTTCTGGGGCAGGATCAGGGGCGAGGTCAGTTACTTCCGGGGGATCTTCTGCTTCTACTGCTGGGCAGAAGAGAAAGAATCCTTCAACAGCAGAGGCAAGAGCGTTTCAGATGACAGTAGACGCTGCAACCACTACCGATGATGTCATTACTGGTATGTTCTTGGTTAATTCCTTGCCAGCTCGCGTGTTATTTGATTCGGGAGCGAATCGTTCTTTTATGTCCTTAAGCTTCTGTAATAAGTTGAAGTTGCCTGTTAGGATGTTAGATGAGCCTTTGGGAATAGAAGTGCTGATGGTAAAATGGTTCCATGCACATCATCTGTGTCTGGAATTACCATCAAAATTGACGGCCATTCCTTCCCTTTAACTTGTTTGTTGATGCATATACCTAGCTTTGATGTAGTCATAGGTATGAATTGGTTAAGAGCTAATAGGGCTAATATTAAGTGTGATAAGAAGATGATTTCTCTTCGTTTGGCCGACGGATCTCGAGTGATAGCTAGGGGAGAGCGCAGTGGATTTAACTTCCCTATGGTTTCCCTAATGAAAGCTCAGAAGGCAATAACGAAAGGGTGTGATTCATTCTTAGCCCACGTGATTGATGTTAAGAAAGAGAAGAAGCAGGTGACCGATATTCCCGTTATGTCAGAATTTCCCGAAGTATTTCCAGATGATTTACCAGGGTTACCTCCAGTACGTGAAGTAGAGTATAAAATTGATTTGGTTCCCGGTGCTACGCCAGTTGCAAAAGCACCTTACAGATTAGCTCCATCAGAAATCCGAGAAATGATGTCTCAGATTCAGGAATTGTTAGATAAGGGGTTTATTCGACCAAGTTCTTCACCGTGGGGTGCTCCTGTTTTGTTTGTGAAAAAGAAAGATGGGTCGCTTCGTATGTGTATAGATTACCGTGATTTGAATAAGAGATCAATAAAGAATAAGTATCCCTTACCGAGAATAGATGATTTATTCGATCAGTTACA
Organism: Rutidosis leptorrhynchoides; assembly: GCF_046630445.1. Taxonomy (NCBI): domain Eukaryota; kingdom Viridiplantae; phylum Streptophyta; class Magnoliopsida; order Asterales; family Asteraceae; genus Rutidosis; species Rutidosis leptorrhynchoides. Next base: position 102,891,748 of record NC_092334.1, on the reverse strand, counting down.
GGGTGCTTCTTACTTTTCAAAGATTGATTTACGTTTAGGGTATCATCAAGTACGTGTTGCAGAGAACGATATACCGAAAACAGCGTTCAGAACTAGATATGGTCATTATGAATTTTTAGTTATGCCATTTGGGTTAACAAACGCGCCAGCAGTGTTTATGGATTTAATGAACAGGGTGTGTCATCAGTATCTTGACAAGTTTGTGATTGTCTTCATAGATGATATCTTAATATATTCGAAAACCGAGAAAGATCATGCTACGCATCTGAGGTTGGTGTTAGAGCTTCTGAAACAGGAACAGTTGTACTCTAAATTCTCCAAATGTGAATTTTGGTTGTGGGAAGTACAGTTTCTGGGTCATGTGATTTGTGAACAGGGTATTAAAGTAGATCAGTCTATGATAGAGGCCGTAATGAATTGGAACTCACCGAAAATGCTGACAGAAATTAAGAGTTTTTTGGGTTTAGCAGGTTATTACCGCCGATTTATCAAAGAATTATCTAAAATAGCAGGTCCGTTGAATAAGCTAACTAGAAAAGATGTAGCCTTCGATGGACTGATGAATAAGAAAAGGCTTTTCAGATTCTCAAACAGTTGTTATGTCATGCGTCGATTTTAGCTTTACCAGAGGGAACAGAAGATTTTGTGGTCTACTGCGATGCGTCATGTGCAGGTCTGGGTTGTGTTTTGATGCAGAGAAATAAAGTTATAGCGTATGCTTCACGACAGTTAAAGAATCATGAACGAAACTATCCTACTCACGATTTAGAGTTAACTGCAGTTGTGTTTGCTTTGAAGCTTTGGAGACATTATTTGTATGGTACACATTGTGAAATCTATACAGATCATAAGAGTCTTCAATATATCTTTTCGCAGAAAGAATTAAATATGCGTCAACGTCGATGTTTAGAATTGATTAAAGACTACGATTGTGAGATTAAGTACCATCCGGTTAAAGCAAACGTGGTCGCAGATGCTCTGAGTCGCAAGAAAACCATCGAAAATGTTAGATTTATGAGAATTGAAATAATTTCAGACTTGATTGATCGATTGAAAACCGTTCAGTTAGTAGCTTTGAATGACAAAAACCTAAAGACTGAACAAATGATTAAAAGAAAATTTGACCTATGCAATGATTCTAGAGGATTAAAGTCCTATAAAGATCGAATTTGGGTGCCTATGCTTGGAGATTTGAGGGATTTAATCCTTACTGGAGTGCATAAATCGAGATTATCAGTGCATCCAGGTAGTACAAAGATGTATAGAAACTTGAAAACATTGTATTGGTGGCCGACAATGAAGACAGATGTTGCAGGTTTCGTTGAGAAATGTCATATTTGTGCGCAAGTTAAGGCAGAACATCAGAAACCGTATGGATCTCTAAGACAGTTAGAAATTCCTCAGTGGAAATGGGATCATATAACGATGGATTTTGTAACCAAGTTACCCCGAACCCAGAAAGGTCACGACATGATCTAGGTGATAGTGGATCGCCTGACAAAGAGTGCTCACTTCTTAGCTACTAGTGAAACCGCTTCGTTGAGTGATTTGGCTGATTTATACTTAAAAGAGATCGTTAGTCGACATGGTATACCGTTGTCAATAGTTTCCGATAGAGATACTAGGTTTGTATCGAACTTCTGGAACAGTCTACAACAGAATCTAGGTACGCGTGTGAATTTAAGTACAGCATATCATCCACAAACAGACGGTCAGAGTGAACGAACGATTCAAACGTTAGAAGACATGTTAAGAGCGTGTGTCTTAGAATATGGTGGTTCTTGGGTGAAAGGACCCGTTCATATACATTATAAACGATTCACAATAGTTGATTACATCGCGAGGTATTTGACCTCTATATGATACATTTTACAAACATTTCATTCGTTTTTTAAAAGACAAACTTTCTTTACAACGAAAGTTGACGGCATGCACACCATTTGACAATACATCCAACTATAATTGACATAATAATAATCTTGATGAACTCAATGACTCGAATGCAACGTCTTTCAAAATATGCCATGAATGACTCCAAGTAATATCCTTAAAATGAGCTAATGCACAGCGGAAGATTTCTTTAATACCTGAGAATAAACATGCTTTAAAGTGTCAACCAAAAGGTTGGTGAGTTCATAGGTTTATCATAACAATCATTTTAATATATTAATAGACCACAAGATTTCCGTTTATAAATATATGTACACTCGCAAGTGTATAAAAGTATTCTATAAGTTGTAGGCACCCGGTAACAAGCCTTAACGTTCATGTTTTACCCTCTGAAGTACACCAGATCAGGTGTGTTTAAAATAACCTCGAAGTACTAAAGCATCCCATAGTCAGGATGGGGTTTGTCAGGCCCAATAGATCTATCTTTAGGATTCGCGCCTACCGTACATAGACAAGTAGTTTAATGTTACCAAGCTAAGGGTATATTTCTGGTTTAAACCCACGTAGAATTAGTTTTAGTACTTGTGCCTATTTCGTAAAACATTTATAAAAACAGCGCATGTATTCTCAGTCCCAAAAATATATATAAAAGGGAGCAAATGAAACTCACCATACTGTATTTCGTAGTAAAAATACATATAACGTCATTTAACAAGTGCAAGGTTGGCCTCGGATTCACGAACCTATATTAATTATATATATTTATATGTTGGTCAATATTTGTCTAACAATTTTTGGTCAAGTCATAGTGTACCACAATCCTAATGCTCGAGACTAATATGCAAAAGTCAACAAAAGTCAACTTGACCTAAAATGACTTCTAAAATTTATACGTGTTTATTATATAACTTAACTATAGTCATTTTATATATTTAAATATATTTATTAGATTTTATAATAATAAAAGTCATTTATTAATAAAAATTTATATTAACGTTTATATATGATAAAATATACTTTTATATATCTTAAGTAGTAAAATTTATAAAGTTCACTTAATATCGTAAAACTATAGTGGTAAGTATTATTAATGTAATTATATTACGCGTGGTGAAAAATATCTTTGTATCCCCTATTTATTTGATAAAATAATATTGATCATAATAATAATAAGTAAAAGTTGTATTATTTTGTAATAAAAATTATTATTATTCTATAAAAAATAACAATATTTATATTTACTAAAAATGGTATTATGATAAAATGATAATACTAACATAATAGTAATAATGATATTTTATAATAACAATGATATTTCTATTAAAATAATAACGATGATAGTAATAATAATCATTTTAACAATAATACTAAAATTCAGTTGACTATAACTTCTAATCCGTTCATCGAAACCATTCGATATCTAAATGAAAAGTTCTTAATTTTTCGCTAGCTTTCCAATGACATGCATATCATATACCCTATCTCAGTAGCATATGTATCTAATTCAGGATTCAACAAACCTATCTAAGGACAATATCGAATGTACAAGCATGCATAATTCTATATACTCGAGCACTAGTTAGGGATACACTATTGATATATAAAAGTTAAGTTATGAGTGCTCACGTATCAATATTGAGATTCAATATTGCAAGAAAGTACGTAGACGCAACGGAGATGATAAACACTAGATTGACCTCACGAGCATACCCATGAACCATACCCATCACCTCCATAGCTATAACCTATAATTTCCTTAGCTTCGACTCATTCAAAAAAACTATTTTGAAATCACTCGGAAATCACTCCGTCGTAATATTTTATGTGTACTAATAATATCTTGAAATAATACAGAGCAAATATATATATATATATATATATATATATATATATATATATATATATATATATATATATATATATATATATATATATATGTAAATCGATTGAGAGAGTTTAGAGAAATATATTTTCAAGTTTCTATGAAATAATGAAACCCATTGAATTCTATTTATAATAGATTTTTGAATTATTAAAGTGAATTATTAAAGTATGAATTATTAAAATGAATTATTAAAGTATGAATTATTAAAGTGAATTATTAAAGTATGAATTATTAAAGTGAATTATTAAAGTATGAATTATTAAAGTGAATTATTAAAGTGAATTATTAAAGTATGAATTATTAAAGTGAATTATTAAAGTATAAATTATTAAAGTGAATTATTAAAGTTAAAGTAAAGTAAAAGTAAAGTAAAGGTAAAGTTAAAGTATAGTAAAAGTATAAAAACTATGTATGTATAATACGCGTATAAATATATATAATATTAATTTAAATCGTTATATATATTTAATGAAATAAAATATAAATATCGTTATATTTATTATACTGGTTAAGTAATGAGTTATCAAAAGTGATTCTAGATATTTATAAAAGTTATATACGTTTTAATAATAAAGTTCTTTTTAAACTGAAAACGTTTTTGTACGTTTGAAAATAGATTAATAGAATATTATGGAAACCAATTCTCCACTAGCTTTTGTCTAACTTTCGTAAATGACACTATTTATTTTTATTTATAAATAGCTTTACAAATTATTCCGAATATCGTTAAGAGGAATAGATTTTCTCAAATCATAGTGGACCTCTCAACACAGACTTGTAATCATAATTCAATGTTTCTGATAATTCAATCATTTAATATATATATTTTTTTAATTTCGTCGATAATCATATTGAAACAAATACGTTCATATAAATCATTATACGTTTAAATACTTTGTTGACATTTTCAATTTATAACATATACACATATACATACATATTCATAAATGTTCATTTAATGGTTCGTGAATCATTGGAATTTGGTCGAGGTTTAAATGAATGTATAAACAAAGTTTAAAATCCTTGAGATTTAACTTAGCAAACATTGCTTATCGTGTCAGAATAATATAAAGATAAAGTTTAAATTTAGTCGGAAATTTTCGGGTCGTCACATTGGGATTCACATCTTCCACTGATAGAGTTTGCTTACAACAATTCGTATCATTCGAGTATCGGAATGCCACCGTATGAAATGTTGTATGGTTGAAAATGCAGAACTCCTACGTGTTGGTTAGAAGCAGGTGAGAAACAATTTGCAGGTCCTGAAATTGTTCAGATAACCGCAGAAAAGGTCGAAATTGCACGTGAGAAATTGAAAGTAGCAGGAGACCGACAAAAGATGTATGCCGATCCGCGTAGACATCCGGTAACATTTAATGTAGGTGATCGTGTATACTTAAAAGTTTCACCGTGGAAGGGAGTGATCCGATTTGGTAAACGTGGTAAACTAGCACCGAGATTTATTGGGCCATTCCCTATCAAAGAAATTTTGAATGATCAAACTGTTGTTTTAGATCTTCCATCAGAGTTAGCAGGAATTCACAACACGTTCAATGTGTGTTATTTAAGGAAGTGTAAAGTAGACGATGAAAGTTTGATTCTTCCGCTGAAGGATTTGAAAGTGGATTTAAGTAAGAAATTAGTAGAAGAGCCGGTTAGAATAGTGGACAAGAAAGTCACTAAGTTAAGAAAGAAACAGATTCCAATGGTATTAGTGGAGTGGCGGCACAATTTAGGTTCTAACTTGACGTGGGAAACCGAGGAGTTAATGAGGGCGCGCTATCCCCATTTGTTTGACCTTGACCAGATTCCGAGGACGGAATCTTCTTAAGGGGGTAGATTTGTAACATCCTCAATCAGGCCTAGATGTAAGATTACTAGATTGCCCTTAAGTTTGTATTATGTTATTATATGCTTTTATTTTTATTTAATATTTATTCTTAAATAATGATGTGGTTAGGACCAGTTTGTGACAAGGGTCACAGAACAGGTTTGTTTATTTAATTTGGACTCCGTTTGGGTTGCCAAATGACGTACGAAAGATATCAGATAACTGATAAATACCCGTGTATCGCACAGTGTGGGAATTAAACCCAATTTAGTGACTAGTCTGTGTTCTTTCTTTCCATTTCTAGACCCTTCTTCTCTAAGCACCGTACCTTCCCTTCCGCCTACAATCAAACCCTAATCCTTAATCTTTACCTAGAGCTCAAATTGTTCATATCTTTGTGTTCCTTGTGATTCACTGATTCGTTTAAGGTAAGGATCACAGGCTTCCATGCTCTAATCTTTGAGAAATTTAAGGTTTTGTGTTAGTTTTCATAAAAGTGTAAATTTGTGTCAAAACAAGTGATTTAAGTGTTGTTATGGTCAAATTGTTGTGGGTTTCGAGTCTATAACAAGTAGTGAATAAGTTGTGGTCGATTTTGGTGTTTAAAACGAGCTCTAGATCGAGATTTGAGGATTTCATCGTGAAGTCCGTAGCCTTTGTTCAGTTTCTGATGAAGATGAACACAGTCGACCGACTGTCGGTCGACAGTCGACCGACTGAGGGTTGAACTGGCCGATTGACGAAGACAACCGACCGACTGTTGAGTGAACCGACCGACTGAGATTTACATTCGGCCGATTAATGTAATACCAAATGAATCGACCGACTGGGAAGGTCAGTTGACCGGTTGTGTCGACAGTCGACCGACTGAGTGTCCAGGGCAGAATATTTTACCTAAGTGTTGATTTTTAGCCGTTATGCTGCCCGTTTTTATTTTGATGATTTGGTGTAAATTTTTGATGTAAATTTTGAAAGTGCATAAGTGTTAAGCAAAAATTTTTAGCGAACACTTTTTCTGACAAAAATTTATATATTGTGTTATTTGATGTTAACGAACAGAAACTAACTTGTGGATATGTTTTTCTCAGGAGAAAAGGAGAAAGAGAAGGTTCAGTGATTAGATAGCTGAATACCTTCTCATTTGCTGGTAATCGGTGAGTGGGACTAACTAGAGAATATAGTATATAGAAGCATGTTATATTATGATTGCCATGCTTGTTAGATATACTTATTGTTGTGGTTAGTTAGTTCTTGTGATGACTGCATGTTAGTTGATGCTTGTCTGCTGGAGCCCAGTGTGTCCCTATTGTGTGGTAGCCTCAGTAGGAGAGATCAACCTGCGGGTTGGGTTCCTATGTGGTAGCCTAGACAGCCGTGGTGTATATATATGTGAATGACGCGTCCGTCACGTGTGGATTATGTATATACATACGGTGGTGGAGGAACTTCTGGTAAGCCCCAGTCCGATCAGCTGGTGGTTAATGGTTTGGCCGAGCCGCCAGAGTCTCTGTAGATGGCACTTGGGTGATGTTTGTATGTTAGACTATGTGACATGATTAGTATAACACTTGTGTATGCTATGGCCTGTAGTTAGTCGTACTCACTTAGCTTCGTGCTAATTCCCCTCCATCTCCTCCCTGTAGGTTGTTAGCTTTTGTAGATAGTGCTTTTGGGAGAAGACGGGCGTGGTGATGTTATGTTTGACAGGAGTCAACTCTGTTATTGTCTTATTTTGTTTAAATAGTGATACTTTGTGAATGTATTGTAAATACGTTTTCTCCATATAAACAAGTATTTTGTAATGACACGTGACACTGGTTGTATTAACAATAGTTAATGTTTATTATGTAATTAATAAATGAATGCTTCCGCCACGTATAAAAAAAAAAATTTATCGGTGTCACACCTTAGTCGAAAAGACAATGTTAGACGTGTTCGTGCTTTAAACCTGAAATTCAAATCGAATCTTGTATCACGAATCTGTGAAGCTCAACTTGAAGTTATTTAACCAACACTTATCGAAGATGAAGGACCTATCGGTTTTGAGAACCAACTCCAAGTGAAAGCTAATGGTACACGGTACTTTGGTAACAGAATTTGGGTTCCTCGCTTCGGTAATCTCCGTGATCTAGTCTTGGATGAAGCTCATAAGACTAGGTACTCTATTCATCCCGGTTCCAGTAAGATGTATCACGATGTGAAAGAATTCTACTGGTTGCCTAACATGAAAGCCGACATTTCTACGTATGTTAGTAAGTGTCTCACTTGTTTGAAAGTCAAGGCTGAACATCAAAAGCCTTCTGGTCTGTTGACACAACCCGATATCCCGCAGTGGAAGTGGGAATGTATCACTATGGATTTCGTTACTAAATTGCCTAGGACTTCAAACGTAACGATACTATTTGGGTCATAGTTGATCGTCTTACTAAATCTGCACATTTCTTACCGATCAAGGAAACCGACAAGATGGAGAAATTATCACAACTCTATATTAAAGAAATTGTCTCACGTCATGGAGTTCCTATCTCAATTATTTCTGATCGCGACAGTCGGTTCGTTTCTAGATTCTGGAAAACTTTGCAATCTGCTCTTGGAACTCAACTCGACATGAGTACAGCCTATCATCCGTAAACTGATGGCCAAAGTGAACGAACCATTCAAACCATGGAAGATATGCTACGTGCTTGTGCAATAGATTTCGGCAAAGGTTGGGATAGACACTTGCATTTAGCTGAATTTTCCTACAACAACAGTTATCACTCTAGCATTAAAGCTGCACCTTTTGAAGCTTTATACGGTCGGAAATGTAGATCCCCTTTATGTTGGGATGAACTCGAGGACAGACATTTAACTGGTCCTGAAATTATTCATGAAACTACCGATTAGAGACTGCCCACAGCCGACAAAAGAGCTATGCCGATAAAAATCGGAAGGATATAGAATTCCAAGTTGGAGATAAAGTCATGTTGAAAGTATCCCCTTGGAAAGGCATCGTCCGCTTCAATAAACGAAGTAAACTCAGTCCATGATATGTTGGACCTTTCACGATCACTCAAAGAGTCGGTCCCGTGGCGTACCGATTAGAACTACCAACTAAACTTAGCCAAGTACATGATGTGTTTCATGTCTCGAATCTTAAAAAGTGTCTTGCTGATGACACACTTGTTATTCCTTTGGATGATATCCGCATTGATGAGCAAATGCACTTCGTTGAAGAACCTATAGAAATCATGAATGAAGAGGTCAAACAAGCACGTAAAAGCAACCTACCTATCGTTAAAATCCGTTGAAATTCGCGTAGTGGCCTCGAATATACACGGAACCAAGTGATACGGAAATATCCCCATCTCTTCTCAAACGCTGATGCATCTGAGAAGTCTACCTAAAACTTCAGGACGAAGTTTCTAATAACGAGGAGGTACTATAACGACCCTCATTTTTCCATTCTATATTTTTCCAATATTAAATGCCCAAACAATATAATTAAAACTTAATGATTAAACTTTAATCATAAATATAATTAAAACTTAATGATTAAACTTTTCCATTCTCATAATTTTTTTATTATATATATAAATATATATACGGATATATATATATAAAAAAATATAATATAAACTATATATATACATATACACACACATATACATACACTACACTTATATAAACTCTAAACCTAATACTACTTAAATACTATTTAAAACATTTAATACTACTAAACCCTAATCATTAATTAATTATTAAAACCTAAGTACTCTAATTAATTAAAACCCTAATTTAAACCTACCTAATTAATACTACTTACATACTACTTAAAACCACTAATACTACTTAACACTAAACCCTAATACAACTACTTATACTACATACTACTACCTAACGCTTATACACTTATACTAATACTAACACTTATAATGTACTACTTATATTATAATAGTTATATTATAAGAATATAACATACGATTATAATAGTCATTCACGATAACGTGAGATTACTTGAACGTCTACGCTACTTGTGGCCTAGGGTGATCCTTGGTACCATTATGGGATGCTTGTGGATCTCGAATGCTAAGACTTAGATTCTGGTCAAGAGATCCTGGGCCAACCGGTAACAATAGATCATTCGAGTGACTTGTCGGTGGCATAGATGTTTGGGTATGGTGCATAATATCAAACCCGACTATAGTAATCATACACTCACTAAGTGAACAACACTTAGTCACTTACACACTTAATAAGTGGTGGACTTATTAAGAACAACTCACTAGTGTTCAACACTAACTTATTAAGCATGGAAACTTACTAAAAATGGAAACTTACTAAGAATGGGAACTTAGTAAAATGAACTACACTTAAGTACTTGCATACTTAACTTAAACTTGGGCAAAACATTTAACTAGTCTTAAATATCATTAGGTTGACTTTATGCTCACATTCATCCAACTCTTCTTATCCGAGGAATAACAAACTCTTCTCCTACTTACTAAGGTGAACTTCATAGCCCCACTTAGTATTGCGCAATTTATTTAAATTTATTGGGGTGAGACACATGCTTCTTTTAATATTTACAACTTAGACACAAGTACCAACTATTAAACTGTGCTATACCTGACTATGTCCTACAAGTCCCCTCTGTGATATTTTTAATTGCTTTTACATAACACATTCTTAATTATTGGGGGTAGGCCTATCGGGAGTAACGTCCCCGATACATTTGACCAAGTCATTGTATTACTTAATAATGATTCAAATCGACAAGGACAGTACAACTTGTCATGGGGCAAACTTTGAAACTGTTTAGTTTAAATATCACAAACTTGGCACTACTTTTAGATCCCTGCGAGTTCTACTTTTATAAATAAAAATTTTGTGGTCTAAACAACGGTCAACTATTTTGTTAAACCTATGAACTTCACTCAACCTTTTTGGTTGACACTTTAGCATGTTTTGTCTCAGGTTACGATTGATCAGTTTACTCTTATCTATGTGATGCTACTTGGACTCTAGGACTTGAAGAAAGAGTCACATTTATTATTTATGCATTTATTTACATTCTTATAATTTCAATTCTTGTAACGACATTCTATTTTCCGCTGGGTACTCAATAAAGTTTGTTTTTATCATATAGTGTCGTTCTCATTATATAATATGTTGGTATTTTTTGATATTAATGTCACATTCACCCAGACCCTAATTGGGGGTGTGATAAGTACCGTCCCAGAAACGAAGTCAATAAGCTCAAGACAGAGCTTATAGAATTACGAACGCAGGGATTCGATATCACCACATACGAACGACGATTCACCGAGTTGTGTTTATTGTGTCCAAGAGTGTTCGAAGATGAAGAAGAGCAGATTGATGCGTTTGTAAAGGGGCTACCAGAGAGAATTGAGGAGGATGTGAGTGCGAGCGCACCCACTTCAATGCAAAAGGCAAGCCGAATGGCTCACAAACTTATAAACTAGATTGAGGGAAGAATTAAAGAGCAGGGGGCCGAAGAGACCAAAATGAAGCAAGTCAAGAGAAAATGGGAAGAAAACAGTGACAAGGGTCACCAACACAACAACAGTAACTATCGCTTCAACAATCAACACAACAATCACAACTACAATAGCACCATTTTTCGCACCAACAAACGCAACGACAAACATTCCAACAACAATAACAACCGCAGCAACAACAATCCCAACAACTATCTCAATAACAAAAATGGCAACCAAAATCAGAAGATTCAATGCAAAAGATGTGACGGATACCACCCTGAGAAGTTCTGTGCTGTAGTGTGTACCAAGTGTAACAGAAGCGGTCATGGTGCAACAAAATGTGATATCTATGGACCGACGGTCTATAAAAATAATAAAACAAATAATCCTATTATTTGTTACGGATGCGGAAAGCTGGGCCATTACAGCTGGGCATGCCCAAACCAAGGGAATAATAATGGGCAAGGCCGTGGAAGAGTCTTCAACATTAATACGGTAGAAGCGCAGGAAGACCCGGAGCTTATTACGGGTACGTTTCTTTTTGACGATAAACCTGCTTATGTTTTATTTGATTCGGATGCGGATAGAAGCTATATGAGTATAGATTTTTGTGCCAAATTAAGTTGTCCATTAACGACTTTGGATAATAAATTTTTGCTCGAATTAGCAAACGCTAAATTAATTACAGCAGATAAAATAAGTCAGAACTGAGAAATTAAACTGGTTAGCGAAACGTTTAAGATTGATTTGATACCAGTAGAGTTAGGGAGTTTTGATGTAATAATTGGCATGGACTGGTTGAAAGAGGTGAAGGTAGAGATCGTTTGTTACAAAAATGCGATTCGCATTATGCGCGAAAAGAGAAAACCCTTAATGGTGTACGGAGAAAAGAGCAACGCGAAGCTAAATCTTATTAGTAATTTGAAGGCACAAAAGCTAATAAGAAAAGGTTGCTATGCTGTTCTAGCACACGTCGAGAAAGTACAAACTGAAGAAAAGAACATCAATGATGTTCCCGTCGCAAAAGAATTTCCCGATGTATTTTCGAAAGAATTACCAGGACTACCTCCACACCGATCTGTTGAATTTCAAATAGACCTTGTATCAGGAGCTGCACCAATAACTTGTGCTCCATACAGACTCGCACCCAGCGAAATGAAGGAACTCCAGAGCCAATTATAGGAACTTTTAGAGTGTGGTTTCATTCGACCAAGCACATCACCATGGGGAGCTCCTGTTTTGTTTGTCAAAATAAGGATGGTACATTCAGGCTGTGTATCGACTACAGGGAGTTGAACAACTTACCATTAAGAACCGTTATCTACTACCGAGGATCGACGACTTATTCGATCAACTGCAAGGTTCTTCGGTTTATTCGAAGATCAATTTACGTTGCGGTTATCATCAAATGTGAGTGAAGGAGGAAGACATTCCGAAGACTGCTTTCAGAACGTGTTACGGTCATTATGAGTTTATGGTTATGCCGTTTGGATTGACTAACACACCAGATGTGTTCATGAACCTCATGAACCGAGTGTGTGCACCATATCTTGACAAGTTTGTCATTGTCTTCATCGATGACATACTTATTTACTCAAAGAATGATCAAGAGCACGAAGAACATTTTAGAAAAGTGCTAGAATTGTTAAGAAAAGAAAAAATGTACGCCAAGTTTTCAAAGTGTGTATTTTGGTTGATAGAAGTTCAATTTCTCGATCACATAGTGAGTAAAGAAGGTATTTAGGTTGATCCGGCAAAGATTGAAACCGTTGAGAAATGGGAAACCCCGAAAACTCCGCCGCAGATACGCCAATTTTTAGGATTAGCTGGTTACTACAGAAGATTCATCCAAAATATTTCCAAAATAGCAAAACCCTTGACTGCATTAACGCATAAAGGGAAGAAATTTGAATGGAAGGATGAGCAAGAGAAAGTGTTTCAGTTGTTAAAGAAAAAGTTAACTACAGCACCTATATTGTCATTGCCTGAAGGGAATGATGATTTTGTAATTTATTGTGACACTTCAAAGCAAGGCCTCGGTTGTGTTTTAATGCAACGAAAGAAGGTAATTGCTTATGCATCTAGACAATTGAAGATTCATGAGCATAATTATACGACTCATGATTTGGAATTGGGCGTTGTTGTTTTTGCATTAAAAATATGGAGACATTACTTATATGGGGTCAAATGTACCATATATACCGACCACAAAAGTCTCCAACATATATTTGATCAAAAACAACTGAACATGAGGCAACGTAGGTGGATTGAGCTGTTAAATGATTACAATTTTGAGATTCGTTACCACCCGGGAAGACAAATGTGGTAGCCAACGCCTTAAGTAGAAATGACAGATAACCTATTCGAGTAAAAGCTATGAATATAATTATTCATACTAACCATACTACTCGAATAAAAGAGGCACAACAAGGAGTTTTGAAAGAAGGGAATTTGAAGAAGGAAATACCCAAAGGATTAGAGAAACATCTTAATGTTTGGGAAGACGGAACCCGGTATAGGGCTGAAAGAATTTGGGTACCAAATTTTGGAGATTTGAGAGAAATGGTACTTAGGGAAGCACATAAAACCATATACTCAATATATCCTGGAGCGGGAAAGATGTACAAAGATCTCAAGAAACATTTTTGGTGGCCGGGTATGAAAGCCGATATTGCTAAATACGTAAGAGAATGTTTGACGTGTTCTAAGGTAAAAGCTGAACATCAGAAACCATCAGGTCTACTTCAACAACCTGAAATTCCGGAATGGAAATGGGAAAATATTACCATGGATTTCATTACTAAATTGCCTAGGACTGCAAGTGGTTATGATACTATTTAGGTAATAGTCGATCGTCTCACCAAATCAGCACACTTTCTACCAATGCGAGAAGATGATAAAATGAAAAAGTTAGCACGACTATACTTGAAGGAATTCATCTCCAGACACGGAATACCAATCTCTATTATCTCTGATAGGGATGGTAGATTTGTTTCAAGATTTTAGCAGACGTTACAACAAGCATTGGGAACTCATCTAGACATGAGTACTGCCTATCATCCACAAACTGATGGACAGAGTGAAAGGACGATACCGACCCTTGAAGACATGCTACGAGCATGTGTTATTGATTTTGGAAACAGTTGGGATCGACATCTACCGTTAGCAGAATTTTTCTACAACAACAGTTACCACTCGAGTATTGAGATGGCACCATTTGAGGCACTTTATGGCAGAAAGTGCAGGTCTCCGATTTGTTGGAGTGAAGTGGGAGATAGACAAATTACGGGTCCGGAGATAATTCAAGAAACTACCGAGAAAATCATTCAAATTCAACAACGATTAAAAACCGCCCAAAGTTGACAAAAGAGCTACGCGGACAGTAAAAGAAAAGATAAAGAATTTGAAATTGGTGACATGGTCATGCTTAAGGTATCACCTTGGAAAGGTGTTGTTCGTTTTGGTAAACGGGGAAAACTAAACCCGAGATACATTGGGCCATTCAAGGTTATTGATCGTGTTGGACCAATAGCTTATCGACTTGAATTACCTCAACAATTAGCCGGCGTACATAATACCTTTCAAGTGTAAAGACCCGTCCTAATCCATAAGAACGAATACAATAACATATGATTACATCGCGAGGTATTTGACCTCTATATGATACATTTTACAAACATTGCATTTGTTTTAAAAGACAAACTTTCATTACATCGAAAGTTGACAGGCATGAATATCATTTCATAATATCCATCTTTAAATGATCTAATCTGTCATTTACTTAATCATAATCTTTACTGAACTCAACGACTTGAATGCAATGTCTTTTGAAATATGCCATGAATGACTCCCAATAATATCCTTAAAATGAGCTAATGCACATCGAAAGATTTCTTTAATACCTGAGAATAAACATGCTTTAAAGTGTCAACCAAAAGGTTGGTGAGTCCATTAGTTTAACATAATCGATCATTTTTATCATTTTAATAGACCACAAGATTTTCATTTCCATTTCTCATAAATATACGTCCCATGCATAGAGACAAAAATCATTCATATGGATTGAACACCTGGTAACCGACATTAACAAGATGAATATAAGAATATCCCCTATCATTCCGGGACATCCATCGAACATGATAAAAATGAAATCGAAGTACTAAAGCATCCGGTACTTTGGATGGGGTTTGTTAGGCCCAATAGATATATCTTTAGGATTCGCGTCAATTAGGGGTGCACTAATTCTCAAAATTAGTGATGTTCCCTAATTCTTAGGCTATCAAGCAAAAAGGGGCATATTCGGCTTCGATCATTCAACCATAGAATGTAGTTTCAATTACTTGTGTCTATTTCGTCAAACATTTATAAAAGTTGCGCATGTATTTTCAGCCCAAAAATATAAAGGGTAAAAAGGCAAATGAAACTCACCATACTGTATTTCGTAGTAAAAATACATATAACGTCATTGAACAAGTGTAAGGTTAGCCTCGGATTCACGAACCTATAATAATTATATATATTTATATGTTGGTCAATATTTGTCTAACAATTTAGGTCAGGTCATAGCGTACCATAATCCTAATGCTCAAGACTAATATGCAAAAGTCAACAAAAGTCAATTTGACTCAAAAAATGATTTCCAAAATTTATACATAATTATTATATAGTTTAAATATCGTCGTTTTATATTTTTTAAATATTTTTAAAAGATTTATTAAAATGAATAATATACTTCATTTATTAATAAATAAAATTTTATATAAAAATATACTTTTATATATCTTAGATAATAAAGTTCATTTAATATCATAAAAATATTATGATAGGTTTTAATAAGGTAGTTATATTATTTGTATTACATATTTATTTGATAAAATAAAATTGATAATAATAATAATAAGTAAAAGTTGTATTATTTTGTAATAATAATTATTATTATTCTATTAATAAAAATATCAATATTTATATTTACTAAAAATGATATTATGATAAAATGATAATTCTAATTATGATAATTTTAATATTTACGATACTTTTTAATATTAACTTTAAAATAATAATTCTATTTAAAATGGTAATAATAATGATATTTTATAATAACAATGACATTTCTATTAAAATGATAATTTTTGTTAAAATGACAGTTTTAATACTAACGATACTTTTAATAATAACTGTAATGATAATAATAATAAGAACGATAATTTATCTAAATCAATATCTTACAATATTTTA
The DNA here is from genome assembly GCF_046630445.1 of Rutidosis leptorrhynchoides. NCBI lineage: Eukaryota > Viridiplantae > Streptophyta > Magnoliopsida > Asterales > Asteraceae > Rutidosis > Rutidosis leptorrhynchoides. The sequence continues at coordinate 102,875,424 of NC_092334.1, read as the reverse complement.
ATCTCATCATGATACTCATACTCATTATTTCCTAAGCGATTCGTTTAATAGCTTTTAATCGTCTTTTATATGGCGTTCATATTAATGATAATAATAGTAATCATAATAATTAGGTGTTACTAATATTAGTTTTCATTATAATAATATTAATAATAATAAATATTATGGTAATATTAATGATAATACTAATAACTATTTTAATGATATTAATAATACTAATTATAACTTTTACGATAGTAACAATAGTAATAATAATAAAATAACAATTTTTAATGATAATACCTTTTATTGATAATGATAATAATAATAATAATAATAATAATAATAATAATAATAATAATAATAATAATAATAAAAATAATAATAATAATAATAATAATAATAATAATAATAATAATAATAATATTAATAATAATAATAATAATTAGATTAAAATTGAACGACGATAATAATGACGATAATAATAATCATTTTTAATAATAATACAAAAATTCAATCGACTATAACTTCAAATCCGTTCATCGAACCCATTCGATATCTAAATGAAAAGTTCTTAATTTTTCGCTAGCTTTCCAACGACATGCATATCTTATACCTTATCTCAACCGCATATGTAACTAATTCAGGATTTACAGAACCTATCTAACAACAATATCAAAAATACAAGCATGCATAATCCTATATACTCGAGCACTAGTCAGGGATACACTAATAATATATAAAAGTTAAGTTATGAGTGCTCACGTATCAATATTGAGATTCAATATTGCAGGAAAGTACGTAGGCGCAATGTAGACGATAAACACTAGGTTGACCTCACGAGCTACACCCCTGATCCATACCTATAACCTCCATAGCTATAACCCATAATTTCCTTATCTCTATCCTGCTCATAAAACCCGCTTTGAAATAACACGCGCATGACCTCGTCGTAGTATTTTATGTATAAAAATACTAATAATACTAGTACTAATACTACTAATAATAAGATTAATAATAATAATATTAATCTTAATAATAATAATAATAATAATATAAATAATATAAGTAAATAATATATACGGAGTAATGTAAATGGATGCTTAATATGTGTGTGTTTCAATGAACGATCGAGTGCTTTATATAGAATTTTAGAAACTTGACTCCATGCGATCGCATGGAGTCTATATGATAAAATCATGCGCTCGCATGATACCAACTAACAGCTCATATTCATTTGTTTTACTCTGCCGACACTCGATTTATATTATTATATATATAATATATTTAATTTATATAATTAATTATATATTATATTATATTTATGAGCATGGTAAAAATGTAATTTTTTGTTCAAATGACACGTACGTTGTTACTCGACTCATGTACCACTTTCGGTTTTTCGAACGCACTTTCGTACGTTTAGAAAACTAGCCTTTTACGTTACGCGACGTGTACTCTTATTAATAATTTGACTTACTCATCAATAAATTACCTTATAATAAATGTAACTTATCAAATTGAGCGTTGTGGTCATTTGCTTCTATAAATCAGTAGCTCGTTGTTTGTCAAAATATATTAGTTTAAATCAGGACGTTTTATGACTAAGTTAAAATATATTTACATTTTCATTTCGAAATATAAATTTGAACTATATATAATATATAGTTTTTCAAAACTAATAATATTCAAATCTATATATATCTTGAAATCGTTTAAATAATAAGAAATATTATTTCGTAACATTTGTGTTTTTAAAGTTTAAAATTGATATACTTTATTTATATAAAACGTTTACAAAGACATTTTAATATTCCAATTACTTTATATTCCAAATCATTTAATCACAAAGGTTATAATAGTAGAATTTGTTATGTCATAAGATGTTCTTAAAAAGTCTATTATATCGAAATGACGTTTTCATTTATGAAAGTAAAAATCATATATAAATCATATCAGGTTTCAAGGTTTTAACTTCCAGTTTAATCATGACTCGTAGGATTAAGTCTAAAGAAAAATCAAACGTAAGTAATCATCTTAATGTAAAATGTCGATCTATTTAACTTGTCAATATCTATTCTCTAATTTACCCATATTCCCTAATTTCACTTTCACAATACCTAATATGAAGGTTAATTAACTTATCTTATCAAAAGTCACGAGGCAATTATTGTAAGGCATGTATTGGAATTTAATAGAAATTTCCACCAATCTGACTTGCTCTCACTACTTGACACTTTGTCCTTACTCGAAGATCACTTTACCATTTATTCCGAATATCATTAAAAAGGAAAGGTTTTTCTAAATCAAAGTGGACCTCTCAATAGAGACTCGAAATCATAATTCAATGTATTTGATATTTCAATCTTTTGATATTATCTTTTAATTCCATCGATAATTATTCTAAATATATTTTGAAACAAATACGTTTATGTAAAGTATTATACGTCTAATACTTTGTTAACGTTTTCAAGTTATAATATATATATATATATATATATATATATATATATATATATATATATATATATATATATATATATATATATATACATATATAATAATATCCGTTCATATAATGGTTCATGAATCATTGGAATATGGTCGAGGTTAAATGAATGTATGAACACAGTTTAATTCTTGATATTCAATTTAACAAACTTTGCTTATCGTTTCGGAAACATATACAGATTAAAGTTTAAATTTGGACGGAAATTTCTGGGTCATCACACCACGTCTCGAATCTGAAGAAATGCTTAGCTAAAGAAGATCTCACTATCCCATTAGACGAGATTAAATTTAACGAAAAACTGCAATTCGTTGAAGAACCCGTCGAAATAATGGATCGTGAGGTTAAAGGACTTAAGCAAAATAAAATACCAATCGTTAAAGTTTGTTGGAATGCTCATAGAGGACCAGAGTTTAATTGGGAGCATGAAGATCAGATGAAACAGAAATACCCGCACTTATTTCTAGATGATGCGTCAACACCTCCATCTACTTAAAATTTCGGGATGAAATTTATTTAACGGGTAGGTACTGTAGTGACCCTAACTTTTCCATGGTTATATATTATATGAGATTCATATTTACATGAATAAATGTTTCCAACATGTTAAGTAATCAAACTTATTAAGACTTGATTAACTGAAACGGATTTTGTGTTAACGTTTGACCAACCAGTTTGTCCGATGATTCACGAACGTTATATATATATATATATATATATATATATATATATATATATATATATATATATATATATATATATATATATATATATATATATATATATATATATATATATATATATATATATATATATATATGAACATATATATATGTTTAACATGATGAAATGATAATTAATATCTCATTATGTATATTAACAATGAACTTTAAACATAAAACAAGACTACTAACTTAAGAAATTCAAAACGATATCTATACGTAACGATTAACGTTGTAATAACATCTTGATATTTATATATCATATTAAGATATATTAATACATCATGTTATCATGATAATGTAACAATTTAACATCTCATTAGATATAATAACAATGGAATTAATTACATTTAACGAAATCGTTAACTTAAAGGTTCCGAAACAACACTTACATGTAACGATTAACGATGACTTAATGACTCAGTTAAAATGTATATACATGTAATGTATTAAGATGTATTGATACACTTTTGAAGGACTTCATGACACATATCAAATTACTTCTACTTAACAAAAATACTTACAATTTCATTCTCATTCATTTCATCAACAATTCTACTCGTATGCACCCGTATTCGTACTCGTACTCGTATAATACACAGTTCCTAGATGTATATACTATTGGTATATACACTTCAATGATCAGCTCTTAGCCGCCCTCATTTAGTCAATAAACATGTGGAACTATCATTTGGCAACTAGCATGAATTATTACACTAAAAATCAAACTACAACTTGCTTAAAAGGACACCATGGTTCACGTTTTTGATCACACACACATACACTTTCATTTTTCAATTTTCTTACATCCATTTGATCTCTCTCTTGTTCTATGATGATGTTCTAAGTGTTCTTCATCATATTCATCAAAATCTACATCAATCTAGCTCATAAATCCAACCTTTGATCAACCTACAAAACAACTACTCAAGAACACTTCAAGAACACTTTCAAGTTTACTAGTTTACTTCCAAGCTTTCTAATCCATTCCAAGTAATCATCCAAGATCAAGAAACCTTTGTTATTTACAGTAGGTTATCTTTCTAATTCAAGGTATTATTCATATTCAAACTTTGATTCGATTTCTATAACTATAACTATCTTAATTCAAGTAGAAATCTTACTTGAACTTGTTTTTATGTCATGATTCTACTTCAAGAACTTTCAAGCCATCCAAGATCCTTTGAAGCTCTAGATCATTTCTTGTCATTTCCAGTAGGTTTTCCTACTATACTTGAGGTAGTGATGATGTTCATAACATCATTCGATTCTTATATATAAAACTATCTTATTCAAAGATTATAACTTGTAATCACTAGAATATAGTTTAGTTAATTCTAAACTTATTCGCAAACAAAGTTAATCCTTCTAAATTAAATTTTAAAACCAACTAAACACATTTTCTATATCTATATGATATGCTAACTTAATGATTTACATCCTGGAAACACGAAGAACATCGTAAAACCAGACATACGCCGTTGTAGTAAAACCGGAGGCTGTTTTGGGTTGAAAAAATAAAAACTATCTTAATCTTTGAATTTGAAGTTTGTTTTCTGGAAAAATGATATTTCATATGAACATGATACTATATCCAAAAATCATGGTTAAACTCAAAGAGGAAGTATGTTTTTTAAAATAGTCATCAAGATGTCGTTCTTTCGACGGAAATGACTACCTCTTTCAAAAATGACTTGTAACCTATATTTACGACTATAAACTTATACTTTTTCTCTTTAGTTTCATAAATTTCAGTTCATTATGAAACCATAGCAACTTGATTCACTCAAAACGGATTTATAACGAAGAAATTATGGGTAAAACAAAATTGGTTAAAATTGCTAGTTTTAGCTACGAAAATTTTATAACAAATCTATACTAACCATAACTTAACTAACTTATAATATTTTCTAACATATATTATGTAATCTTGATAGACCATAGACACGTATACAATGTTTTAACATATCATATCGACGTCATCTATATATATTATTTGGAATAACCATAGACACTCTATATGCGGTAATGCTCGAGTTAGCTATACAGGGTTGAGGTTGATTCCAAAATAATATATATACCTTGAGTTGTGATCAAGTCTGAGACTTGTATACACTTGGTCGTGGATTGATTCGAGATAATATATATTGATTTATTTCTGTACTACTAACTGTGGACAACTAATTATGGACTACTAACGTTGGACTGTTAACTTAACAAATTTAAATCGTTAAAACGTAATAAAATATGTTGTGAATATATTTTGATCATACTTTTATTTGTATGTATATATTTGTTATAGGTTCGTGAATCGACCCGTGGCCAAGTCTAATTCTTGACAAATTAAAAATCTGTGAAAGTGAGTTATAGTCCCACTTTTATTATCTAATATCTTTTTGGGATGAGAATACATGCAGTTTTATAAATGATTTACAATATAGGCACAAGTACTTGAAACTACATTCTATGTTGAATTGCTATACCGGATATCGCCCTTGTTGAACTTGGTAGCCCATGAATTAGTGTTTATTATAATTGTCACTAATTGACGCGAATCCTAAAGGTAGATCTACAGGCTTTGACATGCCCCAGTCAGAGAATTTGAACTACTTTAGTACTTCGATTTTTCTCTACAGACGAGTGGTTCTGTTTTGGGGATATTCTAGATGCATTTTGTTAATGTCGGTTACCAGGTGTTCAAACATATGAATGATTTTTATACCGATGGTTATTTATGAGAAAGGAAATCTTGTGGCCTATTATTACGATTTGATAAATATATAGGTTAAACCTATAACTCACCAACATTTTTTGTTGACGTTTAAAGCATGTTTATTCTCATGTGATTATTAAGAGCTTCCGCTATTGCATGCTAAATTAAGGACAAGATTTGGAGTCAGCATGCTTGTATAATATTGTTTAAAAAACTGCATTCGAGAACTTACTTTGTTGTAACATATTACTATTGTAAACCATTATGTAATGGTCGTGTGTAAGCGTGATATTTTAGATTATCATTACTTGATAATCTAGGTTATGTCCTTTAAATCTTTGTCGATAAAATAAAGGTTATGGTTTGTTTCAAAAATGAATGCAGTCTTTGAAAAACGTCTCATATAGAGGTCAAAACCTCGCAACGAAACCAATTAATATGAAACGTTTATAATCAATATGAACGGGACATTTCAACATGTGGTATCAGAGAATTGGTTGTAGAGATTTAGAGTTCATTGGTGTCAACCCCGAGTCATAGGGTGCATTAGTGAGTCTAGACTACAACCGGCATATAGACTTGAAGTAGGACTTGCTTGACTACTTGTACATTTATACTTGAACTCTTCTATTCGTATCTAACTCCTATTTCATCTTAATCTCACGTTGTTTAATTTGATTGACACGCCATCTTGACCTTATGAGATAATGTCGAACGCACATATGAATTAGGGTAATATAATTGTCGGGATTATATTACGATGACTCATATGGACGTTTCGACATTATGACATAAAGAATTTAGGGCGGGTCAAGGAAAATTTTCTCTCTATCTTTATTCCATATCACGATTAGTATTATTGAGAATACTAATCAACGATATTCTTGTGTCTTGAAGGAACAATGGCTCGCCGAGGTCAACGCAATACTCCTCCCGAAACTCCCGAACAAGCTCTTCAACGAATGATAGCCACTGCCGTAGATGCGGCCATGGTCGGTCACTCCTCCAACAACAATAACAACAATCACAACAACAACAACAACAACAACAACAACCATGAAGTCGGTAATTCAAACCATGGATGCTCCTACAAGAATTTCATGGGGTGCAAACCTCACACTTTCGATGGAACTGGGGGACCGGTTGCTCTCACCCGATGGTTTGAGCAAAACGGAAGCCATTTTTAGCATAAGCAGTTGCCGGGACCAAGACTGTAGCGATCTAACAAAATTGTTATTGACGGCGGCGTCTACTTAGGTCCCGTTACGTGGTCATAAGTCTTTAAAATAACTTTTGACCAAAAATATGTTGCATTCATTTCAAATATAAGGATGTTTCAAAGTTTACAAAGTAGTTCACTGACTAAATAAGTCACAACGTTTTAAGTACAAATGAAACCTATGCGACACAATTTAAGTAAAGTCAAAAGACGCTCCATGTATGCATGTATACTCGACATCCAAGCAAGTATCAAAAAGAGTGTGGAAGCATGTATGTAACGACCCGACCAAAACCGTTATCGACGGCGCCGTTAACTTAGGTCCCGTTGCGTGGTCGTAGTCCCTATATGAGACTCGTTTGACCAAAATTATGTCGCATTCATTTGGAAGGTACAAGACTTGCAAGTTTAGTTTACAAAACCGTTCGACAACAAGTCTAAGTTTACAAAAGTCATAAAGTATAAATGAAATAACTTGCGACATAATTAGTTTGAAACCACAATTGCTATAAATAGCGTAAGTATGTAAACAATATGTTTGAATCCAAAAGTGCTATCACTAGCATATGCATGTATGTATGCTTGACCCCAAGCAAGTATGTATGTACGCGGAAGCATGTATCAAATAGCCATGTATGAACCTGAGAAACATATAGAAAACTGTCAACGAAAAACGTTGGTGAAATCATAGGTGTATTAGTAAATGTTATATTTTGAACCACAAGATTTAGTATTTCCATAAATTGATCATCCAAAAGTTGCATTCCAAAAGTTGGTTCGCGAGCACCCAATTATCAAAGCTTAACATTCCTTCCATTGTATACCCCATCACTTAGTGCTAGAACAAACACTGATTCTCGAAAATATATTTCATCCGTAGACGGTAGCGAACCGTCAAAGATGAGGGTTGTCAACCCATATGGCCATATAACATAAGTTCTCGCTTACACCCGGCAAGTGTAACTAATGATAATCGAATTGAGGATTTTCGTTCTAAACTCGCTGTAGAATGTTTGTTTTCCTTGTTCTTGTGTTCAAAGTATAAAAGCAAGTAGTACAAAATGTAACAAAGTATATGTTTCTCAGCCCACAATTTAAAAGTATAAAAAGTTGTTGAAAAGGTGGGACTATGATCTCACCTCGAGTGCACGAGTATAAAAGTACTTCACAAAGTAACGTATGCATGAAAGTTGCTTAGCCTTGACCTAAACAAGTAAGTTGTGTCAATTAACCGGTTACGACACAAGGTCGGGTGAAATGTGTTCAATTAGTCCTATGGCTCGTTATGACTCGAATAGTATAGCATGTGAATCACGTTGTCAAGTTTCATGCAAGAATCCAGTATAAAAGCATGTTAGAACGATTGTATAAAAGTTTGGTTAAGTTTGACTAAAAGTCAAACTTGGTCAAAGTCAACGAAAAAAGTCAACACGTTCGGGTCGGGTCCCGAACTATTTTTCTAATCTTAGAAATCATATATGAGCATGTTGGCCAAGTTACATGTTAATCGGAGGTGCGTAGCATAGCAAACATTTTTCGAAATTTGACAAAGTAGGTCAGAATCTGACCACGGCATATGCCGCGCCGCGACAAAGCTGGCCGCGCCGCGGCATTACACGCGAGCTGATACCTGGCCAGTTTCAGTTTTCTAAGTCTCAACCCAAAACCTTTTTATGCATAAAACACAAACCGCAAACACTTAGAACTCGCATCTTATATCGTTGGAAAGCTCTTTTGACAAGGAATACAATTAACTACCTTTCACAAGCAAAAACATCAATTACAATAACCGAAAACTCGTCAATTGATCAAGAAAGGTTAATTTTCAAAGTTTCAAGTTCGTAAAACGTATTTTATGATTCGGGAATCCAATTTACACATACGATATGCCGTTTTGAAGGTAATGAAACATACATTACTACTAAACACTAACAATTAACATTTAATGGCATTCAAGCATCAAAAGTTCATGTCAAGAACTATCAAACCCTAGTCAAACATCACAAAATCATTAATCGGGTTTTCGAAGTTTTCTTAATCAACCTACACATCCAAATGTGGCTAATGATACTAGTAACACAATTAAAACATGCACTTTAACAATCTAACAACATTAACTCATCCAAAATCAAGGATTAAGCTAACCCATTTCAAATGTTCAAACTAGTTACTCAAAACAACGAATCGAGCAAACAAAACATATATTCATGTTATACACGAGCCATAGACACTAACTAACACAATTTCAAGTCAAAAACACGAATTTAAAGAAATCTAGAGTTTTAGAAATGTTACCCAAAATGGATGAAATTGGTACCAAATCGAAGAGGATGATGAGAGGATCACGAATATGTAATTTGTTTTGAAGTTTGCTTCCCGATCCGAATTTAGATGATGAATTATGTTTGTGTTCTTGAGAGAAAAAAAAAAGAAAGAAAGAAAGAAGAAGAAATGGATGAATGAGGGGTGGAGGTGGTGAGTGGTTGACTAGTCAACTACTAGCCACCTCTTTGGTCAAGTGGCGGAACTAGTCCCTCAAGTTTCAGAGCGGGTGCGGGAATTAACCAAACGAATATTTTTAAAACGCAAGTTAACGAGAGATGTTATAATTAAATGACGGAATTATTATGGACGTTAGTCAACGGAAACTACGAATTTAAATATGAAAGATTATTATTAAAAAAAAAAAAGACGGTGTTAAAAATAAATTTAACGGAAAAACGCGGGATGTTACATTATCCACACCTCAAAAGAAATTTCGTCCCGAAATTTAGTTGGAAGTAGTAGTTGTTGAATCTTACTCGAGATCTTGCGTTGTAAATTCTACGAATAAGTGAAGGTACGTCCTTGAGTATTTCCACGAATTTTGACGGTCGGGATCATATGTTGTTTTAAGGTTTGGCTTCCATGATTCATGGTTTCAACCGGTCCTCCTAGGAAGTGAGGGTTATCGTCGATAGTGAGTTCATCAAAGGAGATAACAAGTTCTTGTTTCGCAAAACACGTCTTTGAGTTGATACATCGAATGTAGGATAAACGGAGACCCAAAATGAGTCGGAAAAGTCTAAACGGCTAGCGACGGGTCCAAAACACCCCAAGAATTTAAAGGATCAAAATATCGCGGATTTAGCTTCCTACGTTTCCCGAAACGGATTGCACCTTTCCAAGGTGCGACTCTTAACGTGACACAGTTTCCCACGTGGAATTTGAAATGTTTACGTCTAACATCGGCGTAACTCTTGGTGATTACGAGTCGCGTAGGGTTTTACCTGAATATGAATAAATTTTCTCGGTTGTTCATGAATAACCTCGGCCCCGGTGAATTGATCATTGTTTACTTTGTTCGACAAAAGAGAATGACGTTTCCGGTCACATGTGGTTTCAAAAGGAGTGACGTTAAAACTCGAATGAAAATCATTGTAGTACGAGGATTCGGTTTAAGGAAAATACTTTTCTCAAGTAAGTTTGAAGTTGGTAATACAAACTTGTATTATGGTTTCCAAGGTTTAAATCGCATGTTTGTTCGGTCCGTCGGGTTGTGGATGGTACGCGGTACTCATGTCTAAACGCGGTCCCGAGGCTTTTTGTAAGTCTAGAAATGAAACGAGGATCTCGATCCGAAACGAGGTACATTTCCTTAAGGCATATCGAACAAGTTTGCTAGGAATGGAAAACGTTAGCTAGGAAAAGTTTCTCAAGAAAATTCGCGTCGCGGAAGATTCATCGGTTTCCAAAAACGTTCGTCGGAACTATTCACCCTCGAGGTGAATACTAGTATTACGTGGAGAGTCCCTCCCTCCATTGAAAGTTTAAAATAAAGATTTCCTGAACCGGAATTACGAGGGTGATGCAAGAGAAGTTTCCGCCCCGATGTGAGCATAACGAGTAAATTGTAGTTAGTCAACAAGACTGCGCGAGGACGAGCTAGTATACCCGTGTGACATACGGTTGAAGTCGAATGGAATCGGTAATTCATTCGGAAGCATAAATATAGTTTGACAATAATTGAAGGTGTGTCCCCGGTATGGTTGTTATAAATATTCTCGGAGTTTTCGGATGTCCAAACCTGAAAAGATGAAGTCATGTACATGGCACATGGTGGTGTTTAGGTTGATCGAGTCTAACCACCATCACGTGTCACTAGAACTTTGGTATGTCTTACCGTAATATAACCACGTTGATCGAGTGTCGTTATATTACGCTAACTCATACCTCCATTCCCACATCACTCTATAGATTCAAGTTCGTGTCATCGCGAAAATCTAAAATAAACAAAATGTAACGACGTCTCAAACGTGACTCGTATTAAATCGAAAGAATTGGTGCAACTCTGAAGATGCGTTCCCCGAGGGAAGTGTATAGTTGATTGTTTACGTCAATGTGGTTCGAGTCAGACAATATGTATTTAGGTATGAAAAGAGTAACGAGTCATGATAACAAGTAGTACGCAACCGTAGCGATAAATAGTGATGACGATACTCATCTAGAGCAGTGACGGTGACTTTACAATACTCATGGATAGTAAGCTAAGACGGGGTGGATAACAACCAAAGAATTAGAGTTCCCGAGCTATAGTGGCTAACGAAGTCGCGGTCATCCGTACGCGTATGAATCTTGAATTCACGTGTTTTACCAAAAATTGGCGGAATACGAGTTCGTATGATGAAAGTTTGGGTACCATTAAAAAGTTTGCCTAAGAATGATTCAAGTATAATGCACAAGTAGTCAAGTAAATGCTATCTATAGCAAATGTATGTCAGAATGCAATGGCTAACTATCCGGTTGTAGTCTAGACTCACTAATGCGTCCTAACGACTCTGTTAGACACACTAATGCACGTCCTAGTTCCCTACAACCAACGCTCTGATACCACTTGTAACGACCCGACCAAAACCGTTATCGACGGCGCCGTTAACTTAGGTCCCGTTGCGTGGTCGTAGTCCCTATATGAGACTCGTTTGACCAAAATTATGTCGCATTCATTTGGAAGGTACAAGACTTGCAAGTTTAGTTTACAAAACCGTTCGACAACAAGTCTAAGTTTACAAAAGTCATAAAGTATAAATGAAATAACTTGCGACATAATTAGTTTGAAACCACAATTGCTATAAATAGCGTAAGTATGTAAACAATATGTTTGAATCCAAAAGTGCTATCACTAGCGTATGCATGTATGTATGCTTGACCTCAAGCAAGTATGTATGTACGCGGAAGCATGTATCAAATAGCCATGTATGAACCTGAGAAACATATAGAAAACTGTCAACGAAAAACGTTGGTGAAATCATAGGTGTATTAGTAAATGTTATATTTTGAACCACAAGATTTAGTATTTCCATAAATTGATCATCCAAAAGTTGCATTCCAAAAGTTGGTTCGCGAGCACCCAATTATCAAAGCTTAACATTCCTTCCATTGTATACCCCATCACTTAGTGCTAGAACAAACACTGATTCTCGAAAATATATTTCATCCGTAGACGGTAGCGAACCGTCAAAGATGAGGGTTGTCAACCCATATGGCCATATAACATAAGTTCTCGCTTACACCCGGCAAGTGTAACTAATGATAATCGAATTGAGGATTTTCGTTCTAAACTCGCTGTAGAATGTTTGTTTTCCTTGTTCTTGTGTTCAAAGTATAAAAGCAAGTAGTACAAAATGTAACAAAGTATATGTTTCTCAGCCCACAATTTAAAAGTATAAAAAGTTGTTGAAAAGGTGGGACTATGATCTCACCTCGAGTGCACGAGTATAAAAGTACTTCACAAAGTAACGTATGCATGAAAGTTGCTTAGCCTTGACCTAAACAAGTAAGTTGTGTCAATTAACCGGTTACGACACAAGGTCGGGTGAAATGTGTTCAATTAGTCCTATGGCTCGTTATGACTCGAATAGTATAGCATGTGAATCACGTTGTCAAGTTTCATGCAAGAATCCAGTATAAAAGCATGTTAGAACGATTGTATAAAAGTTTGGTTAAGTTTGACTAAAAGTCAAACTTGGTCAAAGTCAACGAAAAAAGTCAACACGTTCGGGTCGGGTCCCGAACTATTTTTCTAATCTTAGAAATCATATATGAGCATGTTGGCCAAGTTACATGTTAATCGGAGGTGCGTAGCATAGCAAACATTTTTCGAAATTTGACAAAGTAGGTCAGAATCTGACCACGGCATATGCCGCGCCGCGACAAAGCTGGCCGCGCCGCGGCATTACACGCGAGCTGATACCTGGCCAGTTTCAGTTTTCTAAGTCTCAACCCAAAACCTTTTTATGCATAAAACACAAACCGCAAACACTTAGAACTCGCATCTTATATCGTTGGAAAGCTCTTTTGACAAGGAATACAATTAACTACCTTTCACAAGCAAAAACATCAATTACAATAACCGAAAACTCGTCAATTGATCAAGAAAGGTTAATTTTCAAAGTTTCAAGTTCGTAAAACGTATTTTATGATTCGGGAATCCAATTTACACATACGATATGCCGTTTTGAAGGTAATGAAACATACATTACTACTAAACACTAACAATTAACATTTAATGGCATTCAAGCATCAAAAGTTCATGTCAAGAACTATCAAACCCTAGTCAAACATCACAAAATCATTAATCGGGTTTTCGAAGTTTTCTTAATCAACCTACACATCCAAATGTGGCTAATGATACTAGTAACACAATTAAAACATGCACTTTAACAATCTAACAACATTAACTCATCCAAAATCAAGGATTAAGCTAACCCATTTCAAATGTTCAAACTAGTTACTCAAAACAACGAATCGAGCAAACAAAACATATATTCATGTTATACACGAGCCATAGACACTAACTAACACAATTTCAAGTCAAAAACACGAATTTAAAGAAATCTAGAGTTTTAGAAATGTTACCCAAAATGGATGAAATTGGTACCAAATCGAAGAGGATGATGAGAGGATCACGAATATGTAATTTGTTTTGAAGTTTGCTTCCCGATCCGAATTTAGATGATGAATTATGTTTGTGTTCTTGAGAGAAAAAAAAAAGAAAGAAAGAAAGAAGAAGAAATGGATGAATGAGGGGTGGAGGTGGTGAGTGGTTGACTAGTCAACTACTAGCCACCTCTTTGGTCAAGTGGCGGAACTAGTCCCTCAAGTTTCAGAGCGGGTGCGGGAATTAACCAAACGAATATTTTTAAAACGCAAGTTAACGAGAGATGTTATAATTAAATGACGGAATTATTATGGACGTTAGTCAACGGAAACTACGAATTTAAATATGAAAGATTATTATTAAAAAAAAAAAAAGACGGTGTTAAAAATAAATTTAACGGAAAAACGCGGGATGTTACAATGTATCACTTAGCTTTCAAGGACCTGAGAAAACATATAGAAAACTGTCAACGAAAATGTTGGTGAAATCATAGGTGTATTAGTAACGTTGTTTTTGAACCACAAGATTTAATATTTCCATAAAGTTGATTATCTAAATCGTTTGCATTCCAAAAGTTGTTGCACGTTCGCGAGCACCCAATTATCAAAACTTAACTGTTTTGTACCCTGTTACGTAGTGTTAGAACATACACTATACTCGTAAATATATTTCATCCGCTAACGGTAGCGAACCGTCCGAATGAGGGCTCGTCAAGCCCATGTGATCACATAACATAAGTTCACGTTTACACCCTGCAAGTGTAACTAATGATAATTGAATTGAGGCTTTTTGTTCTAACTCGCTGTGGAATGTTTGTTTTCGTACTTGTGTTCAAAGCATAAAAGTATGATACGTATATGTTTCTCATCCCATGATTTAAAAGTATAAAAGTTGTTGAAAAGATGGGACTATGATCTCACCTTGATTGCACGAATGTAATTGTACTTCGCAAGTAAATGTGGACAAGAACGTATGCTAGTGTTGACCTAAACAATAGTTGTATCAATATCAGTAAAGCATGAAGTCGGTCAAAGTTGTTCAATTAATCCTATGGCTCGTTACGACTCGATTAATATAGCATGTGAGTCAAATTGTCAAGTTTCATGCAAGATACAAGTATAAAAACATGTTAGAACGATTGCATAAATATTCGGTTAAGTTTGAATAAAAGTCAACTTTGGTCAAGTCAAAGTCAACGAAAAAGTCAACACATTCGGGTCGGGTCTCGGACAATTTTTCTGAGTTTTATAATCATATATGAACATGTTAGAACAAGTTACATGTTAATCGGAGGTGCGTAGCATAGTTAGAATTAAACGGTAAATGACCAACCAAAACAGAATCCTGTAGTTCATTTGGATGGTGTCCAAATAGGCTGGACGGCATCCAGCAGTGAAGGGCTGAACGGCATCCAAGTGTTTGGACGGCGTCCAAAATGGTATACAGATTCTGCTTTGCTGAAATCACACAAGTGCACGAACCAAACTTCAAACGATCACAATTTATGATTCGCAAACAATTAAAACATGTATCTTATATCATCGGAAAGGTATTTTGAAGAGGAAAACAACTAAGCACATTTCATCAATCAATCCAACATTTACAACAACCTAAATTGCATTAAATGTCCAACACTTATTGCATTCAAGATCATAAATACACATTGATGATTAGGGAATTAAATGCACACATATAATACGCCGTTTCGTAGGTAATTACGCATACAATACAACTAAACACTTACCAATAACATTTCATAGCATTCAATGCATCAAAGTTTATATTTAAGTCTATCAAACCCTAACCCAAATCACAAATTCAATAATCATGTTAATGAAGTTTTCTTAATCAACCTACACATCAAAATGAAGCTAGTGATGCTAGTAATACATTTAATACATGAACTTTTAACATCTAACAACATTCAAATAACCAAATCATAAGATTAAGCAAGTCACTTTCAAGTTTAAGCTAGTTACATCAAAATAGCAAGAACAAGCAAATAAACCACATAATCATGTTAGACTTGAGCCATAGACACTAATTAACACACTTTTAAATCAAAATCATCAAGCACATAAAATCTAGTGTTTTTAGAAAGTTACTGATATTGCGCATTTCATCTATGATTTCTCTCACAATATCGATCATTATTGGGTCCGTTTGGATATGAATTGGAGTATTTTGGAAGACATTTGAGAGATTTGGGATTCGAGTACCGAGAAGATTATTTGTTCGATTATTAGATCATTTCGAGGTATAATTTATGTTATCCTATCATCGTTGCCTTAATTTGATGTTTAATGTTGATTTCGTACGAGTATTGTAAAAAATTAGAGAAGAATCATGTGCATGTATTAAGCCGCTGCGCGGATAGAAGGCCCGTGGCGCGGGTTATAACAGTTTTTGAAGGTCGAGAATATTGATAAGAGAGGGAGTCTTGGCATGTGTTAAGCCGCGGCGCGGCTAATGGGGTCGCGGCGCGGGTCGATACTGATGACGGTTTTTGGAGCTATAAAAGGGAATTTAAACCCTAATTTTTTATCACTTTTATCCAGACGAATTTCAGCAGCTTTGGGGCGATTTTTGGTGACTTTTGGGGAGTCCCAACATCATTCAATCAACTTAATCATTCCGGGATCACGTTTCGATTCGTCAATCATTCAAGATCACGATTTCAACTAGGTTTAATTCTTATCAAACATAATGAATTATCTTAATTGTTTATTTATGATTTTGTTTTCAGCCATGATTGTTGGCTAATTTTTCAATACTTGTCTAGATTAATAACCGAAGTTTTGGATGTTATGATTTATGATTTATGAACTTATGCATGTTTATTTCAATAGTTTGAATAAAAGATCGATTCTTATTGATGTTTAACTTTATGAACTTGATTGATTAGTGTATTTGTTTCATAAAGAGAACTCTTGTTGATTTAATACACTAGTTTACAATTGATTTGTCTTAATTGATTGTTTGCTAAACCGGACCAAGGGGGTAACTTAAGTTTAAACGGTTAGACGATATAGGGGTGAATTGTGTAGAGTGAACGCAAAGGCAATTGTTATTCAAATCTTTGATCTAGTTAATTAATTAGTCACAAACGAAAAGGTCTTAGGTGTCAGGGAACCCTATATCTAGTAATTCTAGTTTGAGTACTTGCTAAAGAGAACTCTTGGCAGGTCGACTGAGTAATTTGCATGTATTAAGTATTAAATCGGGCTAAAGTATAAAAACATCCAATTCCTAGGGTAAAAGGTCTAGACGAGCATTTCAATTCCATTTTATATCAAAACTATCTTAATTACTTTCTTGTTTTACTTTTTATAAATCTAAAATCCAAAAATATTGTTTTTATTTTCAAATCAAATCTTGATTTGGCTAATCGTTAAATAGCCACTAACAAAACTATTTCGTACTTTCCATTTTCTTAGATTAACTTAGTTTATTTTCATTAGTTACAATCTTAATTCACATGCATAAACTGTTCTTGGAACGATCTTGGATTTGCCAACATCTTTACTACTGCACGATCGGGTACACTGCCCGTTAGTGTGTAAACTTTAATAACTGGTAATTCCTTTTATAAATAATAGACGCGATTTTACACATCAAGTTTTTGGCGCCGCTTCCGGGGACAGTTGTGTCGAAAATTAAGATTGTTATCTAATTGTTCTTATTTTAGTTTAATTGTAGTTTATTATTATTAGTTCATTCTCAGTTGAATCAGTGCGTTTAATCAGTTGTTAGTTGTGATTTCGCAGATAACAGGTAGTGCATGCCACATACGTATTCTTCAGATTCTCCGATTCTTCAACCATTTGACGAACCTGAAAGAGAGTTATTCAGAGCGTTAAGTCAAGAGCAACAGTCTACAGTGGATTCATCTTCTTCTTCGAGTGATAATATAATTAATTTGGGTAGTAGTTCTGAGACTGTGGTGCCCGATACACCACCTGAAATCAGAGAAGAAGACTCTTACGTTTCATTAGATATTTTCGAGACTGAAGAGATGGCTAATTAACCACCTCATCCTCAGACTATGGCAGAAAAGCTGAAGGCCACCCGAGCTGGCCAAGGCAATTCAATTACTCAACCAAACATCACTCAGCCTTTTCAAATCACAGGTCCAATTCTGAGTTTGATTTCTTCTGACTGCCAATTTCATGGCAAGGATAGTGAGGATGCTAACGAGCATCTTCGTATTTTCAATGATGTTTGCAACTTATTCAAGCTGCATGAGGTTGCTGATACTTCAATCAAGACAAGGCTTTTTCCCTGGAATCATAAGGGAGAAGCTAAGAGATGGTTAGATAAGCAACCAGAGGGAGCGATTACCTCTTGGGAAGTTTTGGTAGATAAGTTTTTAGCAAAGTTTTTCCCTGCGTCTCGACCTGCTAGACTTCAAGCAGATATTTTGCAATTCAGACAAAAGAGCTGTGAGACATTATTTGATGCTTCAGATCGTTATTCTAATATGTTTCGCTCGTGTCCACAACACGGGTTGAATGATTTACAAAAGGTCTAAATTTTCTGTAAGGGTTGTGATATCCCAACGCGTCAGAGTATTGATCAAGCAGCAGGTGGTACTTTAATGGATAAGACAGAAGAAGAGGCGTTAGAGATAATTGAAAAGCAAGCTGCCTACACTCACGAATGGCATCAAGATCATGAGTCATCCCGTTCAGCTTCAGTTAAGAGAACCGAAAACACTAGTGCGTATTGATTATGGGTCTATTAATGCTAAGTTAGACAAATTTGGTAGACACTTGGAGAAGTTGGATAAGGACATGCATGGTATTAAGGTTGGTTATGAGTTTTGCGGGGGATTACATTTAGGAAAAGATTGTGATGCAGGTTTGACTATGAACCAGAAAGAAGATATCGCTTATATTAGTCAACAGAACAACAATCAGTTTCAGGGACATGCGCAGTTTAATAGGAATTTCAACAATCCTTATAATCCTCAAGGTAATCAAGGTTCGAGGTTCCAGCCAGGATCTAGTGGAGGATATCAACAGCAAGCTCCCGGGTATTTTCAGAAACCCCAAGCCGAAGAGAAAAAGTCCAACCTTGAAGCTATGATCAAAAAGCTTGTGATATCACAAACTCAGCTTGTTAATACTGTGACTCAAAACAATGAGAAGAATGATCAAATGTTTCGAAAACAACAAGCGGCTATTCAGAATCTGGAGAAACAAATTGGTCAACTTGCTAATCAGAGTAATGAGAGGAAACCGGGGGAATTACCGAGTAAAACAGATACTAACCCGAAGAATGGGTACGTTAATGCTATCACCACCCGAAGTGGTTTAGCATATGATTCACCAAGGAAGCCCGATGAGTATGATTTGCGAGTTCTGTTAGTTAAGGATAGTGAACCAGTTGTTGTTAGTGAACCGGAGGGGGAAAAGGAGCCGGAACAGGTGATTGAGAAGATTGTGAGGGTACCGGAAACCGTTGCTGCGAAACCGGTAGTTAAAGAGTATCAACCACCGCTCCCATCCCAAGGAAGCAGATATTGGAGAAGCTTGAGGCGAAAAAGTCCAAGTTCATGGACTTGATTAAAAAAGTTAACATAAATATGCCTTTTATTGATGTGATTGCAGGTATGCCAAAGTATGTAAGGTTTCTCAAGGATTTGCTAACTAACAGGAAAAAGCTATAGAACGTGTCTTCAATCAGGTTGAATGTTGCATGCTTAGCGGTAGTGGCAAACAAGCTTCCCGAGAAGCATGAGGATCCTGGGAGTTTCACCATTCCTTGTTTACTTGGTAATTTGGAATGTGTGATGGCGTTGGCGGATTTGGAGGCTAGCATAAATTTAATGCCTTATTCTATTTATTTACAGCTAGACCCCGGGGAGTTAAAACTCATGCGTATGGCTATTTAGCTAGCTGACTGCTCTATTAAATTCCCTCGTGGAATTATAGAGAATATGCTAGTTAAGACCGGGTCGTTGATTTTCCCGGCTGATTTCGTGGTTTTGGATATGGAAGTGGATGAAAGGATTCCACTTATTTTGGGTCGACCATTTTTGAATACTGCTAGGTGTATCATCGATGTTTATGGCCAAAAGTTGACCCTTAGGATAGGTGACTTGAGTGCAACATTCTCAATCGACCATGCTTTAAAATACCCTGCCTACACTGATGATACATGTTATTTTCTTAACACTGTGGATGTCAAGTCTGATTTTTTGCAGGAATTACCAGAGTTATAGGGTTCAGGAGAATGCTCATTGGTTGAAATTGATGAGGAGTTGCAGGTCGAGGAGGTGGATATTTTAACCGCCTTGATGGAGAACGGCAATGAGCCGACTGAGGAGGAGTTCAAGGAACTCGATCGTGATGCTGATTACCAGATCAAGTCTTCAATTGAAGAACCTCTCGAGTTAGAATTGAAGCCACTTCCAGATCATTTGGAATACGCTTATTTGCAGGTGGAATCTAAGCTCCCGGTAATTATTTCTTCTTCTCTTACTACAGGTCAGAAAACTGAACTTGTGACCATACTAAAGGCCCATAAACCGACCATTGTGTGGAAAATTCACGACATCAAGGGTATTAGTCCCTCCTATTGTACCCACAAAATTCTAATGGAGGATAACTCCAAACCTGTGGTGCAACGTCAAAGGAGGTTGAACCCGCACATGCAAGATGTCGTGAAGAAAGAGATCATTAAGCTCCTCGATGCAGGTCTGATTTACCCAATTTATGACAGTCCGTGGATTAGCCCGGTACACTGTGTACCTAAGAAAGGTGGTATGACTGTTACCACTAATGATAAAAATGAGTTAATTTCCACTCGGACTGTCACGGGGTGGCGTGTTTGTATTGACTATCGTAAGTTGAACGACGCCACACGCAAAGACCACTTCTCGTTACCTTTCATGGATCAAATGCTAGAGAGGTTAGTGGGAAGCAGCTTTTATTATTTTATTGATGGTTTTTCGGGATATTTCCAAATTCCTTTCTCGCTCGAGGACCAAGAGAAAACCACTTTCACGTGCCCGTATGGCACATTCTCATACCGTCGCATGCCCTTTGGCCTTTGTAATGCTCCGGCCACTTTTCAAAGGTGCATGATGGCCATATTCCATGATATGATAGAATATTGCATGGAGGTATTCATGGATGACTTTTCGGTCTTCGGTGACACTTTCGATTCATGCCTTCTTAATTTAGAGCTGATGTTGGTAAGGTGTGAGAAATCTAATCTTGTGCTCAATTGGGAAAAGTGCCATTTCATGGTACAAGGGGGCATAGTTCTCAGGTACAAGATTTCTAGGAACGGTATTGAGGTGGATCCCGCAAAGGTAACGGCTATTAAGAACCTTCCACCTCCCACCGATGTTAAGGGTATTCGGAGTTTTCTCGGGCACGCCGGCTTTTACCGGCGATTCATTAAGGATTTTTCCAAAATCGCTAACCCGATGAACAAACTCCTCGAAAAGGACACACCTTGGAACTTCTTTGAAGAATGCCAAAAGGCATTTGAACTTCTTAAGGAGAAACTCATCAATGCACCTATCATAATTGCTCCGAATTGGTCTCTTCCATTCGATCTTATGTGTGATGCATCAGATTTTGCTGTTGGCTCTGTTTTGGGCCAAAGGGTCGAGAAACATTTTTGACCCATTTATTATGCAAGCAAGACCTTGCAGGGAGCACAGTTGAATTACACTACCACTGAAAAAGAGCTCCTTGCGGTGGTCTTTTCGTTCGATAAGTTCAGGTCTTACTTAGTCTTATCTAAGACCATTGTTTTTACGGACCATTCTGCTCTAAAGTACCTATTTTCGAAACCAGATGCCAAACCACGACTGCTTAGATGGATCTTGCTTTTGAAAAAATTCGATATCGAGATCCGGGACAAGAAGGGTGCTGAAAATCTCGCGGCCGACCACTTGTCTAGACTCGAGAATCTGAATCTCGAAGTCCTTCACGAGTCGAGTATTCATGATGATTTTCCCGATGAGTACCTCATGAAGTTGGACAAGGTGGATGAGCCATGGTATGTGGACATAGCTAATTTTCTTGTTGGTGGTTTCTTGGAGAAAGGATGGTCACATCAAAAGAGGAAGAAATTCTTCAGTGACCTGAAACACTATTTCTGGGAAGACCCCTATCTTTTTCGTTGTTTTCCGGATGGAGTCATTTGTAGGTGCATTTCCGGTGAGGAATACACTCGTATTTTGTTGGAATGCCATCGTGGCCCTACGGGTGGGCATTTTGGTCCCCAAATCACGGGGAAGAAGGTTTACGAGGCCGGTTTTTATTGGCCTAGTATTTTTAAGGATGCCCATGCCATTTGTAACTCTTGTGATGCTTGTCAACGGGCCGGACAAATCACCAAACGTGACGAAATGCCTCAACAAAGCATCCAAGTATGTGAGGTGTTTGACGTTTGGGGAATTGATTTCATGGGCCCATTTCCGAAATCCCATAACTATCTTTACATACTCGTTGCAATCGATTACGTGTCTAAATAGGCGGAGATAAAGCCTCTTCCTACTAATGATGCACGAGTTGTAATCACGTTCCTTAATGGGGCTTTTCTGTAGTGACCCGAACTTTTCCATGTTTATATATATTAATTGAGATTTATATTTACATGATTAAATGTTTCCAACATGTTAAGCAATCAAACTTGGTAAGACTTGATTAATTGAAATATGTTTCATATAGACAATTGACCACCCAAGTTGACCGGCGATTCACGAACGTTAAAACTTGTAAAAACGACATGACGATATATATATATATATGGATATACATATGGTTAACATGAGATTATGATAAGTAAGTATCTCCATAATTATATTAACAATGAGTTATATACATATAAACAAGACTACTAACTTAAGGATTTCGAAACGAGACATATATGTAACGATTATCGTTGTAACGACATTTAAATGTATATATATCATATTAAGATATATTAATATATCATAATATCATGATAATATAATAATTTAACATCTCATTAGATATAATAAACAATGGGTTAACAACATTAATTGAGATCGTTAACTTAAAGGTTTCAAAACAACACTTACATGTAACGACTAACGATGACTTAACGACTCAGTCAAAATGTATATACATGTAGTGTATTTAGATGTATTAAAATACTTTTGGAAGACTTCAAGACATATATCAAAACACTCATACTTAACGAAAATGGTTACAGTTACTTTCCCATTCTTTTCTTTCATCAAGAATTCTAGTCGTATTCTTACCCGTATTATACACAGCTTCAAAACGTACTTACTATGGGTATATACCAATAGGAACTAGCATGGGATTCCACTCTTGATTATGTCATGTATGACTAATCAATTTTAACTTCTACCATGAGCTAGTCAATTAACTAGAATTCCTTTTAACCCCACTCACCACTCACCAATTACCACTCATCATTCACTCCATTTCACTTCCAATTCTCTTTCTAATTCTCTCTCAACACACACACACTATTATGAACGTATTTTTCCAGTATTTAATCATCATCTTCATCAAAAATCACTTCAAGAATCAAGCTATAATCATCATAGGAAGAACACTTCAAGAACACTTCAAAAATCCCTTCAAGTTTACTAATTTACTTCCAAGCTTTCTAATCCATTCCAAGTAATCATCTAAGATCAAGAAACCTTTGTTATATACAGTAGGTTATCTTTCTTATTCAAGGTAATATTCATATTCAAACTTTGATTCAATTTCTATAACTATAAACTATCTTAATTCGAGTAAAAATCTTACTTGAACTTGTTTTTGTGTCATGATCCTACTTCAAGAACTTTCAAGCCATCCAAGATCCTTTGAAGCTAGATCATTTCTTGTCACTTCCAGTAGGTTTACCTACTAAACTTGAGGTAGTAATGATGTTCATAACATCATTCGATTCATATATATAAAACTATCTTATTCGAAGATTTAAACTCGTAATCACTAGAACATAGTTTAGTTAATTCTAAACTTGTTCGCAAACAAAAGTTAATCCTTCTAACTTGACTTTTAAAATTAACTAAACACATGTTCTATATCTATATGATATGCTAACTTAATGATTTAAAACCTGGAAACACGAAAAACACCGTAAAATCGGATTTACGCCGTCGTAGTAACACCGCGGGCTGTTTTGGGTTAGTTAATTAAAAACTGTGATAAACTTTGATTTAAAAGTTGTTATTCTGAGAAAATGATTTTTATTATGAACATGAAACTATATCCAAAAATTATGGTTAAACTCAAAGTGGAAGTATGTTTTCTAAAATGGTCATCTAGACGTCGTTCTTTCGACTGAAATGACTACCTTTACAAAAATGACTTGTAACTTATTTTTACGACTATAAACCTATACTTTATCTGTTTAGATTCATAAAATATAGTTCAATATGAAACCATAGCAATTTGATTCACTCAAAACGGATTTAAAATGAAGAAGTTATGGGTAAAACAAGATTGTATAATTTTTCTCATTTTAGCTACGTGAAAATTGGTAACAAATCTATTCCAACCATAACTTAATCAACTTGTATTGTATATTATGTAATCTTGAGATACCATAGACACGTATACAATGTTTCGACCTATCATGTCGACACATCTATATATATTTCGGAACAACCATAGACACTCTATATGTGAATGTTGGAGTTAGCTATACAGGGTTGAGGTTGATTCCAAAATATATATAGTTTGAGTTGTGATCAATACTGAGATACGTATACACTGGGTCGTGGATTGATTCAAGACAATATTTATCGATTTATTTCTGTACATCTAACTGTGGACAACTAGTTGTAGGTTACTAACGAGGACAGCTGACTTAATAAACTTAAAACATCAAAATATATTAAAAGTGTTGTAAATATATTTTGAACATACTTTAATATACATGTATATATTGTTATAGGTTCGTGAATCAACAGTGGCCAAGTCTTACTTCTCGACGAAGTAAAAATCTGTGAAAGTGAGTTATAGTCCCACTTTTAAAATCTAATATTTTTGGGATGAGAATACATGCAGGTTTTATAAATGATTTACAAAATAGACACAAGTACGTGAAACTACATTCTATGGTTGAATTATCGAAATCGAATATGCCCCTTTTTATTAAGTCTGGTAATCTAAGAATTAGGGAACAGACACCCTAATTGAAGCGAATCCTAAAGATAGATCTATTGGGCCTAACAAACCCCATCCAAAGTACCGGATGCTTTAGTACTTCGAAATTTATATCATATCCGAAGGGTGTCCCGGAATGATGGGGATATTCTTATATATATGCATCTTGTTAATGTTGGTTACCAGGTGTTCACCATATGAATGATTTTTATCTCTATGTATGGGATGTGTATTGAAATATGAAATCTTGTGGTCTATTGTTACAATTTGATATATATAGGTTAAACCTATAACTCACCAACATTTTTGTTGACGTTTAAACCATGTTTATTCTCAGGTGAATACTAAGAGCTTCCGCTGTTGCATACTAAAATAAGGACAAGATTTGGAGTCCATGTATGTATGATACTGTGTAAAAACTGCATTCAAGAAACTGATTTCGATGTAACATATTTGTATTGTAAACCATTATGTAATGGTCGTGTGTAAACAGGATATTTTAGATTATCATTATTTGATAATCTACGTAAAGCTTTTTAAACCTTTATTTATGAAATAAAGGTTATGGTTTGTTTTAAAAATAAATGCAGTCTTTGAAAAATGTCTCATATAGAGGTCAAAACCTCGCAACGAAATCAATTAATATGGAACGTTTTTAATCAATAAGAACGGGACATTTCAGTTGGTATCAGAGCGTTGGTCTTAGAGAACCAGAATTTTGCATTAGTGTGTCTTATCGAGTTTGTTAGGATGCATTAGTGAGTCTGGACTTCGACCGTGTTTACTTGAAAAATGATTGCTTAACAAATTTTGTTGGAAACTATATATTTTTAACATGTGAATATTATGTGATATATTAATCTCTTAACGCGTTTGATATTATGTGATAGATGTCTACCTCTAGAACAAGTCCCATTGACTCACCTAATAATAATGAAGAGTCAAATGTAAATTGAAATGATTTGTGGACTGATTCACAAGTTCCCGAAGAGGAACCGGAAGAAGAGTCGGAACCAGAAGAAGAATCGGAATCGGAAGAAGAATCGGAACCGGATGAAGAAATAGAACCGGTGGGGGAAATAATAAAACGGTTAAGTAAAAGAAAATCCTCAACCAACCGACCAAGGTTAATTATGGTCAATGGTGTTTCCGCTAAGGAAGCAAAATATTGGGAGGATTACCAATTCTCCGATGAATCGGATTCTGACGAGAATTCCGATGATGTTATAGAAATTACCCCAACTGAATTTAAAAAGGCAAAAGAAAATAATAAGGGAAAGGGCATAAAAATAGAAAAATCTAATTCCAACCCCGATGAACTTTATATGTATCGTCAACCCCCGAAGTCCTTAAGTTGTAACAATGACCCGGGAACCTCTAAACCACCAGGTTTTTCTAAACCAATGTGGAAAACGACGGCTCGTATTAGGGGAACATCATATATCCCTAGAAACTTGGCAAAACGAACCAAAACCGAAGAAGAAGAAACAAGCGAGTCGGAATAAGATAGTTGTATTCATGTGGTGTAATATATGTAATATAGTGTGCTTATGCTTTATGATATATGTAAAAATTGCTTGTATTAATAAGTATTTTTTTTTTATGAATCTAACTCTTGTCTATTTTACAGTATAAAAACACAAAATGGATAGACAACCCAATATTTTAAGAGACCTACCCGGAGACATGATTGATGAAATCTTGTCTAGAGTCGGTCAGAATTCCTCGGCACAACTATTTAAGGCGAGATCAGTTTGTAAGACATTCGAAGAACGTTCCAAGAATGCCTTGGTTTATAAAAGGCTTTCGTTCAAAAGATGGGGGATATCACATTGGGAAATCCATAAGTTACGATGTGTTTACTTTGACGCATATATTGCGGGGAACCCAAATGCTATTTTACGCAACGGTTTAAGAAATTAATTTGACTCAGTATATCCGAATATAGGACTTCGTGATTTAGAAAAAGCGGCTAACATGCAACATAAAGAAGCATGTTATGCTTATGGATTAGTAATGTTCGCTTCTCACCAAAGTGAGAACAAGAACATCGGGCTACAACTATTAAACAAAACGTTCCCACAAGTGACGGAGTCGGTAATTGGGGTAAGAAATGAGGTTTTTAGGTTATTACGAGACTGTTGGTCATTACGTAACCCTTGTCCCTTTGACGACGTTACAACACGCTGTCTTATCAACGGCCATAACGGTTATGTTCCACAAGACCAAGGATGGGAAGTAGTCCTAGTAAAACCAGAATGCATGACTTGTTTCTGGACGTATGAATTACGTGTCTTTATTGCCTTTGCTGAACGACTTGTGTACTAGCTAGAATTATCTTCACAACTATCTTGTATCAAAGTTATTGTGTGCTATATTTCATGCTTTATGTAAAATAAGCGGTATTGTAAGTTTGTAAAATATTGTATAAAAGTTTGAACGCGAAATATTATTACAATCAGTTTTTCATATAGAATTGTAGTAGTTGAATTGTATATTAGCTACTAAGTATGAACTTAACGGGTAGGTACTACCCGAATTTAAACTTATAAAACGCTAATATGAAGAAAAAGCTTTTATAAATGAGTTCATATTATGCTACGAAATACTATTAACTACTCTTAATATTCTGTATGATTAACTTGTTCCATTTGACTATTTTGAAGGAAATGGCACCGACTACTCGACACATCGTGAATATGAATGAAGAGGAATTCCGTACTTTTCTATCTTCAAACATAGCCGCAGTACAGGCTGCGTTACATACCAACAATAACCTTGGATCTAGCAGTACAGGAAATCGTGTAGGATGCACCTACAAAGAATTTACTGCCTGCAAACCTTTGGAATTTGATGGAACCGAAGGACCGATCGGATTGAAATGGTGGACCGAGAAGGTCGAATCGGTGTTTGCCATAAGTAAGTGTACTGAAGAGGACAAAGTAAAGTACGCTATGCATACCTTCACAGGTTCTGCGTTAACATGGTGGAATACCTATCTAGAGCAAGTGGGACAAGACGATGCGTACGCACTACCGTGGTCAGCATTCAAGCACTTGATGAACGAGAAGTACCGTCCCAGAACCGAGGTCAATAAGCTCAAGACAGAACTTAGAGGGTTACGAACCCAAGGATTTGATATTACCACGTACGAAAGACGATTCACAGAATTGTGCCTATTGTGTCCGGGAGCGTTCGAAGATGAGGAAGAGAAGATCGACGCGTTTGTGAAAGGATTACCGGAAAGAATCCAAGAAGATATAAGTTCACACGAGCCCGCCTCCATACAACAGGCATGTAGAATGGCTCACAAACTAGTGAACCAGATTGAGGAAAGAATTAAAGAACAGACGGCTGAAGAGGCCAATGTGAAGCAAGTCAAAAGAAAGTGGGAGGAAAACGGTGATAAGAATCACCAATACAACAACAACAGCAATTACAACAATAATCGCAACAATTATCCCAACAATCGCAACATCAATCGCAACTACAACAAACGGCCCAACAACAACAACAACAACAACAACAACAACAACAACAACAACAGCAACTACAACAATCATCCCAACAACAATAATAATCGCAACAACAACAACAACAACAACAATCAGAAGCAGCTATGCCAAAGGTGTGAAAAGTATCACTAAGGGTTCTGCACCAAATTTTGCAACAAGTGTAAAAGAAATGGTCATAGCGCGGCGAAGTGTGAGGTCTACGGACCAGGGGTTAACAGAACGAAAGGAACAAATGGTGTCGGAACGAGTAATGGCGGAGCAAGTAGTGTCGGAGCAAGTTATGCCAATGTAGTTTGTTATAAATGTGGAAAACCGGGCCACATTATTAGAAATTGCCCGAACCAGGAGAACACGAATGGACAAGGCCGCGGAAGAGTTTTCAATATTAATGTGGCAGAGGCACAGGAAGACCCGGAGCTTGTTACGGGTACGTTTCTTATTGACAATAAATCTGCTTACGTTTTATTTGATTCTGGTGCGGATAGAAGCTATATGAGTAGAGATTTTTGTGCTAAATTAAGTTGTCCATTGACGCCTTTGGATAGTAAATTTTTACTCGAATTAGCAAATGGTAAATTAATTTCAGCAGATAATATATGTCGGAATCGAGAAATTAAACTGGTTAGCGAAACATTTAAGATTGATTTGATACCAGTATAGTTAGGGAGTTTTGATGTGATAATCGGTATGGACTGGTTGAAAGAAGTGAAAGCAGAGATCGTTTGTTACAAAAATGTAATTCGCATTATACGAGAAAAAGGAAAACCCTTAATGGTGTACGGAGAAAAGGGCAACACGAAGCTACATCTTATTAGTAATTTGAAGGCACAAATACTAATAAGAAAAGGTTGCTATGCTGTTCTAGCACACGTCGAGAAAGTACAAACTGAAGAAAAGAGCATCAATGATGTTCCCATTGCAAAAGAATTTCCCGATGTATTTTCGAAAGAATTACCGGGATTACCCCCACAGCGATCCGTTGAATTTCAAATAGATCTTGTACCAGGAGCTGCACCAATAGCTCGTGCTCCTTACAGACTCGCACCCAGTGAGATGAAAGAACTGCAAAGCCAATTATAAGAACTTTTAGAGCGTGGTTTCATTCGACCAAGCACATCACCGTGGGGAGCTCCTGTTTTGTTTGTCAAGAAGAAAGATGGTACATTCAGGTTGTGTATCGACTACCGAGAGTTGAACAAACTTACCATCAAGAACTGCTACCCACTACCGAGAATCGACGACTTATTTGATCAACTACAAGGCTCGTCTGTTTATTCAAAGATTGACTTACGTTCCGGGTATCATCAAATGCGGGTGAAAGAAGATGATATTCCAAAGACTGCTTTCAGAACACGTTACGGTCATTACGAGTTTATGGTCATGCCATTTGGTTTAACTAATGCACCAGCTGTGTTCATGGACCTTATGAACCGAGTGTGTGGACCATACCTTGACAAGTTTGTCATTGTTTTCATTGATGACATACTTATTTACTCAAAGAATGACCAAGAACATGGTGAACATTTGAGAAAGGTGTTATAAGTATTGAGGAAGGAAGAATTATACGCTAAGTTTTCAAAGTGTGCATTTTGGTTGGAAGAAGTTCAATTCCTCGGTCACATAGTGAACAAAGAAGGTATTAAGGTGGATCCGGCAAAGATAGAAAATGTTGAAAAGTGGGAAACCCCGAAAACTCCGAAACACATACGCCAGTTTTTAGGACTAGCTAGTTACTACAGAAGGTTCATCCAAGACTTTTCCAGAATAGCAAAACCCTTGACTGCATTAACGCATAAAGGGAAGAAATTTGAATGGAATGATGAACAAGAGAAAGCGTTTCAGTTATTGAAGAAAAAGCTAACTACGGCACCTATATTGTCATTGCCTGAAGGGAATGATAATTTTGTGATTTATTGTGACGCATTAAAGAAAGGTCTCGGTTGTGTATTAATGCAACGAACGAAGGTGATTGCTTATGCGTCTAGACAATTGAAGATTCACGAACAAAATTATACGACGCATGATTTGGAATTAGGCGCGGTTGTTTTTGCATTAAAGACTTGGAGGCACTACTTATATGGGGTCAAAAGTATTATATATACCGACCACAAAAGTCTTCAACACATATTTAATCAGAAACAACTGAATATGAGGCAGCGTAGGTGGATTGAATTATTGAATGATTACGACTTTGAGATTCGTTACCACCCGGGGAAGGCAAATGTGGTAGCCGATGCCTTGAGCAGGAAGGACAGAGAACCCATTCGAGTAAAATCTATGAATATACTTATTCATAATAACCTTACTACTCAAATAAAGGAGGCGCAACAAGGAGTTTTAAAAGAGGGAAATTTAAAGGATGAAATACCCAAAGGATCGGAGAAACATCTTAATATTCGGGAAGACGGAACCCGGTATAGGGCTGAAAGGATTTGGGTACCAAAATTTGGAGATATGAGAGAAATGGTACTTAGAGAAGCTCATAAAACCAGATACTCAATACATCCTGGAACGGGGAAGATGTACAAGGATCTCAGGAAATATTTTTTGTGGCCGGGTATGAAAGCCGATGTTGCTAAATACGTAGGAGAATGTTTGACGTGTTCTAAGGTCAAAGCTGAGCATCAGAAACCATCAGGTCTACTTCAACAACCCGAAATCCCGGAATGGAAATGGGAAAACATTACCATGGATTTCATCACTAAATTGCCAAGGACTGCAAGTGGTTTTGATACTATTTGGGTAATAGTTTATCGTCTCACCAAATCAGCACATTTCCTGCCAATAAGAGAAGATGACAAGATGGAGAAGTTAGCACGACTGTATTTGAAGGAAGTCGTCTCCAGACATGGATTACCAATCTCTATTATCTCTGATAGGATGGCAGATTTATTTCAAGATTCTGGCAGACATTACAGCAAGCATTAGGAACTCGTCTAGACATGAGTACTGCCTATCATCCACAAACTAATGGGCAGAGCGAAAGGATGATACAAACGCTTGAAGACATGCTACGAGCATGTGTTATTGATTTCGGAAACAGTTGGGATCGACATCTACCATTAGCAGAATTTTCCTACAACAACAGCTACCATTCAAGCATTGAGATGGCGCCGTTTGAAGCACTTTATGGTAGAAAGTGCAGGTCTCCGATTTGTTAGAGTGAAGTGGGGGATAGACAAATTACGGGTCCGGAGATTCTACAAGAAACTACCGAGAAGATCATCCAAATTCAACAACGATTGAAAACCGCCCAAAGTCGACAAAAGAGCTACGCTGACATTAAAAGAAAAGATATAGAATTTGAAATTGGAGAGATGGTCATGCTTAAAGTTGCACCTTGGAAAGGCGTTGTTCGATTTGGTAAACGAGGGAAATTAAATCCAAGGTATATTGGACCATTCAAGATTATTGATCGTGTCGGACCAGTAGCTTACCGACTTGAGTTACCTCAACAACTCGCGGCTGTACATAACACTTTCCACGTCTCGAATTTTAAGAAATATTTTGCTAAAGAAGATCTCACTATTCCGTTAGATGAAATCCAAATCAACGAAAAACTTCAATTCATCGAAGAACCCGTCGAAATAATGGATCGTGAGGTTAAAAGACTTAAGCAAAACAAGATACCAATTGTTAAGGTTCGATGGAATGCTCGTAGAGGACCCAAGTTCACCTGGGAGCATGAAGATCAGATGAAGAAGAAATACCCGCATCTATTTCCAGAAGATTCGTCAACACCTTCAACAGCTTAAAATTTCGGGACGAAATTTATTTAACGGGTAGGTACTGTAGTGACCCGAACTTTTCCATGTTTATATATATTAATTGAGATTGATATTTACATGATTAAATGTTTCCAACATGTTAAGCAATCAAACTTGTTAAGACTTGATTAATTGAAATATATTTCATATAGACAATTGACCACCCAAGTTGACCGGCGATTCACGAACGTTAAAACTTGTAAAAACGACATGACGATATATATATGGATATACATATGGTTAACATGAGATTATGATAAGTAAGTATCTCCATAAGTATATTAACAATGAGTTATATACATATAAACAAGACTACTACCTTAAGGATTTCGAAACGAGACATATATGTAACGATTATCGTTGTAACGACATTTAAATGTATATATATCATATTAAGATATATTAATATATCATAATATCATTATAATATAATAATTTAACATCTCATTAGATATAATAAACAATGGGTTAACAACATTAATTGAGATCGTTAACTTAAAGGTTTCAAAACAACACTTACATGTAACGACTAACGATGACTTAACGACTCAGTCAAAATGTATATACATGTAGTGTATTTAGATGTATTAAAATACTTTTGGAAGACTTCAAGACATATATAAAAACACTCATACTTAACGAAAATGGTTACAGTTACTTTCCCATTCTTTTCTTTCATCAAGAATTCTAGTCGTAT
Organism: Rutidosis leptorrhynchoides; assembly: GCF_046630445.1. NCBI lineage: Eukaryota > Viridiplantae > Streptophyta > Magnoliopsida > Asterales > Asteraceae > Rutidosis > Rutidosis leptorrhynchoides. The sequence goes on along the minus strand of NC_092334.1, from coordinate 102,842,246 downwards.
TCTTACCCGTATTATACACAGCTTCAAAACGTACTTACTATGGGTATATACCAATAGGAACTAGCATGGGATTCCACTCTTGATTATGTTATGTATGACTAATCAATTTTAACTTCTACCATGAGCTAGTCAACTAACTAGAACTCCTTTTAACCCCACTCACCACTCACCAATTACCACTCATCATTCACTCCATTTCACTTCCAATTCTCTTTCTAATTCTCTCTCAACACACACACACTATTATGAACGTATTTTTCCAGTAGTTAATCATCATCTTCATCAAAAATCACTTCAAGAATCAAGCTATAATCATCATAGGAAGAACACTTCAAGAACACTTCAAAAATCCCTTCAAGTTTACTAATTTACTTCCAAGCTTTCTAATCCATTCCAAGTAATCATCTAAGATCAAGAAACCTTTGTTATATACAGTAGGTTATCTTTCTTATTCAAGGTAATATTCATATTCAAACTTTGATTCAATTTCTATAACTATAAACGATCTTAATTCGAGTAAAAATCTTACTTGAACTTGTTTTTGTGCCATGATCCTACTTCAAGAACTTTCAAGCCATCCAAGATCCTTTGAAGCTAGATCATTTCTTGTCACTTCCAGTAGGTTTACCTACTAAACTTGAGGTAGTAATGATGTTCATAACATCATTCAATTCATATATATAAAACTATCTTATTCGAAGGTTTAAACTCGTAATCACTAGAACATAGTTTAGTTAATTCTAAACTTGTTCGCAAACAAAAGTTAATCCTTCTAACTTGACTTTTAAAATTAACTAAACACATGTTCTATATCTATATGATATGCTAACTTAATGATTTAAAACCTGGAAACACGAAAAACACCGTAAAACCGGATTTACGCCGTCGTAGTAACACCGCGGGCTGTTTTGGGTTAGTTAATTAAAAACTATGATAAACTTTGATTTAAAAGTTGTTATTCTGAGAAAATGATTTTTATTATGAACATGAAACTATATCCAAAAATTATGGTTAAACTCAAAGTGGAAGTATGTTTTCTAAAATGGTCATCTAGACGTCGTTCTTTCGACTGAAATGACTACCTTTACAAAAATGACTTGTAACTTATTTTTACAACTATAAACCTATACTTTTTCTGTTTAGATTCATAAAATAGAGTTCAATATGAAACCATAGCAATTTGATTCACTCAAAACGGATTTAAAATGAAGAAGTTATGGGTAAAACAAGATTGGATAATTTTTCTCATTTTAGCTACGTGAAAATTGGTAACAAATCTATTCCAACCATAACTTAATCAACTTGTATTGTATATTATGTAATCTTGAGATACCATAGACACGTATACAATGTTTCGACCTATCATGTCGACACATCTATATATATTTCGGAACAACCATAGACACTCTATATGTGAATGTTGGAGTTAGCTATACAGGGTTGAGGTTGATTTCAAAATATATATAGTTTGAGTTGTGATCAATACTGAGATATGTATACACTGGGTCGTGGATTGATTCAAGATAATATTTATCGATTTAGTTCTGTACATCTAACTGTGGACAACTAGTTGTAGGTTACTAACGAGGACAGCTGACTTAATAAACTTAAAACATCAAAATATATTAAAAGTGTTGTAAATATATTTTGAACATACTTTAATATACATGTATATATTGTTATAGGTTCGTGAATCAACAGTGGCCAAGTCTTACTTCTCGACGAAGTAAAAATCTGTGAAAGTGAGTTATAGTCCCACTTGTAAAATCTAATATTTTTGGGATGAGAATACATGCAGGTTTTATAAATGATTTACAAAATAGACACAAGTACATGAAACTACATTCTATGGTTGAATTATCGAAATCAAATATGCCCCTTTTTATTAAGTCTGGTAATCTAAGAATTAGGGAACAGACACCCTAATTGACGTGAATCCTAAAGATAGATCTATTGGGCCTAACAAACCCCATCCAAAGTACCGGATGCTTTAGTACTTCGAAATTTATATCATATCCGAAGGGTGTCCCGGAATGATGGGGATATTCTTATATATATGCATCTTGTTAATGTCGGTTACCAGGTGTTCACCATATGAATGATTTTTATCTCTATGTATGGGATGTGTATTGAAATATGAAATCTTGTGGTCTATTGTTACAATTTGATATATATAGGTTAAACCTATAACTCACCAACATTTTTGTTGACGTTTTAAGCATGTTTATTCTCAGGTGAATACTAAGAGCTTCCGCTGTTGCATACTAAAATAAGGACAAGATTTGGAGTCCATGTATGTATGATACTGTGTAAAAACTGCATTCAAGAAACTGATTTCGATGTAACATATTTGTATTGTAAACCATTATGTAATGGTCGTGTGTAAACAGGATATTTTAGATTATCATTATTTGATAATCTATGTAAAGCTTTTTAAACCTTTATTTATGAAATAAAGGTTATGGTTTGTTTTAAAAATGAATGCAGTCTTTGAAAAACGTCTCATATAGAGGTCAAAACCTCGCAACGAAATCAATTAATATGGAACGTTTTTAATCAATAAGAACGGGACATTTCATTTTCGCCCGTTTTGGTACTCCGAAGGCCCTAATTAGTAATAGGGGCACCAACTTTTGCAATGCGCAAATGGAGAAGGTTTTGAAACACTATGGAGTTATCCATAAGATTTCTACCTCATATCACCCGCAAACTAGTGGGCAAGTTGAAAACACCAATCAGTCTCTTAAACGAATTCTTGAAAAGACCTTCGGTTCGAATCCAAAGGAAAGGTCCAACAAACTCGATGATGCATTGTGGGCATTTTGTACCGCCTACAAAACTCCTATCGGGATCACTCCTTTTCGCTTGGTTTATGGCAAAGCATGTCATCTCCCGTTGGAGATTGAGCACAAAGCATATTGGGCTCTTCGAAAATGCAACCTCGATTATCATGAGGCGGGTCGCCTTAGGTTGACCCAATTGAACGAGTTAGATGAGTTGAGGCATGATGCTTATGAAAACTCACTCATCTATAAGGAAAAGACGAAGAGGTGGCATGACAATCGGATCAAAGGTCTGAAAGAATTTAAGGAAGGCGACCGTGTCCTTCTTTATAATTCGTGTTTCAAATTGTCACCGGAAAAGCTTAAGTCCCGTTGGTCGAGACCATTTGTAGTTAGGAAGGTGTACCCATATGGTACGGTGGAATTGTATGATTCGAATGGTAAAGGTTTCAAGGTGAATGGTCACCGGGTCAAACACTATGTGGATGGTCCCCTAGAAATCGAAGAAGAGGTTAACCTCGACTTTGATCCGAAAAATGCTTAAATTTTGGGGAAACGAGTCGAGTGAATGACTCGATAATAAAAATCACATTTGTTGTATTTTAATGTATTTTTAGCTTGCAGGTGTATATTTGTGTTGAAACGAGAATATGATCATTGGCGGGTGCTTAAGTATGATTTTTAGGGTCAAAATAATAAAAGTTGTGAAGGGAAATACGCCAGATATAAGCCGCGGCGCGGCCTGAATGACCGCAGCACGGGTTAACACCTATTTTTGATGTCGACAGTTTTAAAATCTGAAGGATTTTTCCACGTTATAAGCCGCGGCACGGCCTGAATCACCGCGGCACGGGTTAAAACTTAAAACTACAAATTGATGTCGAGGATTTTTAAAATTACAGGGATTTTCAGTGTTTTAAGCCGTGGCGCGACAGGTATAACCGCGGCGCGGCAGGTATAACCGTGGCGCGGGACGCATCTGAAGGAAATTCCAATTCATTTTTTTATAAAGGAAAGTGGGTCAAACCCGACCCAAGGTTAAAACCCAACGGGAATTTAATATTTCTAGGGTATTTTTGCTGCTTAAAAACACACATATCCTATCTAACTAAAGAGCGATTGCAAATCTTCTCAAAACCCTAATCTATAATCTTCAATTTTTGCTTTAATTTCTTCATCACATCTCTAATCCATGGCACCTAAGGTCCGATTTTGACTTTCTTTTTCTTGTTCTTACCTAATTACATGCTTATATGATGTTTAATTTTGGATTCGGTTTAGAATAAGTGTGGGGTTGTTGATTTTGTTCTTGTAGGCTTAAATTAATCATGGGTCTTTGTTGAATATGATTAGTAAGTATGAAATTCATGATCTTTTTGTGTTTTTAATACATATCTTTGATTCTAGGGTTTATGGTTGTTTTTATTTCGAATTAGAGATGAGTAATTGGGAATTTTGGTTATGGGTTTTGTTAAATATGGTTTGACTTGCATGATCAGTGTGGGGTGTTAATTTGGCCGGGTCATTAGGGTGCTAGTCTTAATTAAATGGCTCTCGTATGTTAACTAGCTTTTATATGATATAGATGCCATGACATTGATGCTATGATGACTAGTGCTAGGATGTTTGTTGAATTTGGAAGTAGTTGCTAATTTTGGAGTTTGAATTTAACTCTCCACCAATGTCAATCACATCGAACGATTGAATTTTATGCTTGGGATGCTATTAATTAATGATAATTGTTCGAGTATTTGGAAAGATGATTTGTTATGGTTGTAGTTTGTGGAGTTAACATTGGGCATGAATAATTTAATGCTTGTAGCAATTTGTTGACCACGGTTGACTTATGCTTTGAATGTGAATTGTTTGAATTTGAACGGGAACTAATCTTTAATGCTAATAGCCGTGTTTGTATTTGCGTTTTGCTTGTTTGGTGTTTGTTATTACAGAAGCAAAGAATGACGGCTGCCCAAAGGGAGGAAGAAAGGCTCTTAGAAATGCAAACAAATCCTGAAAATTGGTTGCAGGCATTAAGAGATGACGAAGACTATTCAGACAGATTTGAGTGGATTAGAAGGCGTCCAATCACTGGTACTTGGTATTTGGACTGGACCCCGGTGGAACAAGCGGGAAGACATTTAAGGGCTCATTTCCAAAGTGTGTTAACATGTGCTAAACAATTTGGTAATCATTTTATTCGCGCATGGGAGCAGGCTTTTATGTGTACGGATGTTATCTATGATGATCTGGTGTGGGAATTCTTTTCCGCGTTAACTTTTAATCCTCGTCGTGCGGCTACGGATGTGAGTTTCTTACAGTTTCGATTAGGAGGAATGGATCGGGAAATGAGTAGGATGGATCTTTGTCGAGCGTTGAATTTATACCCTGACATGGATGATTTCATTTTAATGCATTATTTGGGAGAGACTAAGTTTTATGGTGCTGAATTCTTTAATGCACAGTAATACTGGTATCAACTTAGTGGCAAGAATCCGTTTGTGTCAAGTAAATCGAAGGGGTCCGACATTCGTGATAAGGATTTAAGGTTGATTCAAAGGTTCTTAGGGTGCACATTTTGTACAAGAGTGAATGGGTATGACAAGGTGACAAATCATGATTTATGGTCGATTTATATGATTATGAATAACGAGTTTGGTGATTTGGCTAATTTGGTGGGTGAATATCTACGTAAACATTCGATGGAGAAGCAACGGGCGAAACCACTTTTGGGTGGTCATTATGTTACAAAAATTGCCAAGTTTTTCAATATTAACTTCACTCGTTGCACACCGGCTCGTGACTCTATGAAGCCGTTCGGGGTACAGTTTTATGTTAATGCACGTATTTTGATGTATAACTCGAATATGACTATGTTAGTGGAATATGTTGAACCGACTCGATAAGGGGGAGCAAGTGGTAGTGGTGCGCGACATGATGATGATGAGGAAGTTGCGGCTCGCCTTCACGAGTGTTTTGGTTCAGAGTTAGGTGAGCCATATGGTTCGGGTAGTGGGCAGCAGTGGTCTGTTTCCGAGGAGGTTTGGAATAATTTGATCTCGAGGGTTGATAGTGTTCAAATTGGTGTGTCGAATAGTTTTAATGAATTTTGGGGAGAGCAACGATCACATAATGATCGTATGTGGGAAAGTCAACAGTGGGTCGAGGCGAGTACGTTACGTCAAGAAGAAAGGTTGGCCGAGTCCGTGCATGACCAAAAATGGATTGCGTATTTATGATCGTATGTGGGAAAGTATTTATTATAATTATCCTAATGATTATATGAGTACGCCACATGTGGAGCCAGATTATTACCGCAATCCAATCAGGCCCCGAGTATCCGCACCAACATACAACCCGCGCGAATCGATGGATGAGATGAGGAGGCAGTTCCATGAGCAATACCCGCAAGGCCATTGGCCTTTTGATGACTTTTATTGAGGAGGGCCTGCGAGCCCGATGATCATGTTGTAATGTGTTTAAGACTATTTATTTTCCTTTGGTCTGTATTTGGATAATTATGTATTCTTCTTATGTGCTTTGAAAACTTATTTTGGGGGCAAGGCGTTTAGGCATCGGGTGGTGCCACCTTGTTCCGTTTATGTAGTTCTTTTGTTTTTCTTTTCTTAGGTTTGTTGGTGAAACGATTTTTCAAGTCTGGCATTAAGTTTAGCAAAACTATGTGATTGATGATATTGGTGTGATGATTGAGAATGGACGATGTTCTTATGCTGACAGTCAGTTCAGCGCCATCAGTCACTGGCATTCCGTGATCAGTGGTTAAGCTCGATAAGTTTTTATATTTTCTTTCTCACATAACCCTTTCGATTTTAATCTATTTTTGATCTCAAGTGATGAGGACATTACTTGATCTCAAGTATGGGGTGGGGGATGTAAAATCTCTCGGGTTGGTTGTTAATGGAATCATCATCATATTAGTTTTGATCTAAAAGACTTGACGTTTCACAGTTTTTGGTCGTAAAAAAATTGAAAAATTAGGGGGAAAATATATAAAAAAAATAGAAAAGTTAGTTGAAAAATAAAAATAAAAAAGTAGAAAAACATTTGAAAATTCGGCCAAATCATTAGTTATGAAAATTGGTTTTGATTTGGCTTGGTATTTTATGGCATATTTCGTGAATTCAAAGAAGCCAAACTTGTTCCACATGTTCATTTTCTTGGACATGAAATCCTACGAGTTCGGGGAACTAAATAGTAGGTAACCTGTACCAAAACGGGTGTAAACTGTGAGAGAGCGGTGATTGCATAGCGTGATTGTGACCGAATCACGTGCTAAATCAAAAACTTTTGGTTACTTGGTATAGCAGACTTCCGAAACTATACCATTTTATTATTACATCATCTAATGGTGTGATACTGTGGGAAGAGCAGCCTTGAGCTTCACCAGTGTTGTCCTTTTTAGGAACAATAGCTACGTGCTTGTGTTTGCTTAGACAACACAACCCATAGCCAAAAGCTATGGCACCCAAAGGTTTTTGGGATTTATCGAAAGGGTAGTATCTACTTCCTACCTTTCTTAAAACAAGCAGAAAAGCTTGTCATGTGGGAAGTAGGCAACTTGAAATTAATTCCAACCATGTTCATTACCATTGAATGTGAAATCCTACGAATTCTTTAAGAATTCAATCGTAGGTCACCTGCACCAAGGAAAGTGTCAACCGTATGAACGGTGATTGTATCATGTGGTCAAAATCGGGCCATGCGCTAGATCAAAAACTTTAATAGGGCGATCCTCATTATTTCTCCTAACAAGGACAATGTTGCACCCGACCATTTTATATAACCCTAGGAGTAAAGTCTCCAAATCGACACGCTTGCTGATTTATTTCAGAAGTTGTAGTCCAGACCAGTTGTAGGGTGACGAAAAATCTTGAAAAGTCATTGCTAACATCGACTGGAAATCTACCAGGCCTCAACATCAAATAGGGAAACTGGTAGTTAGACTTATCTCGATGAGGGAGATCTGTCTCGTCAAATGGGGAGCGCACCATGATACACAAATCTGTGATTGATCAGATCCCCAGAGGATAACCTCCGGAAAGGTAAAATATCAGCTTTTAAGCCTGATGAACTTCAATCTTTATGATTGACTTAACGGATTAGATGATCACCTCATGATTATCGATGATATCTGGAAGTAATGTGTATCCTCCTAAGCACATTATTTTCTTACCAACATCTTACGATGTTAGGTACTGTTGGAGGCATTGGCTTGACCAATCACGGGGTAGCCCGTATGGTTCGTATGGTTCTTTGGTTCGAGGGTTTCACTTTCTCGGTTCATGGCTCCACTTGATACCCTGTTTATTTGAAGATTTTTATTATGGTTCGAGATTTTCTGCTTCATCATTATGGTACGTTATCGAGACTGTCTATGGTTACATTATTCATTACATATTGCTTGAAGTTTTGGAAGATATTTATTTGGGAATACAAGGTGGAGCCATGGTTAGTATTTTCTCCATATTCGTACCCGCACTAGTGATAGTTTGTTAATTTGGTTCGTTTTGGCTCAACATTTATCATTGAAGACTATTTTTGAGTCATGTTGCTTGAGGACAAGCAAGGCTCTAGTGTGGGGTGGTTTGATATTGCGCATTTCATCTATGATTTCTCTCGCAATATCGATCATTATTGGGTTCGTTTGGATACGAATTGAAGTATTTTGGAAGACATTTGAGAGATTTAGGATTCGAGTGCCGAGAAGATTATTTGTTCGATTGTTGGATCATTTTGAGGTATAATTTATGTTATCCTATCATCGTTGCCTTAATTTGATGTTTAATGTTGATTTCGTGCGAGTATTGTAAAAAAATTAGAGAAGAATCCTGTGCATGTATTAAGCCGCGGCGCGGATAGAAGGCCCGTGGCGCGGGTTATAACAGTTTTTGAAGGTCGGGCATATTGATAAGAGAGGGAGTCTTGGCATGTGTTAAGCTGCGGCGCGGCTAATGGGGCTGCGGCGCGGGTCGATACTGATGATGGTTTTTGGAGCTATAAAAGGGAATTTAAACCCTAACTTTTTATCACTTTTATTCAGACGAATTTCAGCAGCTTTGGGGCAATTTTGGTGACTTTTGGGGAGTCCCAACATCATTCAATCAACTTAATCATTTCGGGATCGCGTTTCGATTCATCAATCATTCAAGATCACGATTTCAACTACGTTTAATTCTTATCAAACATAATGAATTATCTTAATTGTTTATTTATGATTTTGTTTTCAGCCATGATTGTTGGCTAAGTTTTCAATGCTTGTCTAGATTAATAACCGAAGTTTTGGATGTTATGATTTATGATTTATGAACTTATGCATGTTTATTTCAATAGTTTGAATAAAAGATCGATTCTTATTGATGTTTAACTTTTTGAACTTGATTGATTAGTGTATTTGTTTGATAAAGAGAACTCTTGTTGATTTAATACACTAGTTTACAATTGATTTTTCTTAATTGATTGTTTGCTAAACCGGACCAAGGGAGTAAATTAAGTTTATACGGTTAGACGATATAGGGGTGAATTGTGTAGAGCGAACGCAAAGGCAATTGTTATTCAAATCTTTGATCTAGTTAATTAATTAGTTACAAACGAAAAGGTCTTAGGTGGCAGGGGACCCTACATCTAGTAATTCTAGTTTGAGTACTTGCTAAAGAGAACTCTTGGCAGGTCGACTGAGTAATTTGCATGTATTAAGTATTAAATCGGGCTAAAGTATAAAAACATCCAATTCCGAGGGTAAAAGGTCTAGACGAGCATTTCAATTCCATTTGATATCAAAACTATCTTAATTGCTTTCTTGTTTTACTTTTTATAAATCTAAAATCCAAAAATATTGTTTTTATTTTCAAATCAAATCTTGATTTGGCTAATCGTTAAATAGCCACCAACAAAATTATTTCGTACTTTCCATTTTCTTAGATTAACTTAGTTTATTTTCATTAGTTATAATCTTAATTCACACGCGTAAACTGTACCTGGAACGATCTTGGATTTGCCAACATCTTTACTACTGCACGATTGGGTACACTGCCCGTTAGTGTGTAAACTTTAATAACTGGTAATTCCTTTTATAAATAATAGACGCAATTTTACACATCAGTTACCCAAATGAGATGAAGTTGGTATGGATTCGAAGACGAAGATGCAAGGAATCCAAATATGTGATTTGTTTTGAAGAACGCTTGCTAGATTCAAAATGGATGATGATTCTTTGATTTGGTGTTTGAGAGCATAAAGGTGAAAGTAGTAAGAAATGGAGGAGGAGAATGAGTGGAAGAGATGGTGGGTTGACTCTTTGACCTAGTAACATCTTTGCCCACTTGACAACAATAGTCCCTCGAGTTGTATACGGGTGCATGAATTATCTAAACGAAACATTTTAAGAACGCAAGTGAACGGGTGATGTTATAATTTAAATAACGGACTTTAAATTAAGTAGACGGAAAGTAAACGGAAAAAAGCGGGTCATTACATTACCTACTCCTTAAAAGAAATTTCGTCCCGAAATTTAAGTAGACGTAGTAGGTGTTGCTTCCTCGGGATCTTGTGTTGCCAACTCTACGAATAAGTGAGGATACTTTCTTTGCATTTGATCTTGTCTTTCCCAAGTAAACTTCGGTCCTCTTTTGGCGTTCCAACGGACTTTGACAATCGGGATTTTACTTTGTTTTAGCGTTTTGATGGAGTGGTCCACAATTTCAACCGGTTCTTCCACGAAATGAAGTTTGTCATTAATAGTAAGCTCCTCGAGAGGGATGACGAGTTCGGGTTCGGCAAAACACTTCTTCAAATTTGATACATGGAAAGTAGGATGAACGGAGCTCAATTGAGGCGAAAGATCTAATTGGTAAGCAACGGTTCCAACACGCTCTAAGATTTCGAAAGGACCAACATATCGCGGATTTAGTTTTCCACGTTTCCCGAAACGGATTACACCTTTCCAAGGTGTGACTTTTAACGTCACACGATCACCCACTTGGAACTCAAGATCCTTTCGCCTAATGTCGGTATAGCTCTTTTCACAACTACGGGTCGTCCTAAGCCTATCTCGAATTTGAATGACCTTCTTGGTTGTTTCATGAATGAGTTCGGGTCCGGTGATTTGCTTGTCTCCTACCTAGGCCAAACAAAGAGGTGAATGACATTTGCGACCATATAACGCTTCGAAGGGTGCTGCGTTAATACTCGCGTGCTAACTATTGTTGTAGGAGAATTCGGCGAGAGGCAAGTGCTTGTCCCAAGCTTTTCCGAAATTGATAACGCAAGCTAGTAGCATGTCTTCCAAGGTTTGAATTGTGCGTTCGCTTTGTCCGTTGGTTTGCGGATGGTATGCGGTGCTCATGTCTAATCATGTTCCCAACGCTTCTTGTAAAGTACGCCAAAATCTAGAAACAAAACGGTCATCTCGGTCGGAAATAATCGATAATGGTACACCGTGACGGGCTACAATCTCTTTAATGTAAAGTTGTGCAAGTTTCTCCATTTTGTCGGTTTCCTTCATGGCAAGGAAGTGGGCGGATTTGTTGAGACGGTCTACAATAACCCAAATAGTATCATAACCGCTCGCCGTTCTTGGTAGTTTTGTGATAAAATCCATCGTTATTTTTTCGAACTTCCATTGCGGGATTTCGGGTTGTTGAAGTAACCCGGACGGCCTTTGATGTTCGACTTTGACTTTGGAGCAAGTTAGGCACCTTCCAACATAAGTAGCAATGCCCCTTTTAATGTTCGGCCACCAATACTGTTCCTTGAGGTCGTGGTACATCTTATTGGCACCAACATTTTAAGAACGCAAGTTAACGGGTGATGTTATAATTTAAATAACGGACTTTAAATTAAATAGACGGAAAGTAAACGGAAAAAGGCGGGTCATTATAAAGACAAGGTCAAGTATTCCACTCACACTTTTGCCGGTATCGCTCTCACATGGTGGAATACATATGTACAATCGTTGGGACCGATGAAGCCCACGCACTCTCTTGGGCCAACTTAAGAGAAAGGATGATCACCGAATACTTCCCACGTGAAGAGACTCAAAAGCTCGAAAACGAGCTAAGAAGTTTAAAAGCGGTCTGAAATGACCTCAAAGCTTATAATCAACGGTTTTTCGAGCTAGCCTTAATGTGTCCGGCCCTCGTGGCTCCCGAGTCCCTAAGGGTTGAACTTTACATGGATGGCCTCCCTAAGAGTATTAAACATGGGGTAATGTCATCCAAACCCGCTAAGATGGCCCGCCAATTGATAGAAATGATGGATGAAATTGATGTGCCGGCACCAAAGGCTGAGGAAAAATCGGGTGGCAACAAAAGAAAGTGGGAAGCCTCTCAATCAAGCAACTACAACAACAACAACAACTTCACCAAGAAGCCCTTCACCTCCGATGGCAAGAAAGGTTATGTCGAAAATCTACCTTATTAAAACAAGTGCCACAAACATCATTTGGGTGAATGTGGCAAGCCATTTTGCATCAAATGTCAAAGAAGTGGCCATGTGGCCAAAGAGTGTAGAAATACCGCTCCCGTCGCTCAAAAGGGGGCCCAATGCACCAAAATCGGGTGTTTGTTATGAATGTGGCCAACCGGGTCATTATAAGAACACATGCCCAAAGAAGAAAGCTAACCCCAATGCACGTAGCTGAGCTTTCAACATTAACACCGAGGAGGCTCGAGATGACAATGAACTAGTCACGGGTATGTTTCTTCTCAACAACTCTTATGTCTCTTGCTTATTCGATTCGGGTGCCGATAAGAGTTTTTAATCCATGACCTTGACTCATTCTTTTTGCACTCCACCACTACCACTAGATACTACTTACACCATTGAAGTGGCCAACGGGAAACTATTGAGTGTCGACAAATTTTATCGGGGGTGTACGTTAAACTTATTGGGTAAAGAGTTTGAAGTTGACTTGATACCTATAGAACTAGGGAGCTTCGATGTAATAATTGGTATGGATTGGTTAGCCAAAAGTAAATCTCACATCCTTTGTGATCTTAAAGCAATTCAAATTCCTATCGAGAATGGTGAACCCTTGATTGTCTATGGCGATAAGAGTTGCACCGGACTCAACCTCGTCTCGTGCCTTAAAGTTGAAAAATATCTTCGTAAAGGTTGTTTTGCGATCCTAGCCCACATTAAGAAAGTCGAGATCGATGAGAAGCATATCGATGATGTGCCAATTGTTAGTGACTTTTTCGATGTATTTCCAGAAGAATTGCCGGGTCTTCCACCTCATCGACCGGTTGAATTCCAAATCGATCTTATCTCATGAGCCACACCCGTAGCACATGCACTGTATAGACTTGCTCCATTCGAAATGCAAGAATTACAAAGTCAAATTCAAGAACTACTTGACTGTGGTTTTATCCGACCTAGCCATTCACCATGGGGTGCTCTAATTTTATTCGTTAAGAAGAAGGATGGATCCCTACGAATGTGCATCGATTATCGTGAACTAAATTGATGATTAAGAACCGATATCCTCTTCCTCGCATCGATGACCTCTTCGATCAACTACAAGGGTCTTGTGTATATTCAATAATCGATCTCCGCTCGGGTTATCATCAACTAAGGGTTAAGGGGGAAGATGTCTCCAAAACCTCTTTCCGGACTCGTTATGGTAGTTATGAGTTTCTTGTAATGCCATTCGGATTAACTAATGCACCGGCGGTGTTCATGGACCTTATGAACTGCGTGTGCAAACCGTATCTCGACAAATTCGTCATCGTGTTCATAGATGACATTTTAATCTACTCAAAAAGCGAAGAGGAACACGAACAACACCTCCGACTCGTGCTTGAACTCTTGAGACAAGAACGACTCTATGCCAAATTCTCCAAGTGCGAATTTTGGTTGAAGGAAGTTCAATTTCTTGGTCATATTATAAGCGATCAAGGTATTAAAGTCGATCCCACAAAAATCGAAGCCATTAGTAAATGGGAAACCCCTACCACTCCTACTCATATTCGTCAATTCTTAGGCCTCGCCGGGTATTATCGTAGATTCATCAAAAATTTCTCTTTGGTTGCACGTCCTCTAACTGCGTTAACTCACAAGGGAAGGAAATTCGTTTGAGCAACCGAACAAGAGTCTGCATTTCAAATCTTGAAGAAAAAGTTAACCACCGCTCCTATCTTATCTCTCCCCGAAGGCAATGATAATTTTGTTGTATATTGCGATGCCTCGAAACATGGTTTTGGGTGTGTATTAATGAAACGAAATAAAGTTATTGCTTATGCCTCCCGATAATTGAAAATCTACGAACATAATTACACGACACACGATCTCGAGCTTAGAGCCGTTGTCTTTGCACTCAAAATGTGGAGACACTATCTTTACGGAACCAAAAGTACCATCTTTACCGACCACAAAATCCTCCAACACATCTTCAATCAAAAACAACTAAACATGAGACAACGATGGTGGATTGAAACTTTGAAAGATTACGATTATGAACTTCGTTACCATCCCGGGAAGGCAAATGTAGTAGCCGATGCCTTGAGCTGAAAAGAAAGAATGGTGCCTCTTCGTGTCCGAGCCTTAAACATCACCATCCACACCAATCTCAATAGCCAAATTCGTGTAGCCCAAGATGAAGCTCTCAAAGATGAAAATATTTCTCAAGAATGCTTGAACGTTCTCGTCTCTCGATTCGAAGTTAAGGAGACCGGACTCTGATATTTCACCGAAAGAATTTGGGTGCCTAGTTATAGGGACTTACGAAGCCTTATTCTAGACGAAGCCCATAAGTCAAGGTACTCGATTCATCCCGGTGCCGGTAAGATGTACCACGATCTTAAAGAACAATATTGGTGGCCGAACATTAAAAGGGACGTTGGTACTTATGTGGAAAAGTGTTTAAAATGCTCCAAATTCAAGGTCGAACATCAAAGGCCGTCCGGATTACTTCAACAACCCAAAATCCCGCAATGGAAGTGGGAAAGAATAACGATGGACTTTATCACAAAATTATCAAAAATGGCGGGCGGTTATGATACCATTTGGGTTATTATTGACCGTCTCACCAAATCCGCCCACTTCCTAGTCATGAAAGAAACCGACAAAATGGACAAACTTGCACAACTTTACATAAAAGAGATTGTATCCCGTCACGGTGTACCCTTATCGATTATTTTCGACCGAGATGCCCGTTTCGCTTCTAGATTTTGGGGTGCCTTACAAGAAGCCTTGGGAACCCGTTTAGATATGAGCACCGCATATCATCTACAAACTGACGGATAAAGCGAACACACGATTCAAACTTTGGAAGATATGTTACGAGCTTGCGTTATCGATTTCGGAAAAGCTTGGGAAAAGCATTTGCCTCTAGCCGAATTCTCTTACAACAATAGTTATCACGCGAGTATTAAAGCCGCACCTTTCAAAGCGTTATATGGCCGCAAATGTCGTTCTCCTATTTGTTGGGCCGAAGTAGGTGACAAGCAAATCACCGAACCCGAACTCATTCATGAAACAATTGAGAAGATCGTTCAAATCCGAGATAGGCTCAGGATGGCCCGTAGTCATCAAAAGAGCTATGTCGACATTAGACGAAAAGATCTCGAGTTCCAAGTGGGTGATCATGTAATGCTAAAAGTCGCACCTTGGAAAGGTGTAATCCGTTTTGGGAAACGTGGACAGCTAAATTCGCGATATATTGGTCCTTTTGAATTCTTGGAGCGTATTGGACCCGTTGCTTATCGTTTAGATCTTCCGACTCAATTGCGCTCCGTCCATCCTACTTTCCATGTATCAAACTTGAAGAAATCCCTTGCCGAGCCCGAACTCGTTATCCCTCTCGAGGAGCTTACCATTGATGACAAACTTCACTTCGTGGAAGAACCAGTTGAAAGTGTGGACCACTCCGTGAAGACGCTAAAACAAAGTAAAATCCTGATTGTCAAAGTTCGTTGGAATGCCAAGAGGGGACCTGAGTTTACTTGGGAAAGACAAGATCAAATGCAAAGAAAGTATCCTCACTTATTCGTAGAATTGGCAACGCAAGATCCCGAGGAGGAAGCAACACCTACTACATCTACCTAAATTTTGGGGAAAAAATTCTTTTAAGGAGTAGGTAATGTAACAACCCGCCTTTTTCCGTTTACCTTCCGTTTAATTATTTTATAGGCCATTATTTAATTATAACATCTCTCGTTTACTCTACGTATTTAAGGTAACTCGTTTGGTTAATTCACGCACCCGCTTTTAACTTGAGGGACTAATGTTGCCAAATGACCAATGTCTTGACTAGGTCAAAGGGTCAAACCTCCTTCTCCTCCACCCATTCATTTACCCACATTTGATACTTCCACTTTTTGCTCTCAAACACCCAAATCAAAGAATCATCATCTAAATTCGATCTAGCAATCCAACATCAAAACAAATTACATATTTGGAATCCTTGCATCTTCCTCTTCAATTCCGTACCAATTTCATCTCTTTTCGATAACTTTTTAAAAACTCTAGATTTCATGTTCTTAGTGTTTTTAACTTAAAAGTGTGTTAATTAGTGTCTATGGCTCAAGTCTAACATGAATATGTGATTTATTTGCTTGTTCTTGTCATTTTGGTGTAACTAGCTTAAACTTGAAAAATGACTAGTTTGATCTTGAAATTTGGTTGTTTAAATATTGTTAGATGTTAAAATTGCATGTATTAAATGTGTTACTAGCATCACTAGCTTCAATTTGGTATGTAGGTTGACTTGGAAAGACTCCATTAACATGATTGTTGAGTTTATGATTTTTGGTTAGGGTTTGGTAGCCTTAAATGTGACTTTTGATGCATTAAATGCTTTGCAATGTTGTTTGTAAGTGTTTAGTAGTATTGTATGCATAATTACCTACGAAACGGCGTATTATATGTGTGTGTTAAGTTCCCGAATCATCATTTGCATTTATGAGCGTTAAACATTAAATGGTGAGCATTAAATGATCATTCGATGAGTTTTCAGTCATTGTAAATGTTGTTTTTGTTTGATGAAATGTGTTTAGTTGTATTCCTCGTTAAATTACCTTTCCAACGATGTATGGTATGCGTTTTGAATGTTTACGATTCATGATTTGTGTTGGTTTGAAGTTTGGCTAGTGCACTTGTGAAATTTCAGCAAATCCAGCAGCCCAGGTGTCTGGACGCCATCCCAAACCTTGAGCGCCGTCCAAGCCTTCATTGATGGACGCCGTCCAGATGAACTAAAAAGGGCTGTCCAACTTGGCCATTTTTCGTTTAATTCTAACTATGCTACGCACCTCCGATTAACATGTAACTTGTTCTAACATGCTCATATATGATTATATAACTCAGAAAATTTGTCCGAGACCGACCCGAGCGTGTTGACTTTTTCATTGACTTTGACTTGACCAAAGTTGAATTTTATTCAAACTTAACCAATACTTTGTTTAATCGTTCTAACATGCTTTTATACTTATATCTTGCATAAAACTTGACAACTTGACTCACATGCTATATATAATCGAGTCATAACGAGCCATAGGATTAATTGAACAACTTTGACCGACCGTATTTTACCGTTATTGATACGACCTATTGTTTAGGTCAAGACTAGCATTCGTTCTTGCACACATTTACCTTATGAAGTACATTTACATTCGTGCACTCAAGGTGAGATCATAGTCCCACTTTTACTCTTTTATACTTATACTTGGGATGAGAGAACATAAACGTTTTATACTTTTATACTTTGAACACAAGTACGAAAACAAACATTCCACGTACGAGTTAGAACAAAAATCCTCAAGTTCAATTATCATTAGTTACACTTGTAGGGTGTAAGCGAGAACTTATGTTGTGTGGCCATACGGGTTTGACGAACCCTCATTCGGACGGTTCGCTACCGTCGGTGAATGAAATATATTTTCGGGTATAGTGTAGGTTCTAACACTATGATGCAGAGCTACTATTCAGTTAAGCCTTGATAATTGGGTGCTCGTGATACAAACAACAACTTTTAGAATGTAAACGATTTGGATAATCACCTTATACTAAATCTTGTGGTTCAATACAATATACTTACTAAACCTATAATTTCACCAACGTTTTTCGTTGATAGTTTCTATATGTTTTCTCAGGTCCTTGAACGCTAAGTGATACATGTAGTGACCCGAACTTTCCATGTTTATATATATTAATTGAGATTGATATTTACATGATTAAATGTTTCCAACATGTTATGCAATCAAACTTGTTAAGACTTGATTAATTGAAATATGTTTCATATAGACAATTGACCACCCAAGTTGACCGGTGATTCACGAACGTTAAAACTTGTAAAAACTATATGATGACATATATATGAATATATATATAGTTAACATGATACTATGATAAGTAAACATATCATTAAGTATATTAACAATGAACTACATATGTAAAAACAAGACTACTAACTTAATGATTTTTAAACGAGACATATATGTAACGATTATCGTTGTAAAGACATTTAATGTATATATATCATATTAAGAGATATTCATACATGATAATATCATGATAATATAATAATTTAAAATCTCATTTGATATTATAAACATTGGGTTAACAACATTTAACAAGATCGTTAACCTAAAGGTTTCAAAACAACACTTACATGTAACGACTAACGATGACTTAACGACTCAGTTAAAATGTATATACATGTAGTGTTTTAATATGTATTTATACACTTTTGAAAGACTTCAATACACTTATCAAAATACTTCTACTTAACAAAAATTCTTACAATTACATCCTCATTCAGTTTCATCAACAATTCTACTCGTATGCACCCGTATTCGTACTCGTACAATACACAGCTTTTAGATGTATGTACTATTGGTATATACACTCCAATGATCAGCTATTAGCAGCCCATGTGAGTCACCTAACACATGTGGGAACCATCATTTGGCAACTAGCATGAAATATCTCATAAAATTACAAAAATATGAGTAATCATTCATGACTTATTTACATGAAAACAAAATTACATATCCTTTATATCTAATCCATACACCAACGACCAAAAACACCTACAAACACTTTCATTCTTCAATTTTCTTCATCTAATTGATCTCTCTCAAGTTCTATCTTCAAGTTCTAAGTGTTCTTCATAAATTCCAAAAGTTCTAGTTTCATAAAATCAAGAATACTTTCAAGTTTGCTAGCTCACTTTCAATCTTGTAAGGTGATCATCCAACCTCAAGAAATCTTTGTTTCTTACAGTAGGTTATCATTCTAATACAAGGTAATAATCATATTCAAACTTTGGTTCAATTTCTATAACTATAACAATCTTATTTCAAGTGATGATCTTACTTGAACTTGTTTTCGTGTCATGATTCTACTTCAAGAACTTCGAGCCATCCAAGGATCCATTGAAGCTAGATCCATTTTTCTCTTTTCCAGTAGGTTTATCCAAGGAACTTAAGGTAGTAATGATGTTCATAACATCATTCGATTCATACATATAAAGCTATCTTATTCGAAGGTTTAAACTTGTAATCACTAGAACATAGTTTAGTTAATTCTAAACTTGTTCGCAAACAAAAGTTAATCCTTCTAAATTGACTTTTAAAATCAACTAAACACATGTTCTATATCTATATGATATGCTAACTTAATGATTTAAAACTTGGAAACACGAAAAACACCGTAAAACCGGATTTACGCCGTCGTAGTAACACCGCGGGCTGTTTTGGGTTAGTTAATTAAAAACTATGATAAACTTTGATTTAAAAGTTGTTATTATGAGAAAATGATTTTTATTATGAACATGAAACTATATCCAAAAATTATGGTTAAACTCAAAGTGGAAGTATGTTTTCTAAAATGGTCATCTAGACGTCGTTCTTTCGACTGAAATGACTACCTTTACAAAAACGACTTGTAACTTATTTTTCCGACTATAAACCTATATTTTTTCTGTTTAGATTCATAAAATAGAGTTCAATATGAAACCATATCAATTTGATTCACTCAAAACGGATTTAAAATGAAGAAGTTATGGGTAAAACAAGATTGGATAATTTTTCTCATTTTAGCTACGTGAAAATTGGTAACAAATCTATTCCAACCATAACTTAATCAACTTGTATTGTATATTATGTAATCTTGAGATACCATAGACACGTATACAATGTTTCGACCTATCATGTCGACACATCTATATATATTTCGGAACAACCATAGACACTCTATATGTGAATGTTGGAGTTAGCTATACAGGGTTGAGGTTGATTCCAAAATATATATAGTTTGAGTTGTGATCAATACTGAGATACGTATACACTGGGTCGTGGATTGATTCAAGATAATATTTATCGATTTATTTCTGTACATCTAACTGTGGACAACTAGTTGTAGGTTACTAACGAGGACAGCTGACTTAATAAACTTAAAACATCAAAATATATTAAAAGTGTTGTAAATATATTTTGAACATACTTTGATATACATGTATATATTGTTATAGGTTCGTGAATCAACCAGTGGCCAAGTCTTACTTCCCGACGAAGTAAAAATCTGTGAAAGTGAGTTATAGTCCCACTTTTAAAATCTAATATTTTTGGGATGAGAATACATGCAGGTTTTATAAATGATTTACAAAATAGACACAAGTACGTGAAACTACATTCTATGGTTGAATTATCGAAATCGAATATGTCCCTTTTTATTAAGTCAGGTAATCTAAGAATTAGGGAACAGACACCCTAATTGACGCGAATCCTAAAGATAGATCTATTGGGCTTAACAAACCCCATCCAAAGTACCGGATGCTTTAGTACTTCGAAATTTATATCATATCCGAAGGGTGTCCCGGAATGATGGGGATATTCTTATATATGCATCTTGTTAATGTCGGTTACCAGGTGTTCACCATATGAATGATTTTTATCTCTATGTATGGGATGTGTATTGAAATATGAAATCTTGTGGTCTATTGTTACGATTTTATATATATAGGTTAAACCTATAACTCACCAACATTTTTGTTGACGTTTTAAGCATGTTTATTCTCAGGTGATTATTAAGAGCTTCCGCTGTCGCATACCTAAATAAGGACAAGATTTGGAGTCCATGCTTGTATGATATTGTGTAAAAACTGCATTCAAGAAACTTATTTTGTTGTAACATATTTGTATTGTAAACCATTATGTAATGGTCGTGTGTAAACAGGATATTTTAGATTATCATTATTTGATAATCTACGTAAAGCTTTTTAAAACCTTTATCTATGAAATAAAGGTTATGGTTTGTCTTAAAAATGAATGCAGTCTTTGAAAAACGTCTCATATAGAGGTCAAAACCTCGCAACGAAATCAATTAATATGGAACGTTTTTAATCAATAAGAACGGGACATTTCAGTTGGTATCAGAGCGTTGGTCTTAGAGAACCAGAATTTTGCATTAGTGTGTCTTATCGAGTTTGTTAGGATGCATTAGTGAGTCTGGACTTCGACCGTGTTTACTTGAAAAATGATTGCTTAACAAATTTTGTTGGAAACTATATATTTTTAACATGTGAATATTATGTGATATATTAATCTCTTAACGCGTTTGATATTATGCGATAGATGTCTACCTCTAGAACAAGTCCCATTGACTCACCTAATAATAATGAAGAGTCAAATGTAAATTGGAATGATTCGTGGACTGATTCACAAGTTCCCGAAGAGGAACCGGAAGAAGAGTCGGAACCAGAAGAAGAATCGGAACCGGAAGAAGAATCGGAACCGGATGAAGAAATAGAACCGGTGGGGGAAATATTAAAACGGTTAAGTAAAAGAAAATCCTCAACCAACCGACCAAGGTTAATTATGGTCAATGGTGTTTCCGCCAAGGAAGCAAAATATTGGGAGGATTACCAATTCTCCGATGAATCGGATTCCGACGAGAATTCCGATGATGTTATAGAAATTACCTCAACTAAATTTAAAAAGGCAAAAGAAAATAATAAGGGAAAGGGCATAAAAATAGAGAAATCTAATTCCAACCCCGAGGAACTTTATATGTATCGTCAACCCCCGAAGTCCTTAAGTTGTAACAATGACCCGGGAACCTCTAAACCACCAGGTTTTTCTAAACCAATGTGGAAAATTACGGCTCGTATTAGGGGAACATCATATATCCCTAGAAACTTGGCAAAACGAACCAAAACCGAAGAAGAAGAAACAAGTGAGTCGGAATAAGATAGTTGTATTCGTGTGGTGTAATATATGTAATATAGTGTGCTTATGCTTTATGATATATGTAAAAATTGCTTGTATTAATAAGTATTTTTTTTTATGAATCTAACTCTTGTCTATTTTACAGTATAAAAACACAAAATGAATAGACAACCCAATATTTTAAGAGACCTACCCGGAGACATGATTGATGAAATCTTGTCTAGAGTCGGTCAGAATTCTTCGGCACAACTACTTAAGGCGAGATCAGTTTGTAAGACATTCGAAGAACGTTCCAAGAATGCCTTGGTTTATAAAAGGCTTTCGTTCGAAAGATGGGGGATATCACATTGGGAAATCCATAAGTTACGATGTGTTTACTTTGACGCATATATTGCGGGGAACCCAAATGCTATTTTACGCAATGGGTTAAGAAATTATTTTGACTCAATATATCCGAATATTGGACTTCGTGATTTAGAAAAAGCGGCTAACATGCAACATAAAGAAGCATGTTATGCTTACGGATTAGTAATGTTCGCTTCTCACCAAAGTGAGAACAAGAACATCGGGCTACAACTATTAAACAAAACGTTCCCACAAGTGACGGAGTCGGTAATTGGGGTAAGAAATGAGGTTTTTAGATTGTTACGGGACTGTTGGACATTACGTAACCCTCGTCCCTTTGACGACGTTACAACACGCTGTCTTATCAACGGCCATAACGGTTATGTTCCACAAGACCAAGGATGGGAAGTTATCCTAGTAAAACCAGAATGCATGACTTGTTTCTGGACGTATGAATTACGTGTCTTTATTGCCTTTGCTGAACGACTTGTGTACTAGCTAGAATTATCTTCACAACCATCTTGTATCAAATTTATTGTGTGCTATATTTCATGCTATATGTAAAATAAGCGGTATTGTAAGTTTGTAAAATATTGTGTAAAAGTTCGAACGCGAAATATTATTATAATCAGTTTTTCATATAGAATTGTAGTAGTTGAATTGTATATTAGCTACTAAGTATGAACTTAACGGGTAGGTACTACCCGAATTTAAACTTATAAAACGCTAATATGAAGAAAAAGCTTTTATAAATGAGTTCATATTATGCTACGAAATACTATTAACTACTCTTAATATTCTGTATGATTAACTTGTTCCATTTAACTATTTTGAAGGAAATGGCACCGACTACTCGACACACCGTGAATATGAATGAAGAGGAATTCCGTACTTTTCTAGCTTCAAACATAGCCGCAGTACAGGCTGCGCTACATACCAACAATAACCTTGGATCTAGCAGTACAGGAAATCGTGTAGGATGCACCTACAAAGAATTCACTGCCTGCAAACCTTTGGAATTTGATGGAACCGAAGGACCGATCGGATTGAAACGGTGGACCGAGAAGGTCGAATCGGTGTTTGCCATAAGTAAGTATACTGAAGAGGACAAAGTAAAGTACGCTACGCATACCTTCACAGGTTCTGCGTTAACATGGTGGAATACCTATCTAGAGCAAGTGGGACAAGACGATGCGTACGCACTACCGTGGTCAGCATTCAAGCACTTGATGAACGAGAAGTACCGTCCCAGAACCGAGGTCAATAAGCTCAAGACAGAACTTAGAGGGTTACGAACCCAAGGATTTGATATTACCACGTACGAAAGACGATTCACAGAATTGTGCCTATTGTGTCCGGGAGCATTCGAAGATGAGGAAGAGAAGATCGACGCGTTTGTGAAAGGATTACCGGAAAGAATCCAAGAAGATATAAGTTCACACGAGCCCGCCTCCATACAACAGGCATGTAGAATGGCTCACAAACTCGTGAACCAGATTGAAGAAAGAATTAAAGAACAGACTGCTGAAGAGGCCAATGTGAAGCAAGTAAAAAGAAAGTGGGAGGAAAACGGTGATAAGAATCACCAATACAACAACAACAGCAATTACAACAATAATCGCAACAATTATCCCAACAATTGCAACATCAATCGCAACTACAACAAACGGCCCAACAACAACAACAATAACAACAACAACAGCAACTACAACAATCATCCCAACAACAATAATAACCGCAACAACAACAACAATCAGAAGCAGCTATGCCAAAGGTGTGAAAAGAATCACTCGGGGTTCTGCACCAAATTTTGCAACAAGTGTAAAAGAAATGGTCATAGCGCGGCGAAGTGTGAGGTCTACGGACCAGGGGTTAATAGAACGAAAGGAACAAATGGTGTCGGAACGAGTAATGGAGGAGCAAGTAGTGTCGGAGCAAGTTACGCCAATGTAGTTTGTTATAAATGTGGAAAACCGGGCCACATTATTAGAAATTGCCGAACCAGGAGAACACGAATGGACAAGGCCGCGGAAGAGTTTTCAATATTAATGCGGCAGAGGCACAGGAAGACCCGGAGCTTGTTACGGGTACGTTTCTTATTGACAATAAATCTGCTTACGTTTTATTTGATTCGGGTGCGGATAGAAGCTATATGAGTAGAGATTTTTGTGCTAAATTAAGTTGTCCATTGACGCCTTTGGATAGTAAATTTTTACTCGAATTAGCAAATGGTAAATTAATTTCAGCAGATAATATATGTCGGAATCGAGAAATTAAACTGGTTAGCGAAACATTTAAGATTGATTTGATACCAGTAGAGTTAGGGAGTTTTGATGTGATAATCGGTATGGACTGGTTGAAAGAAATGAAAGCGGAGATCGTTTGTTACAAAAATGCAATTCGCATTATACGAGAAAAAGGAAAACCCTTAATGGTGTACGGAGAAAAGGGCAACACGAAGCTACATCTTATTAGTAATTTGAAGGCACAAAAACTAATAAGAAAAGGTTGCTATGCTGTTCTAGCACACGTCGAGAAAGTACAAACTGAAGAAAAGAGCATCAATGATGTTCCCGTCGCAAAAGAATTTCCTGATGTATTTCCGAAAGAATTACCGGGATTACCCCCACATCGATCCGTTGAATTTCAAATAGATCTTGTACCAGGAGCTGCACCAATAGCTCGTGCTCCTTACAGACTCGCACCCAGCGAGATGAAAGAACTACAAAGCCAATTACAAGAACTTTTAGAGCGTGGTTTCATTCGACCAAGCACATCACCGTGGGGAGCTCCTGTTTTGTTTGTCAAGAAGAAAGATGGTACATTCAGGTTGTGTATCGACTACCGAGAGTTGAACAAACTTACCATCAAGAACCGCTACCCACTACCGAGAATCGATGACTTATTTGATCAACTACAAGGCTCGTCTGTTTATTCAAAGATTGACTTACGTTCCGGGTATCATCAAATGCGGGTGAAAGAAGATGATATTCCAAAGACTGCTTTCAGAACACGTTACGGTCATTACGAGTTTATGGTCATGTCGTTTGGTTTAACTAATGCACCAGCTGTGTTCATGGACCTTATGAACCGAGTGTGTGGACCATACCTTGACAAGTTTGTCATTGTTTTCATTGATGACATACTTATTTACTCAAAGAATGACCAAGAACACGGTGAACATTTGAGAAAGGTGTTAGAAGTATTGAGGAAGGAAGAATTGTACGCTAAGTTTTCAAAGTGTGCATTTTGGTTGGAAGAAGTTCAATTCCTCGGTCACATAGTGAACAAAGAAGGTATTAAGGTGGATCCGGCAAAGATAGAAACTGTTGAAAAGTGGGAAACCCCAAAAACTCCAAAACACATACGCCAGTTTTTAGGACTAGCTGGTTACTACAGAAGGTTCATCCAAGACTTTTCTAGAATAGCAAAACCCTTGACTGCATTAACGCATAAAGGGAAGAAATTTGAATGGAATGATGAACAAGAGAAAGCGTTTCAGTTATTGAAGAAAAAGCTAACTACGGCACCTATATTGTCATTGCCTGAAGGGAATGATGATTTTGTGATTTATTGTGATGCATCAAAGCAAGGTCTCGGTTGTGTATTAATGCAACGAACGAAGGTGATTGCTTATGCGTCTAGACAATTGAAGATTCACGAACAAAATTATACGACGCATGATTTGGAATTAGGCGCGGTTGTTTTTGCATTAAAGACTTGGAGGCACTACTTATATGGGGTCAAATGTATTATATATACCGACCACAAAAGTCTTCAACACATATTTAATCAGAAACAACTGAATATGAGGCAGCGTAGGTGGATTGAATTATTGAATGATTACGACTTTGAGATTCGTTATCACCCGGGGAAGGCAAATGTGGTAGCCGATGCCTTGAGCAGGAAGGACAGAGAACCCATTCGAGTAAAATCTATGAATATAATGATTCATAATAACATTACTACTCAAATAAAGGAGGCGCAACAAGGAGTTTTAAAAGAGGGAAATTTAAAGGATGAAATACCCAAAGGATCGGAGAAGCATCTTAATATTCGGGAAGACGGAACCCGGTATAGGGCTGAAAGGATTTGGGTACCAAAATTTGGAGATATGAGAGAAATGGTACTTAGAGAAGCTCATAAAACCAGATACTCAATACATCCTGGAACGGGGAAGATGTACAAGGATCTCAAGAAACATTTTTGGTGGCCGGGTATGAAAGCCGATGTTGCTAAATACGTAGGAGAATGTTTGACGTGTTCTAAGGTCAAAGCTAAGCATCAGAAACCATCAGGTCTACTTCAACAACCCGAAATCCCGGAATGGAAATGGGAAAACATTACCATGGATTTCATCACTAAATTGCCAAGGACTGCAAGTGGTTTTGATACTATTTGGGTAATAGTTGATCGTCTCACCAAATCAGCACACTTCCTGCCAATAAGAGAAGATGACAAGATGGAGAAGTTAGCACGACTGTATTTGAAGGAAGTCGTCTCCAGACATGGAATACCAATCTCTATTATCTCTGATAGGGATGGCAGATTTATTTCAAGATTCTGGCAGACATTACAGCAAGCATTAGGAACTCGTCTAGACATGAGTACTGCCTATCATCCACAAACTGATGGGCAGAGCGAAAGGACGATACAAACGCTTGAAGACATGCTACGAGCATGTGTTATTAATTTCGGAAACAGTTGGGATCGACATCTACCGTTAGCAGAATTTTCCTACAACAACAGCTACCATTCAAGCATTGAGATGGCGCCGTTTGAAGCACTTTATGGTAGAAAGTGCAGGTCTCCGATTTGTTGGAGTGAAGTGGGGGATAGACAGATTACGGGTCCGGAGATTATACAAGAAACTACCGAGAAGATCATCCAAATTCAACAACGGTTGAAAACCGCCCAAAGTCGACAAAAGAGCTACGCTGACATTAAAAGAAAAGATATAGAATTTGAAATTGGAGAGATGGTCATGCTTAAAGTTGCACCTTGGAAAGGCGTTGTTCGATTTGGTAAACGAGGGAAATTAAATCCAAGGTATATTGGACCATTCAAGATTATTGATCGTGTTGGACCAGTAGCTTACCGACTAGAGTTACCTCAACAACTCGCGGCTGTACATAACACTTTCCACGTCTCGAATTTGAAGAAATGTTTTGCTAAAGAAGATCTCACTATTCCGTTAGATGAAATCCAAATCAACGAAAAACTTCAATTCATCGAAGAACCCGTCGAAATAATGGATCGTGAGGTTAAAAGACTTAAGCAAAACAAGATACCAATTGTTAAGGTTCGATGGAATGCTCGTAGAGGACCCGAGTTCACCTGGGAGCGTGAAGATCAGATGAAGAAGAAATACCCGCATCTATTTCCAGAAGATTCGTCAACACCTTCAACAGCTTAAAATTTCGGGACGAAATTTATTTAACGGGTAGGTACTGTAGTGACCCGAACTTTCCATGTTTATATATATTAATTGAGATTGATATTTACATGATTAAATGTTTCCAACATGTTAAGCAATCAAACTTGTTAAGACTTGATTAATTGAAATATGTTTCATATAGACAATTGACCACCCAAGTTGACCGGTGATTCACGAACGTTAAAACTTGTAAAAACTATATGATGACATATATATGGATATATATATAGTTAACATGATACTATGATAAGTAAACATATCATTAAGTATATTAACAATGAACTACATATGTAAAAACAAGACTACTAACTTAATGATTTTTAAACGAGACATATATGTAACGATTATCGTTGTAAAGACATTTAATGTATATATATCATATTAAGAGATATTCATACATGATAATATCATGATAATATAATAATTTAAAATCTCATTTGATATTATAAACATTGGGTTAACAACATTTAACAAGATCGTTAACCTAAAGGTTTCAAAACAACACTTACATGTAACGACTAACGATGACTTAACGACTCAGTTAAAATGTATATACATGTAGTGTTTTAATATGTATTTATACACTTTTGAAAGACTTCAATACACTTATCAAAATACTTCTACTTAACAAAAATGCTTACAATTACATCCTCATTCAGTTTCATCAACAATTCTACTCGTATGCACCCGTATTCGTACTCGTACAATACACAGCTTTTAGATGTATGTACTATTGGTATATACACTCCAATGATCAGCTATTAGCAGCCCATGTGAGTCACCTAACACATGTGGGAACCATCATTTGGCAACTAGCATGAAATATCTCATAAAATTACAAAAATATGAGTAATCATTCATGACTTATTTACATGAAAACAAAATTACATATCCTTTATATCTAATCCATACACCAACGACCAAAAACACCTACAAACACTTTCATTCTTCAATTTTATTCATCTAATTGATCTCTCTCAAGTTCTATCTTCAAGTTCTAAGTGTTCTTCATAAATTCCAAAAGTTCTAGTTTCATAAAATCAAGAATACTTTCAAGTTTGCTAGCTCACTTCCAATCTTGTAAGGTGATCATCCAACCTCAAGAAATCTTTGTTTATTACAGTAGGTTATCATTCTAATACAAGGTAATAATCATATTCAAACTTTGGTTCAATTTCTATAACTATAACAATCTTATTTCAAGTGATGATCTTACTTGAACTTGTTTTCGTGTCATGATTCTACTTCAAGAACTTCGAGCCATCCAAGGATCCATTGAAGCTAGATCCATTTTTCTCTTTTCTAGTAGGTTTATCCAAGGAACTTAAGGTAGTAATGATGTTCATAACATCATTCGATTCATACATATAAAGCTATCTTATTCGAAGGTTTAAACTTGTAATCACTAGAACATAGTTTAGTTAATTCTAAACTTGTTCGCAAACAAAAGTTAATCCTTCTAACTTAACTTTTAAAATCAACTAAACACATGTTCTATATCTATATGATATGCTAACTTAATGATTTAAAACCTGGAAACACGAAAAACACCGTAAAACCGGATTTACGCCGTCGTAGTAACACCGCGGGCTGTTTTGGGTTAGTTAATTAAAAACTATGATAAACTTTGATTTAAAAGTTTTTATTCTGAGAAAATGATTTTTATTATGAACATGAAACTATATCCAAAAATTATGGTTAAACTCAAAGTGGAAGTATGTTTTCTAAAATGGTCATCTAGACGTCGTTCTTTCGACTGAAATGACTACCTTTACAAAAACGACTTGTAACTTATTTTTCCGACTATAAACCTATATTTTTTCTGTTTAGATTCATAAAATAGAGTTCAATATGAAACCATATCAATTTGATTCACTCAAAACGGATTTAAAATGAAGAAGTTATGGGTAAAACAAGATTGGATAATTTTTCTCATTTTAGCTACGTGAAAATTGGTAACAAATCTATTCCAACCATAACTTAATCAACTTGTATTGTATATTATGTAATCTTGAGATACCATAGACACGTATACAATGTTTCGACCTATCATGTTGACACATCTATATATATTTCGGAACAACCATAGACACTCTATATGTGAATGTTGGAGTTAGCTATACAGGGTTGAGGTTGATTCCAAAATATATATAGTTTGAGTTGTGATCAATACTGAGATACGTATACACTGGGTCGTGGATTGATTCAAGATAATATTTATCGATTTATTTCTGTACATCTAACTGTGGACAACTAGTTGTAGGTTACTAACGAGGACAGCTGACTTAATAAACTTAAAACATCAAAATATATTAAAAGTGTTGTAAATATATTTTGAACATACTTTGATATACATGTATATATTGTTATAGGTTCGTGAATCAACCAGTGGCCAAGTCTTACTTCCCGACGAAGTAAAAATCTGTGAAAGTGAGTTATAGTCCCACTTTTAAAATCTAATATTTTTGGGATGAGAATACATGCAGGTTTTATAAATGATTTACAAAATAGACACAAGTACGTGAAACTACATTCTATGGTTGAATTATCGAAATCGAATATGTCCCTTTTTATTAAGTCTGGTAATCTAAGAATTAGGGAACAGACACCCTAATTGACGCGAATCCTAAAGATATATCTATTGGGCTTAACAAACCCCATCCAAAGTACCGGATGCTTTAGTACTTCGAAATTTATATCATATCCGAAGGGTATCCCGGAATGATGGGGATATTCTTATATATGCATCTTGTTAATGTCGGTTACCAGGTGTTCACCATATGAATGATTTTTATCTCTATGTATGGGATGTGTATTGAAATATGAAATCTTGTGGTCTATTGTTACGATTTTATATATATAGGTTAAACCTATAACTCACCAACATTTTTGTTGACGTTTTAAGCATGTTTATTCTCAGGTGATTATTAAGAGCTTCCGCTGTCGCATACTTAAATAAGGACAAGATTTGGAGTCCATGCTTGTATGATATTGTGTAAAAACTGCATTCAAGAAACTTATTTTGTTGTAACATATTTGTATTGTAAACCATTATGTAATGGTCGTGTGTAAACAGGATATTTTAGATTATCATTATTTGATAATCTACGTAAAGCTTTTTAAAACCTTTATCTATGAAATAAAGGTTATGGTTTGTCTTAAAAATGAATGCAGTCTTTGAAAAACGTCTCATATAGAGGTCAAAACCTCGCAACGAAATCAATTAATATGGAACGTTTTTAATCAATAAGAACGGGACATTTCAATACATGCTTCCACACTCTATTTTGATACTTGCTTGGATGTCGAGTATACATGCATACATGGAGCATCTTTTGACTTCACTTTAATTTGTGTCGTATAGATTTCATTTGTACTTTAAACGTTGTAACGTAATTAGTTGTTAAACTACTTTTGTAAACCATGAAACATCCTCACATTTGAAATGACTGCGACATACTTTTGGTCAAACTTTATTTTAAAGACTTATGACCACGTTACGGGACCTAAGTTGATGGCACTGTCAATGAAGATTTTGCCGGGTCGTCACAATAACCACCGAAAGTCCAAGGAAGCAGGAAGGGACGATGGATCCAAGAAAGAAAATGAAGAAACAAGAAAATAAAGGTCATTAGACCTCCGACGAGGTACCAGATGTCGAAGAAGGAGACGAACATGTAGCTACAATGTGGGTGAGGAGCACAGCTGTAAAGCACGATAGAGGAAGGAGAAGATGAAGGCGGCGACGGTGTAGCTTAAACAAAGGGTTAGAGTTTTTTTTAGAGATAAGGAAACCATTGACATTGATGAAAATGAATTAATTAAATGAATTGATGATGATGATGATGATGATGATGATGATGATGATGATGATTGATAAGGCAACCATTGACATTGATGAAAATGACTTGATTGAACACCCTGGACCACTAAACCACCACCCGAACACCCCAGACCAATATTGCACCGCCGAACCATCCCAAACCACCCCTGGACCAGCATACCACCACCGCACCACCCCGGACCACAGGGCTAACAGACCACCACTGGGTAACACATACCACCACCGGACCACCTCCGAAAAATCGAACCACTACCGGACTACTAAACCAGTAGCAAACCACTGAAACCCCACCCTGCTAATGAACCACCACCGGACCACCACATGATATTATTAACAGGTATAAGTGTATGTAATTCCGCGAATTCGCAAGGTATTTTCTAGTAGAGTAGAAAACAATAAAAGAAAATATAATACACATTACAACATTCTCGATATTGTGTGAATATAACTTCTAAAGATTGTAAATACAGTAAGACTATTATTGTTAATAGTTTAATGTTAGAATTTGGAGGTGAAACTTGTTTTTAAAGCTGAAATCTCCGTTTATTACTATTTACAATTGGAGTTTATTATTATTTTTTTTTACTATCGTGCACATCAGTTCCAATAAATTAATTATTAAAACACACCTTTAATGAACTTTTGTATTATCCAGAAATAAAATTATGCATCTATATATTATATCAAAAATAAATTGTCGAATTATTATATTAAACTAGCAAAAGTTCGGCCGCGCGTTGCAGCGGCGTTTGCCGATTTTGTTCTTCTAAAATGTTTATATCGAACTTCAGATCACAAAAGCAAGTACATTATCACTAAACTTATTTTGTGGCTAAAGGTTTTACTACCTAAATTAAAGCTTCAAGCACCTAAATTATTTGGTGATCCGCTCCGCGGAGACATGGGTGGCTAAAGCTTTTAGTACTAAGTAGTTTTATTAAAGAAGGAGCCAAAAAGATGTTTAGCATTCATTTAGATAAAAAGTGCGTTTACAGCATCTTCAGGAAAATGTCGTGCTACCGATTGCTATTCACTTCTCTTTGTGATGTGTTGCCTTCTTCATCCATGGCAAAGGAGACTGTGCAGTGGTTAATTCACTTGTAAGATGGTTAGTTTTTGACTATAACGATAACAGAAGCAACATATATCATAGATAAAATATGCCTACTAAACGATGCAGGGTACCTGAGTGTGAAGGTGAGTAGGTGACATTTACCATTTAATATGACAATCTTGCTATCACTGTGAACACCAATGTTGACAACCAAGAATTATGTAGCATCTTTGTGATTTCAAAGTAGTTTACACACTATTTGTAATAAGCAAGAATTGTACATTTATTCATCCAGCTGTACATAAAATATAAAAAAAGTTACTTACTTTATAGACACCTTAGAGAGACCCTTTCCATTTTGGCCTAAGCTTTCCACACAATATTTAAAACATATAGGAAGTAAAGTGTAACACCTTAGGCAAATCCCACATCGCCCACTTACATGAGTGATCATGGGATTATAAGGTAATACTCACGCTTAAATGACACGACGCATTTTGGGACCACAGGCAGAGCGGGTGAGCGAGTACATTGTGGTTAAGCGTGCTCGGGAGAGAGCGCTACCAGGATGGATAACCTCCTGGGAAAGTGCTTCTCGTGTGTGGTCATCAAGAAAAAGCCGTGCGCCTGCGGGCAAAGCGGACAATATTGTGGTCATGTTAAGCTGGATGTTACAAAATGGTATCAGAGCCACTCATGTGCTGTTGGGGGTGGTGGGGCAAAGCTTATCGAGGACGATGAGTCCCTGAGGGGGGTGAATGTAACACCGTAGGCAAATTCCACATCGCCCACTTACATGAGTGATCATGGGATTATAAGGTAATACTCACGCTTAAATGACACAACGCATTTTGGGACCACAGGCAGAGCAGGTGAGCGAGTACATTGTGGTTAAGCGTGCTCGGGAGAGAGCACTACCAGGATGGGTAACCCCCTGGGAAAGTGCTTCTCGTGTGTGGTCGTCAAGAAAAAGTCATGCGCCTGCGGGCAAAGCGGACAATATTGTGGTCATGTTAAGCTGGGGTGTTACATAAATAATAGAGATGACAATTTGACTAATTATCAAATAACGCTCGATTTGAGTTATATTTTAGCACTACGGGTCAAATAAGTCAAAATATGAAACATATCCAAGCATCAAACTTTTCGAATTATTAAATCAATCAATGGGTGTCCAAAGGTATTCGAATGCTTACAATAACCTAAATAGCTTTGATATTAAGTTCCTTATCATTCCGACTGTAATGTCACTATTATTGGGCATACAATGTTATTTACAGATCACCAATGGACCAAAAATGTCCTTGCAGGTAGGCCGAAATTAACGTACTCTGTACTATAAATGACATATTCCAACGCTAACCCACTGAAGCATTGCACACCCCTGCCATTTGAGTTAAAAAGCTAGAATAATCACTTTACCGAGTGTTTCATTGTTCAAAAATACTGAATCTACTTCTCAATCATCATTTATAACAAATAAAGTCGTAAACATATATCCTTCTTTCTGGGCGGCGTTCTATGTCTCATCTGGAAAATCAAAACTTGTAAAATAATAATCCGTACTATTTAGTTATGAAGTATAAAGATATCCCCATATATACTAACTATAATTCATTGCAAAAGATCAAAAGCTAAATTTCTTCTTAAGTATTGGTGGAGCCACACACAGGTTTAGATACACTTTCCACTTTCATGTACTGATAAAAAAAGATGCAAATCCACCAATTAAACAAATGATAACTATAATTTTATAAAAAAAAATGAGTGTAAATATAAAATGGTCAACTATAGAAGTTTAGTGATGACAGGGAAATGAGGCATACGAAAACAGCAAGCATGGAATTAAGTAAAGACAAAGATACAGTGGCATAGGCTTACATAACCATGAAAGAAACAAAAGTTAGAGCACAGCAAAAAAGATGCACACCAACCAACAACCATACCATCAGAAACATGTTTTCTTAATGTGCCAATAGCTTCAAACCCTCAACCCTCGTGACCCATTTAAACCACACCAATGGTATTTTTGTCTCATAATATCACTGTAGCGACCCAACTTTTTCCGTTATCTTTTACCGTTAATTATTTAACGACTGTTAACTGTTATTCGTGCCACGTCAGTTCCATGACCTATATTATTATTTTAGTAATAATATATTAATAATTATGTGTTAAATGAATATTTATATTCATATTTTAAATCGTACGTTTCTACGAGTCGCGAATTTCTATCCGGCAAATCTTTTCGATTTTCAAACCAACAGTCGAGCTTTTGGGATTTTTAAGTCCAAATTATTTTAAATAAGATATTTTAATGTCATATATTTATATATAGTGTTTATATATATTTTTTGTCGCGTAGTTAATATCTCTCCGAATATTTAATCGCGTAATCGTGTTTTCGCGTTTCGAGTTTCGTTCGGGCATTCGGGCCACGAGGAAATTGTCATTTAACAAATTGGGCCAAGTGGGACCCACCCCACTCACCCATTCAGCCAAACTAGGGAGGGAGTATACTCCCTTGCTTTTCATTTTTGCTAATTTCATTTTTCATTTCACAAAACACTTAATCTAAACCTAATTCTATTTTTGCTCTCATTTTCCTCCTTCCTCCCTCTTTGGCCATCGCCAACCATCACACCATCATCATCATCTTCAGTTAAAATAAAGCTTGGATCCTCTAATCGTTTACACAACCGCGTTCATCTCTCCGATTTCTACACGCTCATATCTTTCTTTTCTCGATTAGGGTATAAACCCTAACCCTAGCTTTTTAATTTTTTCATTTATTTTTCTGTTTTTATGTGATATTATGATAGTATGATACTTATATGTTATTGTATTGTTGATTGTATGCGTAGAAATGCTCGATTATATATGTTTTCGGTTTGATTGTTTTGGGACAGCGGTTTACTTGTTATTTTCTGAGAACATAACTGATATAAAAGTGAAATTAAAGTATTTAGATGAGTTCCTCTCATCTAGACATTAATTTTAGACTCCGAATTCATGTTATTTCGATTCCCGGAGCTCTAGATAAGATTAAAATGGTGTTTAATTGAAATTAAAATGTGAAAACGAATTGATTCAGGTATGGTCCGACTTTGTGACCACTCTTGGAGTCTTTATGGTTTATTAGTGTGTTAGGATTGATGATTGGATGAACTTTCATGTTCGGGTCTGAAAGGTCCGCGACTAATCCTCCCGGACGGAATCTTCAACAGTTGGTTCCATTGCGATGATCGACTCCAAGTAATGTTCTTAATATGAGCAAATGCACAGCGGAAGGCTTAATTCGTACCTGAGAATAACATGCTTTAAAATGTCAACATAAAGTTGGTGAGTTATATAGGTTTGATGCTAGCAGCGTAATAACTATGGACCACAAGATTTCATATGTAAACATTTTAATAAAAAATATTCTAAGTGGTTGAGCACTTGGTAACCATACTTAACATTTAATCACGTCGCATATTCCCTTTATTATGAAATCTTACTACACTGTACCAAGTGTAGTCACGAAACGAAGTACTGTGCAACCGTTGAATACTGGTCGTCCAGTCCGGTAGGGGTTGTCAGGCCCGATAGATCTATCAACAGGATTCGCGTTTACAATACCGCTGTAAATATTAGTTACCAAGCTACAGGGAAGTATGCCAGTGGTACAACTCAACGTAGAATATGTTTTTCAGTTACTTGTGTCCATAACGTAAAACATAAAATACATGTATTCTCATCCCGAAATATTTAGAGTTTAAAAGTGGGACTATATACTCACCATACTGTATTTTGTAGTAAAAATACATATAACATCATTGAACACGTATAAGGTTGACCTCGGATTCACGAACCTATATCATTCATATATGTATCAACATATATACTTGTAACCGAATAAATCTATATATTTTTACTAGTGATATAATCTTTATATTATTAATTTGTGTATTTCATTATTATCATGTAAAAATATATAATTTTTGTTAGATTATACGTATCAAATATTTTATATGTATATATTTTATTTGTTTGTAAATATTGTAATTATATTGATACTAAAATAACATTGATAGTGATTAAAAATAATGAATATAATAATACTATGGTTAATAATAAGGAAAATAATATTAATGAAAGAAATTTGTATTATTTTCATAATCCTAATATTAATCTAATCATAGTGATAATAATAATTCCTATATTACCAATACTAATAATTCCAAAATTTTAATTAAAATACTTTTATTGATTTTGATAATAATAATAATAATAATATCAATATTAATTAATGAATATATAATAATAACAAACTTAATCATAATCATAATGATAATAAGAATAATAATACTTATTCTATTAAAATAATTAAGTTCATAATACTCTTAATGTTTAATAATAATAATAGTAATAATAATAGTAATAATAATAATAAATAAAAATAAAAATAATAAAAGAGAACTACCTCTTAAAACAGCTTTAAAAAAATGGTGCCAGCTCCTAGACTCGAACCTAACACCACTTGCTACCTCGAACCAACAACCAACCATCTCGTCTGTCCTGTTTTTCTGTTTTATACCCGTCCTAAATTATTAAAACCTGATTTCTTATTTCATCTTCTTCCTCACTAATTCGATCCAGGTTCCACTCCATTATCAACTCGTTTTATTATTTTTTTTTTTTTTTAGGATTTGTAAACGAATCAGAAATACTTCGTGATTGTTTAAAACATTTAAAACATAAACAACAGAAAAATAAATATGCTGAAACCGTTTGTATTGGGGTCGTATGAACTTGAAATCGAATTGGACTTTGGACACTGTTATAGCTCACGATGTTAACATGAAAAAGGCAGTAAATCACTCTTAGAAACTTTTGGCATCATCAATTTGACTTACAAGATTAAAACAAATTCCAAATTTTAGGATGAACACCAGTTTGTCTTTTTAAACAAAATCTTTAACTCCAAAAATTGAGATTTGATAGAACGAATTATGATTTGAAATTTCACAGATAGTTTAAATAAACGATTTCTATAACAACCGCATTTATGGATTTTGCTGTTTGTTTCGTAATCAAGTTATGGTACAAAAAACCTGTCGTGACAGGGCAGGGCTTATACTATCGCCTATTTCAGTTTTAGTTCAACAGATAAAAGACCGATATCAGTAGTTAATTGATAATGATGATGAGGGATTGAATGATTTTTATACAACAACCAGATAACTCGATTATTATATAGTGAAGATTAATTCACGGGTCAATAGTAAGAAGCATAAAAGGATAAAGTAGAAAGTTGAATATGAAAAGGATAAAGCAAAAAAGGATAGCTAACAGTTTATATCGAATTCATCTTCTAATATTCGATTTTAGTGAATTTTATAAAGAGAACAGATTTCGTATCTATCTCATTGTTTTATAATTTATTAAATATATTAATACTAATAATTAACAAATGTGATATTAATTATAGCAATTATATTAAAAATAATAATAAATAATATAAATACTAATAATCCTAAAACTTTTCATAATTATATTATTATTGATAATAATAATAGGTTGTATTAAAATTTTATAATATTATTAATAGAAATATTGATAAAGATAATAATAATAATAATAATAATAATAATAATAATAATAATAATACATAATCATTATTAGTAACTAAAATTGTAATTTTACTACTAATTACAATATAAATAATGATACAACAATACTAATGATATTAATAATAATAGTAATTATATATATCAAGCCAATTATAAATTTTCATATCTTTACAAAATATTAATAATAACCCTGTTGTTAGTATTAAATACATATCCTAATAATAAAAGTGGAAGTAATAATATTAGTAAAGATAACGATTTAAATGCATTAAATTTCATATCTATATATTATCTATAATAATATATCTAATACACATAGTTGTTCGTGAATCGTCAGGCTTGGTCAAAAGGGTAACTGATTGTCCGAATATAGATTTCAAACTTTCTAGACTCAACCTTAAGGTTTTTGCTTATCGTGTCGGAAACATATAGAGTTTAAGGTTTAAATTTGGTCGGAAATTTCCGGGTCGTTACAGTACCCACCCGTTAAAGAAATTTCGTCCCCGAAATTTGGTAGAGGTTGTCATAAATAACAATAGGAATGTTTTCATGACGAATATGAGGTAATAATAGGGTTTTATCATTATTGGAAGATATGGATAAAACGATTCGATCAAGTGAAGCGCACGAGTGAAGCTATCATAAAAGAGTGAAATGAGTAAAATATACTTGTTTTAACCGATGACGTAGTTATGATTGATTTCCGGAATTTACGGGATTTTTTTTTTTTTTAAAAAAAAATCTTACGTAATAAGATCTGATTCTTCGGCGATTTAGGAATTCAGAATCTTCTTTGATTTAATGCGGCTATCTGTTTCGATTTTTCTGTCGGATATTTTACTATAAATCCACTCTTTCGTTTCCTTATTTTCCACAATTCCCATCTTCTTACCTTTCTCCATAATTCCTACTTTAAGACATTCACCAATATACTACATCCCATTCTGATTCTTGATATATTCTAAATTTTCACATCTGTCATTTTTTTTTTCTCTTTCTTCTACCACCAGAAAAATCTATTTACTTCTACTATACACTCTCGTGTTTATAGTGTTTCTAGTTATCCCGTGTCTCTATATTACTTTCTGCACCGATATACACGGTTTGAAATTTTGAGGTTATTATCGAGCTTTATATTTCTCATTATTTTTCGGAGCTTCATGCTTTCGTTTCCTCCTCCCGACTTCGAGTCAAGCGAGTAATGGTCCGAAATTCGTAGTTATGAAATTCAGAATGAACATAACTAATGTTCTAAGAAAGAAATGGTAATAGAACGCTTTTGATTTGTCAAATTACTAGAATATCCTGGAAAAGATAGAATTATCAAAATGATATGTTCCTAATATGTTTGGATTGGATAGAATGTAAGAGTCGTGTAACGTGGCACATGATGATGGTACTGTGAATCATCACATTCCATTAGAAACTTAACATGACTTACTGTAATATAATGAAGTTGATCAAGTTTCATTATATTATACTAATTCATGCATCAGTTCCCAACACTGCTTCAGAACATTCCTATTTTAAACTCGAAGGTTTTAGAACTTAGAAACTAACACAGTTTCTTTTATATTGTAACGCAGATATTACGGAGAAATACATTATTTCGGATAAAAACAGCTGTGAGAATATCTCCAGAAATATGGAGAATATGTATAACGGTAGATATGAAAATACCTTATAATATCTAAGATAAGATGATGATGAAAAATATCATCTGGAAAGGTTTAGAATAAGGAGTAAGGTTCTTTCTAACGGGTTCAGCAGGCACTGAATCGTTTGGATTCTTTGAAGTCAAACTTATTCTTTGCGATTTGTCCACAGCCTCCTTCATACTTTGCTCAATTCATTTTTCCAGTTCCAACCCTTCTCTTTTTCTGAGCTTTACCAACACACTGTACTTTATCGTC
This sequence comes from Rutidosis leptorrhynchoides, assembly GCF_046630445.1. Classification (NCBI taxonomy): domain Eukaryota; kingdom Viridiplantae; phylum Streptophyta; class Magnoliopsida; order Asterales; family Asteraceae; genus Rutidosis; species Rutidosis leptorrhynchoides. The sequence continues at coordinate 102,802,074 of NC_092334.1, read as the reverse complement.
AAACTTTTGACTATCAAAGTCGTTTACAGTTTTTGCTGCTTCATCAGCATTTCAAAAACTACTTCATAGTTCAGGGTGTTTTTCAGAAACTTCACATTCGGAGTATGAAATTCTTAGGGATAAACGTTGTAGGTATATCTGGAGAAGTTATGCGAGATTTTCAAAATACTGATTGCGGATTTTGCCAAAGGGATGACAAGCTGCTGATATATCCGATGATGATGCCGCGGAATATAAAAGGTTTTCCGATAACGATGGCAAAGGGACAAGGTATAAATATCGAGGTTATAATAAGAGTAGTCTTTCTGAGGAGTCGAAGTGGAGCTGTGACAAAATTGGCTACTTTGAAAAGAATCGAAAGGTTGTTCTTGCTGATAAATGGCGAAGGATTTAACACGGGTACGTGTTAAATTATGAATTTGGGTTCGAGAGTTTTTCGGGTGCATAACTGTATGCATAAATCTTTCTTCTGTAGACGAGGTGCGGCTGATTCAATCTTCTCGATCGAGGTGTTTTCAAGAATCATAAAAAGATATGAAATGCGGATTGTAACTTGTCGAGATACGAATGAGGTTTAAGATGAAATCAAGTGGCAAGCTTGAAGAATTATTTAGTTTCATATGTTATAATCAATATTTTAATTCATTTTAATTTTCCAAAGTTAGCAGTCTAATAGTCCGATGGTTCAATGATTCATATATAATTTAATATATAATATTCGAATTAATAATACGTATCGTGACCCGTGTACCGGTCTCGGTGTCGATCACAACTCAAAGTATATATATATTTTGGAATCAACACCGACCCTGTATAGCCAACTCCCACCTTCACATATAGAGTGTCTACGGTTGTTCCGAAATATATATTTAGATGGGTCGATATGATAAGTCGAAACCTTGCATACGTGTCCCGTTATTTAAAGTGCGTAAAAATAAATAACAGAAATTAAATGACGATAAATAAAATTGCGAGAATGTAAATTGCGATAAATTAAATGTTAATCAGTTAGCTGGGAACAGTTAGCCGGAACAGTTAGCGTGAAATCCTATCACAATTCCAATTAATTAATTCGTTTGTTTCTAACACTTTTTATTTTTGTCCAATGTTTTCTTCGTTATGCCACTTGTTGGATTCTGATAGGTTAAAATCCAAATATTAAATTTGAATAGAAATGGTTATTCTGTGGTGAACGGATACGTATATCGGTATTTGTAAGTAGGATAGTAAATGATCGTTGAATCAGATTCGAAGAATGTACAGTGTAACTTATTAATGTGAATTCTAAATATTCCTCGGGTACTACCCACCCGTTAAAATATTCTCATCATTAGCAGTTTGTACGAAAGAAGTTTTAATTACAATCTTTATGAAAATATACCTGCATATATATTTTCTTCGGATGTAATTATGAATTTAATGAGTCAATAGAATATTATACTCATTTGATTTATTGTTGGCACTTGATTACATGATCTCTAAAACATTAGAGATTACATAATTGTCATGTCGAACGAAGGTAAATGAGGTAAAACAATACGTAGAACGAAATTAATCGATGTAGAACGATATGTAGAACGAAGATCATACTCTAAATACAGATGGTAATATTGAGGCGTGTGATGTTGATATTCGAGGTACAGATTGTGATGTTGAGAGTTACGGCGCGGTTATGATTTAGGGATGATAAGGGTACTGTCGTCGTCGATGATGTTGGTACTGATTATGCTGCTGGTGTTCGTAACCTTCGCACCAGTTTCTCCAAAGTCGTCACACGAGCGCGTAGTTTGTTAACTCCTTCTAGTACTACAGGATGATCGACGGTTGAAGCGAGCGAATGAATAAGATTTCAAAATATAGGATAGTATGTAATCGTGATGAGATACTCAGAAAAGAGAAGAGAAAATGGTTTTTCGAACAAGTTCGCCGGTAAGTGATTCTAGTTCATCGCCAAGGGGACAATTTGGTGAATGGAAAGGATCTTGGATGTGAAATGATTTTCGAATGTCGGACGATATTCTAACTATATAGAATATCTATGTATAATACTAGAGATTTCGTAGACTACCAAGGAACCTACGGCATTTGTTAGGCAAGTCTACAGATGCGCTAAGATATGAATTATCAGATACGCTAAGATATGAATTTTGTCTATACACTATCGATGCAGTAAATGCAGTAAGACGTGTCTAGACTTATGAGTGATAAGCAGGCAATTCCCAAAGATGATAAGCAGATGGTTTCCAACTAGAAATGATAAGCAAAACTTTTTGACAGGTAGACACGGCCAAAGTCCAGACTCATTAATGTATCCTAACAACTACTAGTCAGACACACTAATGCAAGACCTGGTTCGCTAAGACCAACGCTCTGATACCAACTGAAAGGTCCGCGACTAATCCTCCCGGACGGAATCTTCAACAGTTGGTTCCATTGCGATGATCGACTCCAAGTAATGTTCTTAATATGAGCAAATGTACAGCGGAAGGCTTAATTCGTACCTGAGAATAACATGCTTTAAAATGTCAACATAAAGTTGGTGAGTTATATAGGTTTGATGCTAGCAGCGTAATAACTATGGACCACAAGATTTCATATGTAAACATTTTAATAAAAAATATTCTAAGTGGTTGAGCACTTGGTAACCATACTTAACATTTAATCACGTCGCATATTCCCTTTATTATGAAATCTTACTACACTGTACCAAGTGTAGTCACGAAACGAAGTACTGTGCAACCGTTGAATACTGGTCGTCCAGTCCGGTTGGGGTTGTCAGTCCCGATAGATCTATCAACAGGATTCGCGTTTACAATACCGCTGTAAATATTAGTTACCAAGCTACAGGGAAGTATGCCAGTGGTACAACTCAACGTAGAATATGTTTTTCAGTTACTTGTGTCCATAACGTAAAACATAAAATACATGTATTCTCATCCCGAAATATTTAGAGTTTAAAAGTGGGACTATATACTCACCATACTGTATTTTGTAGTAAAAATACATATAACATCATTGAACACGTATAAGGTTGACCTCGGATTCACGAACCTATATCATTCATATATGTATCAACATATATACTTGTAACCGAATAAATCTATATATTTTTACTAGTGATATAATCTTTATATTATTAATTTGTGTATTTCATTATTATCATGTAAAAATATATAATTTTTGTTAGATTATACGTATCAAATATTTTATATGTATATATTTTATTTGTTTGTAAATATTGTAATTATATTGATACTAAAATAACATTGATAGTGATTAAAAATAATGAATATAATAATACTATGGTTAATAATAAGGAAAATAATATTAATGAAAGAAATTTGTATTATTTTCATAATCCTAATATTAATCTAATCATAGTGATAATAATAATTCCTATATTACCAATACTAATAATTCCAAAATTTTAATTAAAATACTTTTATTGATTTTGATAATAATAATAATAATAATATCAATATTAATTAATGAATATATAATAATAACAAACTTAATCATAATCATAATGATAATAAGAATAATAATACTTATTCTATTAAAATAATTAAGTTCATAATACTCTTAATGTTTAATAATAATAATAGTAATAATAATAGTAATAATAATAATAAATAAAAATAAAAATAATAAAAGAGAACTACCTCTTAAAACAGCTTTAAAAAAATGGTGCCAGCTCCTAGACTCGAACCTAACACCACTTGCTACCTCGAACCAACAACCAACCATCTCGTCTGTCCTGTTTTTCTGTTTTATACCCGTCCTAAATTATTAAAACCTGATTTCTTATTTCATCTTCTTCCTCACTAATTCGATCCAGGTTCCACTCCATTATCAACTCGTTTTATTATTTTTTTTTTTTTTTTTTAGGATTTGTAAACGAATCAGAAATACTTCGTGATTGTTTAAAACATTTAAAACATAAACAACAGAAAAATAAATATGCTGAAACCGTTTGTATTGGGGTCGTATGAACTTGAAATCGAATTGGACTTTGGACACTGTTATAGCTCACGATGTTAACATGAAAAAGGCAGTAAATCACTCTTAGAAACTTTTGGCATCATCAATTTGACTTACAAGATTAAAACAAATTCCAAATTTTAGGATGAACACCAATTTGTCTTTTTAAACAAAATCTTTAACTCCAAAAATTGAGATTTGATAGAACGAATTATGATTTGAAATTTCACAGATAGTTTAAATAAATGATTTCTATAACAACCGCATTTATGGATTTTGCTGTTTGTTTCGTAATCAAGTTATGGAACAAAAAAACCTGTCGTGACAGGGCAGGGCTTATACTATCGCCTATTTCAGTTTTAGTTCAACAGATAAAAGACCGATACCAGTAGTTAATTGATAATGATGATGAGGGATTGAACGATTTTTATACAACAACCAGATAACTCGATTATTATATAGTGAAGATTAATTCACGGGTCAATAGTAAGAAGCAGAAAAGGATAAAGTAGAAAGTTGAATATGAAAAGGATAAAGCAAAAAGGATAGCTAACAGTTTATATCGAATTCATCTTCTAATATTCGATTTTAGTGAATTTTATAAAGAGAACAGATTTCGTATCTATCTCATTGTTTTATAATTTATTAAATATATTAATACTAATAATTAACAAATGTGATATTAATTATAGCAATTATATTAAAAATAATAATAAATAATATAAATACTAATAATCCTAAAACTTTTCATAATTATATTATTATTGATAATAATAATAGGTTGTATTAAAATTTTATAATATTATTAATAGAAATATTGATAAAGATAATAATAATAATAATAATAATAATAATAATAATAATACATAATCATTATTAGTAACTAAAATTGTAATTTTACTACTAATTACAATATAAATAATGATACAACAATACTAATGATATTAATAATAATAGTAATTATATATATCAAGCCAATTATAAATTTTCATATCTTTACAAAATATTAATAATAACCCTGTTGTTAGTATTAAATACATATCCTAATAATAAAAGTGGAAGTAATAATATTAGTAAAGATAACGATTTAAATGCATTAAATTTCATATCTATATATTATCTATAATAATATATCTAATACACATAGTTGTTCGTGAATCGTCAGGCTTGGTCAAAAGGGTAACTGATTGTCCGAATATAGATTTCAAACTTTCTAGACTCAACCTTAGGGTTTTTGCTTATCGTGTCGGAAACATATAGAGTTTAAGGTTTAAATTTGGTCGGAAATTTCCGGGTCGTTACAGGGTCATCGAAATCCGAGCCACGGATCACCCGTTAAGACTAAAACATGTTTTTGAATGGATTAAAGCTCCAAGTTGAATAATAGCTGTAGGTCACGACTTGGTGGCTATTCTTGGGGTGTTCTTGAGCACACTAATGTGTCGAGTGGGTTGGTTAGGCGAAAATATATATAAGACTTGCCGAAAACTGATTCCCAGGGCTCAAGTTATGACCCGATGAACTTTTAATTAAAACTTATGGTTATTAAATAAGACTTATGATATAAATAATGAATTTCATTATTAATAAATTACTTATGATATAAAAAGTAATTATTTAATTTAAGACTTATGATATATATTATATCATTTATTAATTAATTATGATTTAATTAAACATTTAATTAAACTTATGATTAATAATACTTTTATTATTAATGAAAAATACTTATGGTAAGTATTAACCTTATATTATGAGTTTATTATAATAAGACTTATAATAAGGATTAATTAATTATTTAATTATTATAAGGCTTAGTTATTATTTAATTATAATTTAATTATTAAATACTTATGATTTAATAATTTTAATTAGAAACTTATGATATGATTAATAATTCATTATTAATTAATAATACTTATGATATGATTAAAATTTATTATTAATTAATAATACTTATATTATGATTAATATTTAATTAATTAATTAAATACTTATGTTATATTAATTATATCATTTAAACTTATGTTAACTTTAATAATTCATTTTAATTTAATTAAACTTATGTTATGACATAATTATACATATATGACTTTAAATAACATTATAACTTATATTATTAATATAACTTACACTTTAAAAATTTATGTTGACTATGTTTGACCAAGGTTGACTTTTAAGTTGACTTTCGGTTGACTTTGACTTTCAGTTGACTTTTGTTGACTTTCTAATTAAGAAAACTTTCCTAACTTAAAAACTTTCCAAAATAGCAACTTTCTAAATATGGAAACTTTCTAAATTTGGAAACTTTCCAAAAATAGAAACTTTCCTAAAATAGAAACTTTTCAAAAATGGAAATCTGCTAAAAATAGAAACTTTCTAAAAATAGAAACTTTCTAAAAATAGAAAGTGTGTGTCCGTACGTTGTTCCGATCAAACCGATGCATGTTGAGTGTTGTTCTATGTCTACTTGCAACATGTACAATAGCTATCATACTAAGACTTGACCTAAGTTAGTTATTTATATCGACCTGCTTTATATATAGGTCGGCGTTGTGATCATTCCTGATCACTTTATTTCGTTTGCTGTTCGCGTTTTTGTGTGGTTACTTCTTTGCTTTAAGGTAAGTTATAGTCCCGTTTTTACATACTTTTCAAAGTATATTTTTGGGATGTGATTACATGCATTTTATTTTACATTTAGACACAAGTGGCAATTAAATTAAATTATTCATTATGAGTTGAACAAAAATATTCCCTAGTCTGGTAACTGTAATCACTGGTTTCTACTGGTGAACGCGAATCCTACGGATAGATCTATCGGGTTTGACAACCCCATTTCGAGCTAGTCGCGATAGCAATTTATAATCGAAATGTTTAGTACTTCGTATTTAGTTGAAGATACACTTGTTCAGTGTATATTATTATTGTGTTTGGCAAGGGTAAATAAAGGGTTAAGTGGTTACCAGGTGGCTCATTGATAATGGGATAATGTTTTATGTTTTCTAACATTTTAAATCTTGTGGTCTAAAGCTTATTCGTTTATTTAAACCTATAATTCACTCAACATTTTTGTTGACAGTTTACTCGCATGTTTTCACAGGTACTTGAGTTTATGCTTCCGCTGTGTTAGAAGAGTCTGCATGCATTTGGGTAGATTTTGTTAAACAATTTTGAAACTTTGAACTTGCATTCTATTTTTGAATAATTTAAACTTGTGGGTTTTGTTGACAATGTCTTAATGTCAACTTTGGTTATTAACATGTTGGGTTGTTTAAACCACATATTTTGGTATGTTTCCTTTTTGGAAAACTTTTGAAATAAAAGAATGCAATGTCGTTTATTAAATTCATTTAAGTTCGATCAAGCTGTAGGACCAAGTGACGGAGCCGTTAAGTGTATTTACGGGGCCATCACAGTTGGTATCAACGCTCTGGTTATAGGGAACTAGGCGGTCAGAATGTGGTCAACCCGTGGTTTTTAGGGTGCACTAGAGTCTTCTAGTCTACAGCCCGACCCTTTTTGTTATAGCATTATTATGCATTTCATTTCATATAAGGAATAATTATAAGTTATTGCTTATGTTATTTCTATGTTGTATATGGTTTGTGGTTTTACTGTTTGCAGATGTCGGCTTCAAGCAACAATTCCGTTCCTACTCCCGTTTCACCGTCCACTGCCGCTCGTCGTGCACGACAGCCTCGCCTAAGAGATCCTGTTAACTACTACATGGCCACAATCACTCACATGACCAGGGCATATACGAATGAGACTCGCATTGATGCTCTTAGCGACTGTATGCGTGTTTTGCCGCATAACGAGGTGATGGATGAGATTAGAGCTCCTATGGATTCGTACGTTAGCTTCAAGCATGGGATTGAGTTCGATAATAGGAAGCGTAACCGTGAGGTGGACTCTAAGTTCGAGGCTCTTGAGAGCGTGGTTCGTGGTTTAAAGACGGAGTTGGAGGTTGTGAAGGGAAAGTTGAGGAAGTATGAGACTCCTGACGAGCCTCATACCGGCCCAGCTTATCACACCCGCTCCAAGCAGATGTGATGTGATGTGATGACATCATGATTGATTATTTATTTCATAAGACTTAATGTTCTTTTATACATTCATTTTGGGGTGATGTACGGCGTTTTGCAGAGGATTTTATTAAGGATTTTGTTATGGGATATTTCTCATTTATGTATGGATGGTTATTTCTTTTTGACATCTGTTATCATTATCATATTTTATTTCTGATGTTGTGACTCTTGGCATGTTATATTATGCGTGATATAGTTCATGTATATTAGGTGTTATGTATGTTGTATGATTTCTATCATAAAGTATGTATGCATGTGTTGGCTATTTCTAAAACTATCATAACTGTCATGTTATTACTCATAGTGTTTATTGACTATTATTTTAATGGTTAATCTTTTCGTGTTCGATCTATCCCTTTATAACACTGGTATTATTCTTAGTACTAACAGTTGTGTTATTCTGTTTTGAAGATCATGCCTCCCCGTGAGTCCAACGAAGCTCGCATGCAACGTCTTATTTCTAAAGGGATAACAGCTGCTATGGCAGCTAATGCTAATGCAAATGTGAATAACAACAATCAGGGGGGATGCTCCCACAAGACTTTTATAGCCAGTCGTCCACAAGAATTTAGTGGCACTGAAGGACCCATTGGACTTACTCGTTGGTTTGAGAAGATTGAGTCTATTTTCAGGGTTAGCCGAGTCTGATAGGAGGATAAGGTTAGTTTTGCAAGCTGCACTCTTAAAGATAGTGCATTAACTTGGTGGAACAACTTGGTGAATAATTTGGGTAATGATGTGGCGTATGGTTTGACTTGGAACAATTTTAAAGAAAGAATGATCACCCGTTATCGTCTCCGGGGTGAACTTAAGAAGTTAGAGGCTGAACTTAAGAACTTGAAGATGAAGGGTACCGAATTAGATGCCTATGAGCAAAGGTTCTTTGAGTTGACATTGTTGTGTCCCAATACTTATGCTGATGAGAATCTTAAGATTGAAGCTTATACTGATGGGTTATCTGAGAAAATTGAGCATGGGGTTGAGTCTAGTGATCCCCAGACTATTGAAGCTGCTATGTCTATGGCGCATAAGCTTAATGATAAGATTTTGAGGAGAAGTAAGGCAGCTGTGACTGATGCCAGTGAGGAAGTTGTTAAAAAGGCTGATAATGGGAAAATGAAGTGGGATAACACCCGCAACCAGAACCAAAATCAGCAGAAGAAACAGGATACTTCTGGTTCTAATAACTGGAATCAGCGTGTTTATCCTCGATGTTATAAGGCTCATGATGGTTATTGCACGGTTACTTGTAAGAGGTGTTCCAAGCAGGGACACATTGCTAAAGATTGTACGGTGCTTATATCGGGTTCTGCTACTCCTGCTACAGGTGGTAGTAACAATGCTGGTAACAATGGTGGTAATGGTAATGGGAAGCCGAGAAATGGTGGTAATCAGAGAGTTTGTTATGAATGTGGTAAGCCGGGGCATTTTCGTGATGCCTGCCCCAACAAGAAGACTACTGAGAATGCACGTGGAAGAGCATTCAACATTAATGCCAGGGATGCTGAGGAAGATCCAAAACTTGTTACGAGTACGTTCTCGGTCAACGATTTATCAGTTTATGTACTATTTGATTCGGGGGCTGATTTAAGTTTTTTGTCGAGTAAATTGAGTCCAAAAATCAAAACACCGTTAACTCCTCTAGACAATAATTATGCTGTAGATATAGCTAATGGTAAAGTGCTTACTGCTAAGAGTGTGTATCGTAAATGTAACATTAATCTGGCTGGTAGAGATTTTGAGATAGATTTGATACCGATTGACCTAGGCAGTTTTGACATTGTTATTGGTATGGATTGGTTGTCTGCGAATCGTGCTGAGATTGTGTGTTATGAGAAAGCTGTCTGTATTACTAATGTGGTTGAAGAGCCGCTGATGGTTTTTGGGGATAGGAAATGCAGACAGTTAAATCTTATTAGCTGTTTGAAAGTTCATAAACATCTTCGCAAAGGCTGTTAAGCTATTCTAGCCCATGTTGTTGATTCTGATAGAGAAGAGAAGAGTGTTGGTGATGTTCATATTGTTAGAGATTTTCTTGAGGTATTTCCCGAAGATTTACCTGGCCTTCCGCAGCAACGTGTGGTAGAATTTCAAATCGATCTTGTTCCCGGTGCTGCTCCTGTAGCACGTGCTCCTTACCGACTTGCGCCTTCCGAACTTCAAGAATTGTCGAGTCAACTCCGTGAGTTATTAGACAAAGGTTTTATTCGTCCCAGTTCATCCCCTTGGGGAGCTCCTGTTCTGTTTGTTAAGAAGAAAGATGGTTCGTTTCGTTTGTGTATTGATTATCGTAAATTGAACAGGCTTACCGTTAAAAATCGTTACCCTCTTCCAAGAATTGATGATCTGTTCGATCAACTTCAAGGTTCGTCCATTTATTCTAAGATCGATCTTCGTTCTGGTTATCATCAACTGCATGTTAAAGAATCTGATGTTCCAAAAACCGCTTTTCGCACCCGTTATGGTCACTACGAATTCCTTGTTATGCCGTTCGGATTGACAAATGCACCTGTTGTGTTCATGGACCTCATGAACCGTGTATGCAGACCCTATCTGGACAAATTCATTATTGTATTCATCGACGACATCCTTATTTATTCCAAGAGTGATGAAGAGCACGAAGAACATTTGAAGTTGGTGCTTGATCTGTTGAGGAAAGAAGAGTTGTACGCTAAGTTGTCTAAGTGTGCTTTCTGGTTAAGAGAAGTTCAATTCCTTGGACATATCGTTAGTAAACAGGGAATACAGGTTGATCCTGCTAAGATTGAGGCAATCGAGAAGTGGGAAATTCCAAAAACTCCTACTCAGGTTCGTCAGTTTCTAGGGTTAGCAGGTTACTATAGAAGGTTCATTCAAGATTTCTCTCGTATACCGAAACCTCTGACTGCTTTAACGCACAAGGGGAAGAAGTATGAGTGGAAGGATGAACAAGAGAATGCTTTTCAAACTTTGAAGAAGAAGTTGACTACCGCTCCGATAGTGTCACTACCTGAGGGTAATGATGATTTTGTGGTTTATTGTGATGCTTCGCGTCAGGGCTTTGGGTGTGTTTTGATGCAACAGAAGAAAGTCATTGCTTACGCGTTACGTCAGTTGAAGATCCACGAGCAGAATTATACAACCCATGATTTAGAGTTGGGAGCTGTTGTGTTTGCACTTAAGATTTGGAGACATTATCTTTATGGGGTCAAAAATACAGTGTACACAGATCACAAAAGTCTTCAACATATCCTGGACCAAAAACAGCTGAATATGAGGCAATGAAGATGGGTTGAGACGTTGAATGGTTATGATTGCGAACTTTTATATCATCCGGGAAAGGCCAATGTTGTGGCCGATGCGTTAAGTTGAAAAGAGAGGGTTGAACCTCGCAGATTTAGAGCTTTGAATATGACGATTCGAACAAACCTGCTAGGCAGATTCTTGAGGCACAACAAGAAGCCTTAAAGGATGATAATTTTGTGAACGAGAATGTCAGAGGCATGGCTAAGAAGTTTGAGGTACGAGCAGATGGTACTAGATATTTTGCGGGACGTCTTTGGGTTCCGAAGTTTGGTGATCTGCGACAACTTGTTTTGGATGAAGCTCATAAGTCTAGGTACTCTATTCATCCTGGTTCAGGAAAGATGTATCATGATCTTAAGGAGTTGTATTGGTGGCCTAATTTGAAGGCTGATGTGGCTACTTATGTGGCTAAGTGTTTGACTTGTGCTAAGGTTAAAGCCAAACATTAGAAACCGTCTGGACTTTTAGTACAACCTGAAATTCCAGAGTGGAAGTGGGAAGGTATTACGATGGATTTTATTACGAAGTTACCGAGAGTTGCGGGTGGCTATGATACCATTTGGGTGATTGTAGATCGACTCACAAAGTCAGCTCACTTTTTGCCGATTAAGGAAATAGATTCGATGGAGAAGCTTACTCGTTTGTATTTGAAGGAGATTGTTTCTAGACATGGTGTTCCTGTATCAATCATTTCAGACCGAGACAATCGATTTATATCGAGGTTTTGGCGATCCTGACAGGAAGCTTTGGGAACTAAGTTAGATATGAGCACCGCTTATCATCCTCAGACGGATGGTAAGAGTGAAAGGACCATTCAAACGTTAAAAGACATGTTACGAGTGTGTGTTATTGATTTTGGTAATGGGTGGGATAGATATTTGCCACTAGCTGAATTTTCTTATAATAACAGCTATCATGCAAGTATTAAAGCCGCACCATTTGAAGCTCTGTATGGTAGAAAGTGTAGGTCTCCTGTCTGTTGGAATGAGGTTGGGGATGCTCAACTCACAGGTCCAGAAATTATTCATGAGACTATCGAGAAGATCGTACAGATTAAGGAAAGATTGAGAACTGCCAGAAGTCGGCAAAAGAGCTATGCCAATAAGAGAAGGAATGATATTGAATTTCAGGTCGGTGATCGTGTTATGTTGAAGGTATCGCCTTGGAAGGGCGTGATACGTTTTGGTAAGAGGGGAAAGTTGAATCCTCGTTTTGTTGGACCTTTTGAGATTATTGAGAGAGTTGGACCCGTGGCTTATCGTTTGAAATTGCCACAAGAACTCGGTGTTGTTCACGACGTTTTTCATGTATCGAATTTGAAGAAGTGTTTGGCCGAAGCCGATGAAACTATTCCGCTGGAGGAACTTCATGTTGATAAGCAACTACATTTTATTGAGGAACCTGTTAAAATCAAGGATCGAGAGGTTAAAACTCTTAAGCAGAGTAGAATTCCTATTGTCCGAGTTAGATGGGACGCCAGACGTGGTCCCGAGTTTACTTGGGAGCGTGAAGATCAGATGAAGCATAAGTACCCGCATTTGTTCCCAGATGCTGAGTTAACCCCTGCACCTGCTTAAATTTCCGGACGAAATTTTCGTAACGGGAAGGTACTGTAATGACCCTACTTTTTCCGTTATCTTTTACCGTTAATTATTTAACGACCGTTAACTGTTATTCGTGCCACGTCATTTCCATGACCTATATTATTATTTTAGTAATAATATATTAATTATTATGTGTTAAATGAATATTTGTATTCATATTTTAAATCGTACGTTTCTACGATTCGCGGATTTCTATCCGGCAAATCTTTTCGGTTTTCAAACCAACGGTCGATCTTTTGGGATTTTTAAGTCCAAATTATTTTAAATATGATATTTTAATGTCATATATTTATATATAGTGTTTATATATATTTTTCGTCGTGTAGTTAATATCTCTCCGAATATTTAATCGCGTAATCGTGTTTTCGCGTTTCGGGTTTCGTTCAGGCATTCGGGCCACAAGGAAATTGTCATTTAACAAATTGGGCCAAGTGGGACCCACCCCACTCACCCATTCGGCCAAACTAGGGAGGGAGTATACTCCCTTGCTTTTCATTTTTGCTAATTTCATTTTTCATTTCACAAAACGCTAAATCTAAACCTAATTCTATTTTTGCTCTCATTCTCCTCCTTCCTCCCTCTTTGGCAATCGCCAACCATCACACCATCATCTTCATCTTCATCTAAAATAAAGCTTGGATCCTCTAATCTTTTACACAACCGCGTTCATCTCTCCGATCTCTTCACGCTCATATCTTTCTTTTCTCGATTAGGGTATAAACCCTAACCCTAGCTTTTTAATTTTTTCATTTATTTTTCTTTTTTTATGTGATATTATGATAGTATGATGCTTATATGTTATTGTATTGTTGATTGTATGCGTAGAAATGCTCGATTATATATGTTTTCGGTTTGATTGTTTTGGGATAGCGGTTTGTTTGTTATTTTCTGAGAACATAACTGATATAAAAGTGAAATTAAAGTGTTTATATGAGTTCCTCTCATCAATACATTAATTTTAGACTCTGGATTCATGTTATTTCGATTCCTGGAGCTCTAGATATGATTAAAATGGTGTTTAATTGAAATTAAAATGTGAAAACGAATTGATTCAGGTATGGTCCGACTTTGTGACCACTTTTGGAGTCTTTAGGGTGTACTAGTGTGTTAGGATTGATGATTGGATGAACTTTCATGTTCAGGTCATCGAAATCCGAGCCACGGATCACCCGTTATGACTAAAACATGTTTTTGAACGGATTAAAGCTCCAAGTTGAATAATGGCTGTAGGTCACGACTTGTTGGCTGTTCTTGGGGTGTTCTTGAGCACACTAATGTGTCGGGTGGGTTGGTTAGGCGAAGATATATATAAGACTCACCGAAAACTGATTCCCGGGGCTCAAGTTATGACCCGATGAACTTTTAATTAAAACATATGGTTATTAAATAAGGCTTATGATATAAATAATGAATTTCATTATTAATAAATTACTTATGATATAAAAAGTAATTATTTAATTTAAGACTTATGATATATATATTATATCATTTATTAATTAATTATGATTTAATTAAACATTTAATTAAACTTATGATTAATAATACTTTTATTATTAATGAAAAATACTTATGGTAAGTATTAAACTTATTTTATGAGATTATTATAATAAGACTTATAATAAGGATTAATTAATTATTTAATTATTATAAGGCTTAGTTATTATTTAATTATAATTTAATTATTAAATACCTATGATTTAATAATTTTAATTAGAAACTTATGATATGATTAATAATTCATTATTAATTAATAATACTTATGATATGATTAAAATTTATTATTAATTAATAATACTTATATTATGATTAATATTTAATTAATTAATTAAATACTTATGTTATATTAATTATATCATTTAAACTTATATTAACTTTAATAATTCATTTTAATTTAATTAAACTTATGTTATGACATAATTATACATATATGACTTTAAATAACATTATAACTTATATTATTAATATAACTTTTACTTTAAAAATTTATGTTGACTATGTTTGACCAAGGTTGACTTTTGAGTTGACTTTTGGTTGACTTTGACTTTTAGTTGACTTTTGTTGACTTTCTAATTAAGAAAACTTTCCTAACTTAAAAACTTTCCAAAAATAGCAACTTTCTAAATATGGAAACTTTCTAAATTTGAAAACTTTCCAAAAATAGAAACTTTCCTAAAATAGAAACTTTCCTAAAATAGAAACTTTCCAAAAATAGAAACCTGCTAAAAATAGAAACTTTCTAAATATAGAAAGTGTGTGTCCGTACGTTGTTTCTATCAAACCGATGCATGTTGAGTGTTGTTCTATGTCTACTTGAAACATGTACAATAGCTATCATACTAAGACTTGACCTAAGTTAGTTATTTATATCGACTTGTTTTATTTATAGGTCGGCGTTGTAATCATTCATGATCACTTTACTTCGTTTGCTATTCGCATTTTTGTGTGGTCACTTCGTTTGCTTTAAGGTTAGTTATAGTCCCGTTTTTACATACTTTTCAAAGTATATTTTTGGGATGTGATTACATGCATTTATTATTACGTTTAGACACAAGTGGTAATTAAATTAAATTATTCATTATGAGTTGAACAAAAATATTCCCTAGTCTGGTAACTGTAATCACTGGTTTCTACTGGTGAACGCAAATCCTACGGATAGATTTATCGAGTTTGACAACCCCATTTCGAGCTAGTCGCGCTAGCAATTTATAATCGAAATGTTTAGTACTTCGTATTTAGTTGAAGATACACTTGTTCAGTGTATATTATTATTGTATTTGGCAAGGGTAAATAAAGGGTTAAGTGGTTACCAGGTGGCTCATTGATAATGGAATAATGTTTTGTGTTTTCTAACATTTTAAATCTTGTGGTCTAAAGCTTATTCGTTTATTTAAACCTATAATTCACTCAACATTTTTGTTGACAGTTTACTCGCATGTTTTCACAGGTACTTGAGTTTATGCTTCCGCTGTGTTAGAAGAGTCTGCATGCATTTGGGCAGATTTTGTTAAACAATTTTGAAACTTTGAACTCGCATTGTATTTTTGAATAATTTAAACTTGTGGGTTTTGTTGACAATGTTTTAATGTCAACTTTGGTTATTAATATGTTGGGTTATTTAAACTACATATTTTGGTATGTTTCCTTTTTGGGAAACTTTTGAAATAAAAGAATGCAATGTCGTTTATTAAATTCATTTAAGTTCGATCAAGCTGTCGGACCAAGTGACGGAGCCGTTAAGTGTATTGATGGGGCCATCACAATCACCGCAGCCAACGTCACTGCCACCGTGAGGTAATTGCCGCTACCAGCGTGATGAAATCAAAACAGTAAACAAATACTATTAGTGTAATGGTAAACCTGCTAAGAAAGGTAAAATATTACTGTAATCATCTAGGTTATGCTGACGGGGTCAGTATAATAACCAGCATTAGGTCTTCCTTGTAACTGAAACACCTAATGTTTTTACTCAATTTTTTTCCAGCAACATTACACCAGGTTTCAGGTCCCATAAAAACTGATTTATTTACAGTTCGAGAGTTGGGACTTTCTAAAATTTTCCCATAAAAAGCCTCACACCTGCTTCTACTGTTGCAGCAAGGCAACAACTACAGTTCAACTTTTTTACTACCTAAAAATCACGTTTAGACTCGACAAATTTAAACATCTCATATATCATTTTGAATCTTTTCGGGAAAACTTTCTATGCAAAATATTAGTTTTCAGCAACCGTTAGAACGTTTTGATAAGATCAACCATTAGAACATCTCATATATCACCACATCTCATATATCATTTTGGCATTTTTACCAAAACTAATACTATTTCCTGTTGAGGACTCTAATTCAATGTGGACGACCTGAATATTCATTTTCATACGACAAATCTATAATGACATTATGGATGTGTTTAGATTTTCAGATGTATTGAAATAGGACCTAATTACCCAAATGAGTCATAATTTCCATCTTAACCCAAAATAAGTCGAAAACTTATTTTCAAAATACTAACACTTGCAAATACACTTAATACAACATATGGTACCTATCTAAATTAACCATTACCTGAACTAACACCTATTTGGTCTTAGAGGTCAAAATTACCCATATGGACACCCAAAAGATTTTAACATTACAACACACCAACGCCTATCATTTCCTTTCCACATTCAGCAGTATTGTTAAGCTAGTAAGGAGGATTCAAATCCTAAAAAAATAAAATGTAATGAATAAGGTTTAAAAACGCATTCGCATTAGCAAAACCCACAATCCATAACTACAAATAAGCAAAGGACATGAAAAAAGTAAAAGCACAATGAAGTAAAGAGAAGGATGCAAAAGTAAGCAGTCATATTATCGCGAAAAAGATAAGAAGTTGAAAAAAGCAAAACGATGGAAAAGCAACCTGCCAAAGATAGCATCGGAAATTTTGTATTTTTCAGTGTGTCTAAAGTGACAAACTAAAGGAAACACAATATAATCACCAAATATAATTCTCTATTTAAGTAATAGACCAACTACTAAACTAACGTATGCAATTTTTTACACAATATGGATCATAGGCCAAATTATAAAGTATTTAAAGTTCATGACATAAAAGTAATAGGAAGTAAGTAAAACAAAGTAACAATTGACTGAATTAAATTTGAAGGTCGTCACATATTATAGTTTTTTTTTTTTTTTTTTGGTTTGTCGAGTCTAATCGTGAAGTACTAATAACACAACTATATGTATAGTAAAGTATTAATAACGCAGCTATACATAGGTCATATAGTGCATTATATGTGACGACCCGGGAATTTCCGACCAAATTTAAACTTAATCTTATTATGATTTCGACACGATAAGCAAAGTCTGTAACGTTGAAGTCTCAAAAACTGTGAACTGTGTTTATGTATTCATTTGACCTTTGACTACTCCCGACGATTCACGAACAATTAATTGTAAATAGATATGTGTGTATGTATATATAAATAATAATTCAAAATATAATTTAATGTATTATATGTTGTTGTTTTTAATAAAATAAAAATTGGATATTATAATAATGATTATTTAAAATATATCTCTATATATAAATAAAGTATATTAAAAATAAATATTAATTGATTGTAATACTTGTTTGATGTTTCGATTGATATTAAACAAGTTAAATTCGAACTTATGTGATTTTAAAATAAACGGTGATCTGAAAATGGATTATATAAATTATAGGCTTATTAAAAATGTATTTGGGAACTATTTGTTGAATTTTAAAACTTTTTATATTTTACTTGGGTTGGGAGTGAATAATTAATGTAACTTTTATTTAATAGTTAATGACTGAATTTTATACCATAATGACTGAAATAAATAAAGATAATTACTGTAAGAATTTGGGATTTCTCTGAAGACTTTTTATCCGCCACTGAATATCAAACGGAGCACGATAAATATCCTGAAATTTAAAAATTGATGTCGATAGAATACTGACAATTGAATGATGGCTTCACTGTGTACTAATATTATTGAATTACTATATTCTTACGTGTGAACTCGGGTAATCATTTACACATTAGAGTATACTGTACCACTTTATATATGCATGTGATGTGATTATCTAAGACCCACACCATATTCAATCAACAAACACACTTGCTACTTAATTTTCTATTTTGTGTTTCTTTTTGCAGTGAACACACAAAACCCATTTATCTAATCCAAGTTTTCACTTAATTCCCTCTCTCCCATCTCTATACTAATCACAACATGAACGTCCCATTTCATTACGTACGAGCCTACACTCATGCCAACAATAACCAAGCCGATTCATTTAACGTCATCACCAAAGCTCTCTCTACTACATCACCTCTTTCTCTACATATATTGCGACCAACATCTTCTTTATATATATATAGATTTCATACGGGATTACAATATAACACACCCACCCCTCTTGTGTTTTTTTTTCTTTCTTTCTCTTCCTGCAACAACCGTCGGCAACCACCTCGATCACCACCACTTCACGATCACCACCACCACTGAACCATCCCTGTTGTACCTACAAGTTTACTGTTTCTGTTCTATACGATTAACATGACCATCACCATTAAAACAACCTAAAACCGCCACCTCTCTTTCTCTCTCTCTCTCTCTCTCTCTCTCTCTCTCTCTCTCTCTCTCTCTTTTATATTTTTCCTCTTCTTTTCCTTGCAACTAACGACTACAGTATTCTCTTTCTGTTTCAAACAAAAACACCACAAACCACCTTCTGTGACTGCTCAAGCTAACTACTGCACCTGCAACCATGTTTTTGTTTAAAATTTTTTTTTTTCTACTTCTTCTCTTTCAATCGACACCCAACAGAATAGGAAACCTGTTACTCACCAATTTATGTTTCCTTTCTTTTTCTATTCCGGTTGCAAGCGATCATAACCACCATGGTTTATTGCTACTGCTACTTCGATGTTGATAATGACGATGATGATGACGTACGATGGTGATGTTATGATCATGTAACGATGATGAAGAGGATGCGATGATAATGATAATTGATACCTGCGATATTATTATTTTTTTCTTCTCTCCCTTGTTGTTGTCGTGGCTGTCGAAGGAAAAAGAACCGGAAGACAACGAAACCCTTTTTAAATTGATAAAGGATGGATCAGTTAATCTGTTTTGGGTTTTTAATACAACTTTGGACCAGATTTAATTAATTGTGTTGTTGGGCTGCAACATCTGTTGGGCCACAATCCAGCTTAGGAACTTCTGTTGGGCTGAGTGTTTTTAATTGTTGTTGGGCCGAAAAGAAAAATAAAAGCGGGATAAATATATTTGGATATGATATAATTCATAAAAACTGAATTGGCATGATGGTTTGGTGTGTTTATGGTCAAGCAAGAAATCTCGGGTTCGAGCCTCGTTGTGAGCAATTCTTTTTAGAAAAGCTTTCAAAAGGGTATATACTTTTATACTTTCATTATTATTATTATTATTATTATTATTATTATTATTATTATTATTATTATTATTATTATTATTATTATTATTATTATTATTATTATTATTATTATTATTATTATTGTTGTTGTTTTTGTTATTGTTATTGTTATTAGTAGCATTATTATTATTAAGTATTATGAATATCATAAATATTATTAGTATCACCATTAGTATTATTATTATTGTTATTATTAGAATTAATATTATAGTTATTAACACTATTATTACCAATAGATGTATTATGGTAAAAATTTTCATTTATTATGATTATAAATACAGTATGAAAATTATTATTATTATCACTAATAGTTGTATGATTATTATTATTAAGATTATGATTAGGATTATTATTAATATTATTATTATGAAAATATTACAAGTTATCATTAATCTCATTAAAATTAATATTATTATTAATATCATTGTTATTATCACTAATAGAGTTATTATTAACATAAGTATATTATTAATGTTATTACCATTATTTTTACTAATATTAACTTAGTATAATTAGAACTACTGTTTCGATAAACGAATGAAATACATACATAAATATATATATTTAACACATATAACATAACAAAATTTAATATACAAAATGAACAATATAAAACATATATATATTATTAACATAAAAATAATACAACTAATATATTTATAAATATATAGGTGATCAATTACAACTATGAATATTAATAAATATACAAATGATATAGGTTCGTGAATCCAAGGCCAACCCTGCATTGTTCAATATAGTCATATGTATTTTTACTACAAAATACATTAGGTGAGTTCATTCGACTCCCTTTTACTCTTTACATTTTTGGGACTGAGAATACATGCGCTATTTTTACAACTGCTTTATTAAATGCTTTTGAAATATATTTTGAACTGCGAATACATGAAATGCTTTTATAAATGTTTGACGAGATAGACACAAGCAAAACATTCCTCGAATGAATTGTTATGCAAACAGAAGTTCTGCGGATTATTATTGAATTATGTGGACATGATAATTGCCACCATTAAATTATGTGGACATGATAATTGCCACTATTGAATTATGTGGACATGATAATTTCCACCAGTTGATGTGAATGTTATATATATCGAGAGAATGATTTTGTACACGGGTTATGTGTATGTTATTTTTGTGCACAAGATATGTGTACGGTTACTAGGATTTATGAAAATGGTTTCGTACACGAGAAAGGTGTACTGTATTTAAAAGATATCGCATGTACATTACAGGTGGGTATAGGATTCGGGCCCATTTGTACCATGCAGCATTTAAATCTAGTGGTCTATCAAAATGATAAATTTTATTGTTTTATGATAAACCTATGAACTCAGGTATGAAAGAAACCTTCCGCTGTGCATTTGCTCATTTTAAAGACATTATTTGGAGTCGATCATTGCAATGGGACCAGATGTTGGTGACTTCGTCCAGATGGATTAGGACGGGGTATGACATGTGGTATCAGAGCGGTGGTCTTAGCGAACCAGGTCATGCATTAGTGTGTCTAACTGATAGTTGTTTAGATGCATTAGTGAGTCTGGACTTCGACTGTGTCTGCATGTCAAAAGTTTTGCTTATCATTTCTAGTCGGAAATCATCTGCTTATCATCCTTAGGAAATTACCTGCTTATCATTCTTAGTCTAGACACATCTTACTACAATGACTGCATGAATAGTGTATAGACAAAATTCATATCTTAGCGTATCTATTACTGTAGACTTTGCCTGACAACTTCCGTAGATTCCTCCGTAATTTATGGGATTTTAGTATTATATATGCATATGTAAATTATGTATTGCAGAGTACCAATCTACATCCTATAACCTATTTCTTATTGAAAATCCTTCATCTGATCGTACGAGATGAATCCCTCAACCAGTTCGAGTCCCTCAGATTTCGATAGCTATTCTGATAGTTATTCCGACATCTATTCCGACATGGATATTCACCTAAGCTACGAAAGCGGTGTCACCAGAATGAATCCATCAATCAGCCATCCCCAATTCATCTGTTGGGTTCGTAGTCGACTTAATCAATGGTGACACGAAGAAGGCGATCCCCTCCACCAACCGAATTCATCTCTTGACGATGAACCTGAAGCGCTTACAGGCGAACCTGTTCGAGACACCATTTTCTCTCTCATATCTAGAGTATCTCTTCATAATTATATACTATCTCAAATTCTAGATTTTATTCATTCGCCCGTTCTTACAGACAATCATCCCGGAGTAATAAGTCAACGAACTACGCGCCCGAGTTGTAGCCTTGGAAAATATGGTGCAAAATGTACCAGCTTCAGCAACATCATCGGCACCAACATTACCATCAGTAACAGCACCAGTACCATCAACGATCCATGCCTCAACATCTCATTCTGTACCTCGAGCATAATCATCGTTCTATATGACATTCTACAACATTTATCTTCGTACGACATGATGGATATGTAATCTCTAAATGTTTTAGAGATTATGTACTCTAGTTCTAGCCGTATATCAGATGAGTTTAATATCATATTAACTCTTTAAATCCATGATTACATCTGAAGAAAATATATATGTATATATGTTTTCATAGAGATTGTAATTAAAAATTCTTTTGTACAAACTGTTAATGGTGAAAATATTTTAACGGGTAGGTAATACCCAAGGAATATTTAGATTTCACTTTAGTAAGTTACACTGTACATTCTTCGAATCTGACACA
Source organism: Rutidosis leptorrhynchoides (assembly GCF_046630445.1). NCBI lineage: Eukaryota > Viridiplantae > Streptophyta > Magnoliopsida > Asterales > Asteraceae > Rutidosis > Rutidosis leptorrhynchoides. The sequence continues at coordinate 102,779,410 of NC_092334.1, read as the reverse complement.
ACAATCATTTACTATATATCACACCCCCAGTTAGGGCCTGGGCGAAATGTGATTCAATATCATAATACATACCAACATACTATAAAATGAGAACAAATACTATATGAATAAAACCAAATTTGCAGCGGAAGGATTAATAATGTCGTTACAAGAATTATAAATTGTTCAAATGCAGAAAAGTAAATATGCGATAAGTCTTGATCCTAGCCAAGTAAGTCATCACGTAAGCAGTAGATATAGAGGTCCTGATCATTCAGTACCTGAGACAAACATGCTAAAAGTGTCAACCAAAAAGGTTGAGTGAAATTCATAGGTTTAACAAATATGATTGACCGTTTGTTCTTAGACCACAAGATTTGTTATAAAAGTAGATCACGCAGATCCAAAAGTAGTACTGATTCGTGATATTTTAGACTAAACATTTGTTTTGTTGCCCCGATGATAAGTTGACAGTACCTTATCACCATGTTTAAATCATTATTAAGTAATACAAAGACATCGCGGTCAAATGTATCGGGGACGTTACTCCCGATAGGCCTACCCCCAATAATTAAGAATGCCTTATCCTGAAAGCAATTAAAAAATATCACTGTGGGGTCTTAGTAGCATAAGCTAGTCATAGCACAGTTTAAGTTCGTACTTGTGTCTAAGTTGTTTAAAGTATAAAAGCAGCATGTGTCTCACCCCAGTAAGTATAAAAAGTGCTATAGCAATAAGAGTGGGGCTATGAAAGTCACCTTAGTAATTCGATGAGATAAAGTAATCCTTAAAGAGAAAGTATGGATGATCGAAGCACGGAATAAGTCAACCTAAGAATAAGTTGAGAATAGTTTAGATGTTTTGCCCGTATTATGATAAGTGTAAGTATTTTCTTTTATAGTAAGTTTAAAGAAGGTTTATCGTTTTGGAAAGGCTTTTCATACTAGACAAGCTTCCAATCTAACACTTTCAATTTAAAATGGCCTTTTCAGGTCATAGGTTTCTGATCCACAGGATCCTTTAACTCGGTAATCCAAACTCTCCGCCTAGACTTTCGAGCGTCCATCCACTCGAGAAAGATCAAGATCTATACCCATCTAATATACCGTTCCAATACGTTTTTAGGTGCGTATAGGAATACAACACTTTAAATACTTTATACAATAAGTATTTACTTAAGTTCGATTGTATTATCGTTATTAAGATTGTTTGGTTTTTTAAATCCTAATAATAAGTAGGATATATTTAAGTAGGTAAACAAGTGTTATACATAGAAATTGTGTTTTATGAATGGGTATGTATTAATATCAAGTTAATATGTGTATATATATATATATATATATATATATATATATATATATATATATATTTATCTTATATGTTAAAATATGTATAGTTTAATTTTAAGTTTTATGTCAATATAAGTACCAATAATTATCTAAAAATGCTAACAAGTGTTTTATTGATTTCATAACAGTAAGTGACATGTATAAAACATTATAAAAATTTTCTATACATAAATATTAAGTTTTATGTATTAAATATTAAATTTTTTTATAGCTAAAATACAAATAAATAGATAAACAAGTTTAACAACACATTTTATATTTTTCTTAGGTTCTAATGACCAAAATAAACTTAGGAAAAATTTATAAATTTTTGTTATGGTGTAAAAGTATTTATTTCTAATTTCTTTTTCGGTTCAAGATAAATCAAAGTTTATAAAGTAATAATTTTTATATCAACTCAATTAATTCATATAAAATTTTCATATGCAGGATATAGTGTATTAAGCTTAGAAAAATTATTTGTATATTTATATTAATAGTTTAACTATTTAATTCAACTTTTGTATTGTTTTTAGTTTAAATTCGGAATTAAATAGAAATATAAAATTATTAATTCTAAAAATAATTTTTATAACTTTCTTATAAGTTCCTAAGTAATTTCCATTAATTATTGTAGTTATAAACATGTTATATCATTAAATTCTATTTTTCTTTTTAAAACAGATTTTCCGGTACTGTAGCAAAAGTAGAAGAAAATACAAATTAATTATTTAAAATGACAAATAAATCAAACATAAATTTTTATAATTACTTTTATGACCTAAGGAGCAAGAGAAAATTATAAAACATAATATATAAAATTGTTTACTATTTATTTCTTCATTATATATATACCGAATATAAAAAAAATCAGTTTTTGATTTTTAATAAATATAAATTCGAATGTATAATTCATAAAAATAATTTTTATAGTCATTAGGATACTTAATACTAATTATCATGTATTTACATTATTTATTATAATTAATTTCTTATTTATTTGGTATTTAACATAAAACTAGCACAAAAATATGATAAAAACTAAATAAAAACTATAAAAATAATATAGAGAACTTACAAAAATAATTTTTGTAGAGGTTTGAGAGTATGATCTTCAAGTGAGAATTAATTTTTGAGGTGTAAAGGATTTTGAAAGAAATGGCTAGTATTTATAGGTGAAAACTTGGTATAAAAAAAATGTATAAAAGAAATAAAAAGAAAAAGAAAAGAAAAATAAAAATATTAATAATTGTATCAGCCCATAATTTATATTAAATAAAGAAAAGTGTTTTTATAAAGCTAGATCTAGATCTAGAATAAAATTAAAAAAATAAAAAGCAAAAAGTATTAAAATTTTTTTTGTTTACTATTCGGCGCTACAGTAACTTATATATATATATATATATATATATATATATATATATATATATATATATATATATATATATATATATATACACATATATATATATATATATATATATATTTTACAATGACTATAACCTTCATTTTGATAAAAGATATCATTGTATAGATTAGTTTTTGTAAGTGGTAACATATTTACATAAACTTTACATCTTATAAATATGTATATACTTTTTAGTTATATATAAATATATATGTATATATAACTTTGTCAAGTATAAAGTTTATAAATTTAACTAATAAACTTATGTTACTTGATATGAATTTATATGTTGTAAACTTATTTATTTTAAGTATACATTATATAAATTACTTGATAAGTTTAGGTTTCGTTATATAATATAAACTTATAGATGTACTTTGTTGAATAATATTTATCCGTTTAACATTTGTTAGTTTCGTATATATATATAACGACCATTCATTAATACTTAATCTTTTTTTTCGGGCATTTTAAATTATACGAAAGAAAATATAGATGAAAAAATGAGGGTCGTTATAGTACCTCCCCGTTAATGAAAACTTCGTCTCGAAGTTTTAAGTGGAGTTCCCGTCTGCTTCATCAACAGTTGGGAAGAGATGGGGGTATTTCCGTATCATTTGGTCTTTGCGTTCCCAGGTATATTCGGGGCCTCTACGCGAATTCCAACGGACTTTAACAATAGGTATGTTGCTCTTACGAGTTTCTTTGACCTCTTCTTTCATAATCTCTATAGGTTCTTCGATAAAGTGCATTTGCTCATCAATGCGGATATCATCCAAAGGAATAACAAGAGTATCTTTGGCGAGACACTTTTTCAGATTTGAGACATGAAACACATCATGTACTTGACTTAGTTCAGTTGGAAGTTCTAATCGATACGCAACAGGACCGATTCTTTGAATAACTTTGAAAGGTCCAACATAACGCGGACTGAGTTTACTTCGTTTACCGAAGCGGATAACACCCTTCCAAGGAGATACTTTCAACATAACGTTATCTCCAACTTGGAATTCTAACGGTTTTCGGTGAGGGTCGGCATAACTCTTTTGTCGACTACGAGCGGTTTCTAAACGCTTCTTGATTTGCACGATCTTTTCGGAAGTTTCATGAATAAGTTCAGGACCAGTTAATTGTCTATCCTCGAGTTCATCCCAACACAATGGAGATCAACATTTGCGACCGTATAAAGCTTCGAATGGTGCAGCTTTAATACTAGAGTGATAGCTGTTGTTGTAAGAAAACTCGGCTAAAGGTAGGTGTTTATCCCACCCTTTACCGAAATCGATAACACATGCTCGTAGCATATCCTCCAAAGTTTGGATAGTTCGTTCACTTTGACCGTCCGTTTGCGGATGATAAGCTGTACTCATGTCGAGTCGAGTTCCAAGAGACGCTTGCAAGGATTTCCAGAAATTGGAAGTAAATCGACTATCGCGATCCGAGATAATAGAAGTAGGGACACCATGACGAGTAACAATCTCTTTAACATAGAGTCGAGCTAACTTTTCCATTCTGTCAGTCTCTTTGATTGGTATGAAATGTGCAGACTTAGTGAGACGATCAACTATGACCCAAATTGTATCATTGCCATTTGCAGTCTTAGGCAATTTTGTGATAAAGTCCATAGCTATACCATCCCACTTCCACTGTGGAATATCGGGTTGAGTTAGAAGACCAGAAGGCTTTTGGTGCTCGGCTTTGACTTTCGAACAAGTAAGACACTTACTCACATAAGTAGCAATGTCGCCTTTCATGTTGGGCCACCAGTAGAACTCTTTCATATCCTGATACATTTTACTAGAACCGGGATGAATAGAATACCTAGTCTTATGTGCTTCATCCAAGACTAGTTCACGGAGATTACCATAACGAGGAACCCAAATTCGATTACCAAAGTATCTTGTACCATTGGACTTAACTTGCAGTTGGTTTTCGAAATTTATAAGTCCTTCACCTTCGATAAGTGTCGGTTTAATAGCTTCCAATTGAGCTTCACAGATTCGTGAAATAAGATTCGATTTGATTTTTAGGTTTAAAGCACGAACACGTTTAACATCGTCTTTTCGGCTAAGGGCATCGGCAACTACATTCGCCTTGCCAGGATGATATTTCAGCTCACAATGATAATCGTTCAATGTCTCGAGCCATCGACTTTGCCTCATATTCAGCTGTTTTTGATCAAAGATGTGTCGAAGACTTTTATGGTCAGTGTACACGGTAAAATAGGTACCATAGAGATAATGTCTCCATATCTTTAATGCAAATACCACGGCACCTAACTCAAGGTCGTGTGTGGTATAGTTCTCCTCATGTTTCTTCAACTGTCTAGATGCGTAGGCAATAACCTTTTCACGTTGCATTAAAACACAACCAAAGCCTTGCTTTGAGGCATCACAGTAAACAACAAAATCTTCAGTACCTTCAGGTAAAGATAGAATCGGGGCTGTGGTCAACTTCTCCTTCAGAATCTTGAAAGCAGATTCCTGTTCTTCGGACCACTCAAACTTCTTCCCTTTTTGAGTTAGCTTCGTAAGAGGTTTGGCAAGAAGGGAAAAATCCTTTATGAATCTCCGATAATAACCGGCAAGTTCCAAAAATTGACGAATATGCTTCGCAGTCTTTGGTATCTCCCAGTTCTGGATAGCGGTAATCTTAGCTGGATCGACATGTATTCCTTTACTATCAACAACGTGTCCAAGGAATTGTATGGTTCTAAGCCAAAACTCACACTTAGAAAATTTTGCGTAGAGTTGTTCTTTTCTTAAGAGTTCAAGAATCAATCGTAAATGTTGCTCATGTTCTTTCACGCTTTTAGAATAGATCAAGATGTCGTCGATGAAAACAATAACGAATTTATCAAGTTAAGGCTTGCAAACACGGTTCATAAGATCCAAAATACGGCTGGAGCATTGGTTAAACCGAAAGGCATAACACAAAATTCGTAATGTCTGTATCGGGTGCGGAATGCAGTCTTAGGAATGTCGGACTCCTTGACTCTGAGCTGGTGATAACCGGATCTTAAATCAATCTTAGAATAAACGCTTGACCCTTGAAGTTGGTCGAATAGATCATCAATGCGAGGTAACGGGTAACGGTTCTTTATGGTAAGCTTGTTGAGTTCTCGGTAATCAATACACATTCTCAACGTACCATCCTTCTTTTTGACAAATAAGATAGGAGCTCCCCACGGGGACAAACTTGGACGAATAAAACCTAGATCCAAAAGTTCTTGGAGTTGGTTAGAAAGTTCCTTCATTTCGGAAGGTGCTAAACGATACGGTGCTTTAGCAATGGGTGCAGCACCTGGAGATAAATCGATTTGAAATTCAACTTGACGAAGCGGTGGAAGACCAGGGAGATTTTCGGGAAACACATCGGGAAAATCTTTAACAACCGGGACGTTTTCAATACACGTTTCTTCGGATTCGATCATTTTAACGTGAGCTAGTATGGCGGAGTAACCTTTCACAAGGTACTTACGGGCTTTAAGACATGAGATGATATTAAGATTGGAACAACTTCATTCGCCTTGGATAATAAGAGTTTCTCCACTTCCTAACGGAATTTGAACGGTCTTATCGAAACACATGATGGCTGCTCTCAATGGACCTAACCAATCCATTCCAACCACTACATCGAAACTACCTAGCTCGACCGGCAAAAGGTCTATCTTGAATTCCTTATCGGCTAGAATTAGGTTGCAGTTTTTATATATTTTATCAACTTTCATTAACTTCCCATTAGCCACTTCTACTAATCGTCTGGTTTGTAGGGTTTGGGGCTTTTCAGTAAAAAGGGTGCAAAACTCATTTGACACATAACTCTTATCGTCTCCTGTATCAAATAAAATAGTGGCATAACAATTATTGACGAGGTACGTACCGGTAATGACCTCATCCTCATCACTGGCTTCTGCAGCAGTAATCACAAAAGCACGACCTTTGGCAGTAGCATTTGCTCCAGTAGCTGGAGTATCTTTCTTCTTTGGACAATTCGGGCTAATATGCCCCTTTTCACCACAAGTATAGCATGTTGGAGGAGCTCTAGCCGGAACAATGGCTCTATTCTGAGGTAGGGTTCTACAAGTCTTTGCAGCATGGCCTATCTTCTTACATATTGTACACACAGCAGTGCACTTTCCTGGATGATGCCTTTCACATTTAGAACAAAACGGACTAGTACCCTGATAACCGGGTCTCGTACCATTCGCCGGTTTCTTATTAACATTTTGAGCTGAACACTGAGATGGTTCAAATTTCCTCTTATTGTCACCGTTTTTAACTTCGACTTGTTTATTATCCGAAACTCTCCTACGTTTAGCCATCATTAAACTCTGTGCCATGTGGATCACAGCATCCACAGTAACCTTCTCGGCAGAAATCACATTCCCTTGAACATCCTCGGGTAGACCCTCTATATACCGCTCTATCTTGCGGGCTTCAGTTGGGAACATTTCGGGACATAAGGTACAGAGCTCCAGAAAACGATTGGTATAGCTTTCGATATCGGTTCCTTTAACTCTGAGTTCCCAGAACTCAGCTTTGAGCTTTTGGACTTGACTTCTTGGGCAAAACTTATTGACCATCATTCCTTTGAGTTCATCCCATGGGGTAGCATTAGCATTATCTATTCCCACAGATTTGGTATGAGCAGTCCACCATGTCATAGCATTGCCAGTGAGTGAACTTGTGAAAAACTTCACTCGATCATTATCTCCGCAGTTATAGACACGGAAGATTGATTCTAGCTTTTCAAACCATCGGACCAGTTCTACGGCTTCTTCTTTTCCACTAAAAGTGGGTGGGTTACAGTTCTTAAAATCTTTATAGGAGCAAGTTTTAGAAGGAACATTATGATTGTTATTGTTATTGCCTTGGGCGGCCGCTAGCAACAATTGAAATTGTTCAGTAGAAAGAGTGACATTTGGTATAAGATTGTTGTTGTTGTTGTTGTTGCCACGAGTTGAGTGAGCCATTGATCTTCAATACATAAATACATTATTAGTTGAAGAATCAAGGTGTTATAAGTTTACAATCATGATTTATAACGTTTGCACAACACACATAGGTGAATAAGACAATATGCTTAAATAAACACTTAACATTATTGGAAACGAGGCATTATATAAGCCTTTATTACACGAGTTTGGAATGAAAAAAGTTTAGGCATAAGCCTTTACATAGATGGGTAAATGGAAAATAGGAAAACAAAAGATAGGTTTTAGTTCTTCTTTTTCTCGTTCTCAGCTTCCTTCATAAATTTCTCTTCCTTCATAAATTTCTCTATCTTTTCATTTTTCTCCTTTTGTTTCTCGTGGAGGTATTCAAAATTATCGTAGAGGTTAGTGATGCGGCTGTTGACAAAGTTGTTATTGAAATCCATGATAGCCAGTTGATGATTGATTTGGTTTTTCTCTATTTTCATCTTAGACTCAACTAGTTCTTGGAGGTAGGCAAGAGATTGCTTTCCCCAACGGGTATTCCGTTCTTCCTCAGTCTTCACTTTCATTACTGTCTCCATCACTTTGTCCATGTTATTTTTCACAAGTTTTTCTAGCTTTTCAGTTTGAGAGTCGAAGGACTCTTTGATGATTTCTTTCAAGATTGTGTTTTCTTTTTCTAGGTTGTTTAGACGCACTTCTATTCGAGCAACATGACGTCTACTAAACTCCCTATTCTTCTCACCACTACTCTGAAGGTTGAGGATATCAGACTTCACCCTTACGTGTTTCATGTTATTACAAAATAATGGATCGGCTTCTCTAGTGGCGGCGGGTTCGGGTTGTTTTCTCGTTCGAGATGAGTTTTCAGATGATTCTTTAATAGGCTCTTCTTCAGGCTCATAACCTGAGAAGTCACTATCGTAGTTAGGGAGGTCTTGAAGAGCATTCCGTTTGGGAGTATTCATCGGTTGATGAGAGTCAGCAGTATTGGCATGATGTTTTCCTTTGCTTTCATTTCTCGGGGTTGTATAATATTCGGGAGACCCACGCGAGTTGTAACGAGTGTTCGGGCTATAGTTCATTGGTGGTGAAGGAGGACTATAAAGTGGGCTTTGAACTGATTTTTCGGTAGAAGATCCTTCAGTATCTTTCTCAGCTGGTTTGAAAAGAGTCATTTTGTTTATTTGATGATAGCTTGACATTCTAACATTAAGATAGAGATTTTGATTAGATTTTTAAGCTAGGATTGTAAAGAATGAGAGGTAGGGTTGAACTCTTTGCTTTAACATTCTAAGGTAATCCTAAGTGATTTAAAGTCTAAGGCAGGAAAGGTTATAGTTTCCTAGATCGCTAAGGTACCCTAGCTAACAAGTAAGGCACACATAAAATGCAATCCTGGTTCTCTATAACAGCCTGGTTATGCTCTGATACCAATCTATCACACCCCCAGTTAGGGCCTGGGCGAAATGTGATTCAATATCATAATACATACCAACATATTATAAAATGAGAACAAATACTATATGAATAAAACTAAATTTGCAGTGGAAGGATTAATAATGTCGTTACAAGAATTATAAATTATTCAAATGCAGAAAAGTAAATATGCGATAAGTCTTGATCCTAGCCAAGTAAGTCATCACGTAAGCAGTAGATATAGAGGTCCTGATCATTCAGTACCTGAGACAAACATGCTAAAAGTGTCAACCAAAAAGGTTGAGTGAAATTCATAGGTTTAACAAATATGATTGACCGTTTGTTCTTAGACCACAAGATTTGTTATAAAAGTAGATCACGCAGATCCAAAAGTAGTACTGATTCGTGATATTTTAGACTAAACGTTTGTTTTGTTGCCCCGATGATAAGTTGACAGTACCTTATCACCATGTTTAAATCATTATTAAGTAATACAAAGACATCGCGGTCAAATGTATCGGGGACGTTACTCTCGATAGGCCTACCCCCAATAATTAAGAATGCCTTATCTTGAAAGCAATTAAAAAATATCACTGTGGGGTCTTAGTAGCATAAGCTAGTCATAGCACAGTTTAAGTTCGTACTTGTGTCTAAGTTGTTTAAAGTATAAAAGCAGCATGTGTCTCACCCCAGTAAGTATAAAAAGTGCTATAGCAATAAGAGTGGGGCTATGAAAGTCACCTTAGTAATTCGATGAGATAAAGTAATCCTTAAAGAGGAAGTATGGATGATCGAAGCACGGAATAAGTCAACCTAAGAATAAGTTGAGAATAGTTTAGATGTTTTGCCCGTATTATGATAAGTGTAAGTATTTTCTTTTATAGTAAGTTTAAAGAAGGTTTATCATTTTGGAAAGGCTTTTCATACTAGACAAGCTTCCAATCTAACACTTTCAATTTAAAATGGCCTTTTCAGGTCATAGGTTTCTGAGCCACAGGATCCTTTAACTCGGTAATCCAAACTCTCCGCCTAGACTTTCGAGCGTCCATCCACTCGAGAAAGATCAAGATCTATACCCATCTAATATACCGTTCCAATACGTTTTTAGGTGCGTATAGGAATACAACACTTTAAATACTTTATACAATAAGTATTTACTTAAGTTCGATTGTATTATCGTTATTAAGATTGTTTGGTTTTTTAAATCCTAATAATAAGTAGGATATATTTAAGTAGGTAAACAAGTGTTATACATAGAAATTGTGTTTTATGAATGGGTATGTATTAATATCAAGTTAATATGTATATATATATATATATATATATATATATATATATATATATATATATATATATATATATATATATATATATATATATATATATATATATATTAAAATATGTATAGTTTAATTTTAAGTTTTATGTCAATATAAGTACCAATAATTATCTAAAAATGCTAACAAGTGTTTTATTGATTTCATAACAGTAAGTGACATGTATAAAACATTATAAAAATTTTCTATACATAAATATTAAGTTTTATGTATTAAATATTAAATTTTTTTATAGCTAAAATACAAATAAATAGATAAACAAGTTTAAAAACACATTTTATATTTTTATTAGGTTCTACTGACCAAAATAAACTTAGAAAAAATTTATAAATTTTTGTTATGGTGTAAAAGTATTTATTTCTAATTTCTTTTTCGGTTCAAGATAAATCAAAGTTTATAAAGTAATAATTATTATATCAACTCAATTAATTCATCTAAAATTTTCGTATGCCTAATATAGTGTATTAAGCTTAGAAAAATTATTTTTACATTTATATTAATAGTTTAACTATTTAATTCAACTTTTGTATTGTTTTTAGTTTAAATTCAGAATTAAATAGAAATATATAATTATTAATTCTAAAAATAATTTTTATAACTTTCTTATTAGTTCCTAAGTAATTTCCATTGATTATTGTAGTCATAAACATGTTATATCATTAAATTCTATTTTTCTTTTTAAAACAGATTTTCCGGTACTGTAGCAAAAGTAGAAGAAAATACAAATTAATTATTTAAAATGACAAATAAATCAAACATAAATTTTTATAATTACTTTTATGACCTATGGAACAAGAGAAAATTATAAAACATAATATATAAAATTGTTTACTATTTATTTCTTCATTATCTATATATACCGAATATAAAAAAATCAGTTTTTGATTTTTAATAAATATAAATTCGAATGTATAATTCATAAAAATAATTTTTATAGTCATTAGGATACTTAATACTAATTATCATGTATTTACATTATTTATTATAATTAATTTCATATTTATTTGGTATTTAACATAAAACTAGCACAAAAATATGATAAAAACTAAATAAAAACTATAAAAATAATATAGAGAACTTACAAAAATAATTTTTGCAGAGGTTTGAGAGTATGATTTTCAAGTGAGAATTAATTTTTGAGGTGTAAAGGATTTTGAAAGAAATGGCTAGTATTTATAGGTGAAAACTTGGTATAAAAAAAATGTATAAAAGAAATAAAAAGAAAAAGAAAAGAAAAATAAAAATATTAATAATTGTATCAGCCCATAATTTATATTAAATAAAGAAAAGTGTTTTATAAAGCTAGATCTAGATCTAGAATAAAATTAAAAAAATAAAAAGCAAAAAGTATTAAAAAAAATTTTTTGTTTACTATTTGGTGCTACAGTAACTTTTTTTTATATATATATATACATATATATATATATATATATTTTTACAATGACTATAACCTTCATTTTTATAAAAGATATCATTGTATAGATTAGTTTTTGTAAGTGGTAACATATTTACATAAACTTTACATCTTATAAATATGTATATACTTTTTAGTTATATATAAATATATATATATGTATATATAACTTTGTCAAGTATAAAGTTTATAAATTTAACTAATAAACTTATGTTACTTGATATGAATTTATATGTTGTAAACTTATTTATTTTAAGTATACATTATATAAATTACTTGATAAGTTTAGGTTTCGTTATATAATATAACCTTATAGATGTACTTTGTTGAATAATATTTATCCGTTTAACGTTTGTTAGTTTCGTATATATATATAACGACCATTCATTAATACTTAATCTTTTTTTTTCGGGCATTTTAAATTATACGGAAGAAAATATAGATGAAAAAATGAGGGTCGTTATACTATCCTACTTACATTCACCAATATACGAATCTGTTCATCACAAAATAACTATTTTCATTCAATTTCATATTTGAATTTTGACTTCTCAGAATCCAACAAGTGGCATAATGAAGAAAACATTTGACAAAATAAAATTTGTTAGAAACAAACAAATTAACAATGAGGAATTTTGTTAAGAATTCACGCTAATTGTTCCTAACTAACTGATTACATTTTATTTATCGCAATTTAATTATCGCAATTTACATTCTCGCAATTTTATTTATCGTCATATAAATTCTGTATTTATTTTACGCACTTTAAATATCGGGACACGTATACAAGGTTTTGACATATCATATCGATGCATCTATATATAGTATTTGGAATAACCATAGACACTCTATATGCAGTAATGCGGGAGTTAACTATACGGAGTTGAGATTGATTCTACAATAATATATATAGTTTGAGTTATGATCGAGTCTGAGACGTATACGGGTCATGACACGTATTAATTAATTCGAATATTATATATTAAACTATATATGAATTATTGGACTATTACTGTGGACTATCGACTGTGGACTAATAACATTGGACAATTAAAATGAATTAAAATATTGATTATAATATATGAAACTAAACAATTCTTCAAGTTTGCCAGTTGATTTCATCTTAAACCTCATTTGTATCTTGACGATTACAATCTGCGTTCAAACCTTTCATGATTCTTAAAAACACCTCAATCGAGAGGATGAACCAACCGCACTTCATCTACGGAAGGAAAGATTTATGTATATAGTATTGCACCTGAGAAACCCTCAGCAAATAAGTAAAAGTTTAACACGTACCCACGTCAGATCCTTTGGCATTTATTAGCAAAAATAACTTTGCGATCCCTTTTCAAAGTAGCCAATTTTGTCACAGCTCCAGCAAGTCAACTTCGACTTTTCATTCGAAGTAGCCTTACTATAATCCTGATATATACGATTACCCTTTTGATACCGGAGAATTCTTTTATATTCCACTATATTTCCAGCAGACGTACCAGCAACCTCGTTGCTCCTTGGCTCAAATCTCTATGACAAATCAGTATATTTATCTATTGAAGTCTTATCAAGAACTTCATATATTTATTTATTGAAGTCTTATCATGAATTCATCGGTATCTTGTAACGATAATTACCATACCAAATACCGGAAGGCATCAATCGATAATCTCGAAATTCTCAGCGATTCTACGACAACAATTTATATATATATAAATATATAAATATATATATATATAAATATAATTTCTATCTCCTGGATTTACGAATTCCAATTCTGAAATTCTGAAAAGCACCTAGTCTGCAAATTAATGCTCTGAATTTTGAAAATATTGAATGAAGCAGCAAAAAAAAAAACTGTAAACGATCTTAACAGCCAAAAGTTTGATGATAAAGAATGCAGTGTTGGAAACACTCAATGGAAAATATGTACTGAAAAACTGATTGAGCAAACTACGAAGGAGTCTCTGAACAAATCACAAGGACTAAACTTGTACATTAAGAATCCTGATGATTCTGTTTCTGATGAAATCTTTAGCGAATACCTTGTTTCTGACTTCAAACTCTTGCGGACAAATTTTTCTTCACCATCCTTCGATATTAGAAATTCCAAGATATCATCGTATATCTCATTATAAATATCCTCCATATTTCTGAAGATATTTTCATAACTATTCTTATCTGAAATCATTAATCTCTTCATGCTATCAGTATTACATCATATAGAAACTGTTAGTTTCTATATTCTGTAAACTTTCAAGCTTAAAATATAAATGTTATTGAAGTAATGTTGGGAACTAAAGCATGAGTTAGTATAATATAATGACACTTGATCAACGTGATTATATTACAGTAAGTCATGCTGAGTTTCTAATGGAACGTGATGATTCACAGACCCTAACGTCATCATGTGCCATGTTACATGACTCTTACATTTTATCTGATATATAAACATATCAAGAACATATTTTCTTGATAGTTCTATCTTTCCCGGATATTCTGGTAATTTGACGAATCAAGATCGTGCTATTACCATTTATTTCTTAGAACATTACCTATGTTCATTTTGAAATTCATATCTATGAATTCTGGACCGTTGCTAGCTTTACTAGAGGTCGAGAGGATAATAAAAAGGCAAAGAACTCCGAAACATAAGGAAAAATATAAAACTCGACAACAACACAGAAATCACAAACCGTGTACATTAATACGAATAGCAATATAAAGACATGGGAGAATGAGAAATACAATAATCCCTAGAGCATAGTAGACATAAACAGATTCCTCTGATGGTAGTTGAAAAAGAAGAGAGATTGATGCGATAATCAAGAAAATATCAAGGACTAGAACTGGATTAAACATTTTCACAATTCTTGGAATTATGAATTAAGAAAGAAAGTATTGAAGTAGTGAAAGTAAGGGAACGGAAAAGGTAAATTTATAGTGAAAATATCAGACAAAGCACTCGAGGCAGATGATCGCATTTAATTAAAGAGATCCTAATTTTCTTATTCGCCGAAGAATCAAATCTTTTATATTTCGAAGATTTTCTTTAAATCCCTTGAATTCCGATAAGACAACATCAAAAGTTAAGACGAACCTTATTATTATTATTATTTTTTTTTTTTTGAATTCAACCCTGACTCTGTCAAAAGTTAAGACAAATCTTTACTTTTCCTATTTCAATCTTTTGTGAAAACTTCACTCGTACGCTTCACATAATCAAATCGTTTTATCTATGTTACTCAATAATGATAAAAGTCTATTATCAACTCATATTCGTCATGAAAACATTTTTACTGTTAGCCATGACCCCCTCACTCAAATTTCGGGACGAAATTTCTTTAACGGGTAGGTACTGTGACGACCCGGGAATTTCCGACCAAATTTAAACTTAATCTTATTATGATTTCGACACGATAAGCAAAGTCTGTAGCGTTGAAGTCTCAAAAACTGTGAACTGTGTTTATGTATTCATTTGACCTTTGACTACTCCCGACGATTCACGAACAATTAATTGTAAATAGATATGTGTGTATGTATATATAAATAATAATTCAAAATATAATTTAATGTATTATATGTTGTTGTTTTTAATAAAATAAAAATTGGATATTGTAATAATGAACGTCCCATTTCGTTACGTACGAGCCTACACTCATGCCAACAATAACCAAGCCGATTCATTTAACGTCATCACCAAAGCTCTCTCCACTACATCACCTCTTTCTCTACATATATTGTGACCAACATCTTCTATATATATATATATATATATATATATATATATATATATATATATATATAGATTTCATACGGGATTACAATATAACACACCCACCCCTCTTGTGTTTTTTTTTTCTTTCTTTCTCTTCCTGCAACAACCGTCGGCAACCACCTCGATCACCACCACTTCACGATCACCACCACCACTGAACCATCCCTGTTGTACCTACAAGTTTACTGTTTCTGTTCTATACGATTAACATGACCATCACCATTGAAACAACCTAAAACTGCCACCTCTCTCTCTCTCTCTCTCTCTCTCTCTCTCTCTCTCTCTCTCTTTTATATTTTTCCTCTTCTTTTCCTTGCAACTAACGACTACATTATTCTCTTTCTATTTCAAACAAAAACACCACAAACCACCTTCTGTGACTGCTCGAGCTAACTACTGCACCTGCAACCATGTTTTCTTTTACAATTTTTTTTTTCTACTTCTTCTCTTTCAATCGACACCCAACAGAATAGGAAACCTGTTACTCGCCAATTTATGTTTCCTTTCTTTTTCTATTCCGGTTGCAAGCGATCACAACCACCATGGTTTATTGCTACTGCTACTTCAATGTTGATAATGACGATGATGATGACGTACGATGGTGATGTTATGATCATGTAACGATGATGAAGAGGATGCGATGATAATGATAATTGATACCTGCGATATTATTATTTTTTTTCTTCTCTCCCTTTTTGTTGTCACGGCTGTCGAAGGAAAAAGAACCGGAAGACAACGAAACCCTTTTTAAATTGATAAAGGATGGATCAGTTAATCTGTTTTGGGTTTTTAATACAACTTTGGACCAGATTTAATTAATTGTGTTGTTGGGCTGCAACATCTGTTGGACCACAATCCAGCTTAGGAACTTCTGTTGGGCTGAGTGTTTTTAATTGTTGTTGGGTCGAAAAGAAAAATAAAAGCGGGATAAATATATTTGGATATGATATAATTCATAAAAACTGAATTGGCATGATGGTTTGGTGTGTTTATGGTCAAGCAAGAAATCTCGGGTTCGAGCCTCGTTGTGAGCAATTCTTTTTAGAAAAGCTTTCAAATGGGTATATACTTTTATACTTTCATTATTATTATTATTATTATTATTATTATTATTATTATTATTATTATTATTATTATTATTATTATTATTATTATTATTATTATTATTATTGTTATTGTTATTGTTATTGTTATTGTTATTGTTATTGTTATTAGTAGCATTATTATTATTAAGTATTATGAATATCATAAATATTATTAGTATCACCATTAGTATTATTATTATTGTTATTAGAATTAATATTATAGTTATTAACACTATTATTACCAATAGATGTATTATGGTAAAACTTTCATTTATTATGATTATAAATACAGTATGAAAATTATTATTATTATCACTAATAGTTGTATGATTATTATTATTATTAAGATTATGATTAGGATTATTATTAATATTATTATTATGAAAATATTACAAGTTATCATTAATCTCATTAAAATTAATATTATTATTAATATCATTGTTATTATCACTAATAGAGTTATTATTAACATAAGTATATTATTAATGTTATTACCATTATTTTTACTAATATTAACTTAGTATAATTAGAAATACTGTTTCGATAAACGAGTGAAATACATACATAAATATATATATTTAACACATATAACATAACAAAATTTAATATACAAAATGAACAATATAAAACATATATATATTATTAACATAAAAATAATACAACTAATATATTTATAAATATATAGGTGATCAATTACAATTATGAATATTAATAAATATACAAATGATATAGGTTCGTGAATCCAAGGCCAACCCTGCATTGTTCAATATAGTCATATGTATTTTTACTACAAAATACATTAGGTGAGTTCATTCGACTCCCTTTTACTCTTTACATTTTTGGGACTGAGAATACATGCGCTATTTTTACAACTGCTTTATTAAATGCTTTTGAAATATATTTTGAACTGCGAATACATGAAATGCTTTTATAAATGTTTGACGAGATAGACACAAGCAAAACATTCCTCGAATGAATTGTTATGCAAACAGAAGTTCTGCGGATTATTATTGAATTATGTGGACATGATAATTGCCACCATTGAATTATGTGGACATGATAATTGCCACCATTGAATTATGTGGACATGATAATTGCCACCAGTTGATGTGAATGTTATATATCGAGAGAATGATTTTGTACATAGGTTATGTGTATGTTATTTTTGTGCACAAGATATGTGTACGGTTACTAGGATTTATGAAAATGGTTTCGTACACGAGAAAGGTGTACTGTATTTAAAAGATATCGCATGTACATTACAGGTGGGTATAGGATTCGAGCCCATTTGTACCATGCAGCATTTAAATCTTGTGGTCTATCAAAATGATAAGTTTTATTGTTTTATGATAAACCTATGAACTCACCAACCTTTTGGTTGACACTTTAAAGCATGTTTATTCTCAGGTATGAAAGAAACCTTCCGCTGTGCATTTGCTCATTTTAAAGACATTATTTGGAGTCGATCATTGCAATGGGACCAGATGTTGGTGACTTCGTCCAGATGGATTAGGACGGGGTATGACATGTGGTATCAGAGCGGTGGTCTTAGCGAACCAGGTCATGCATTAGTGTGTCTAACTGATAGTTGTTTAGATGCATTAGTGAGTCTGGACTTCGACTGTGTCTGCATGTCAAAAGTTTTGCTTATCATTTCTAGTCGGAAATCATCTGCTTATCATCCTTAGGAAATTACCTGCTTATCATTCTTAGTCTAGACACATCTTACTATAATGACTGCATGAATAGTGTATAGACAAAATTCATATCTTAGCGTATCTGTTACTGTAGACTTTGCCTGACAACTTCCGTAGATTCCTCCGTAACTTATGGGATTTTAGTATTATATATGCATATGTAAATTATGTATTGCAGAGTACCAATCTACATCCTATAACCTATTTCTTATCGAAAATCCTTCATCTGATCGTACGAGATGAATCCCTCAACCAGTTCGAGTCCCTCAGATTTCGATAGCTATTCTGATAGTTATTCCGACAGCTATTCCGACATGGATATTCACCTAAGCTACGAAATCGGTGTCACCAGAATGAATCCATCAATCAGCCATCCCCAATTCATCTGTTGGGTTCGTAGTCGACTTAATCAATGGAGACACGAAGAAGGCGATCCCCTCCACCAATCTAATTCATCTCTTGACGATGAACCTGAAGCGCTTACAGGCGAACCTGTTTGAGACACCATTTTCTCTCTCATATCCAGAGTATCTCTTCATAATTATATACTATCTCAAATTCTAGATTTTATTCATTCGCCCGTTCTTACAGACAATCATCCCGGAGTAATAAGTCAACGAACTACGCGCCCGAGTTGTAGCCTTGGAAAATATGGTGCAAAATATACCAGCTTCAGCAACATCACCGGCACCAACATTACCATCAGTAACAGCACCAGTACCATCAACGATCCATGCCTCAACATCTCATTCTGTACCTCGAGCATAATCATCGTTCTATATGACATTCTACAACATTTATCTTCGTACGACATGATGGATATGTAATCTCTAAATGTTTTAGAGATTATGTACTCTAGTTCTAGCCGTAAATCAGATGAGTTTAATATCATATTAACTCATTAAATCCATGATTACATCTGAAGAAAATATATATGTATATATGTTTTCATAGATATTGTAATTAAAAATTCTTTTGTACAAACTGTTAATGGTGAAAATATTTTAACGGGTAGGTAATACCCAAGGAATATTTAGATTTCACTTTAGTAAGTTACACTGTACATTCTTCGAATCTGACACAACAGTCATTTACTATCCTACTTACATTCACCAATATACGAATCTGTTCATCACAAAATAACTATTTTCATTCAATTTCATATTTGAATTTTGACTTCTCAGAATCCAACAAGTGGCATAATGAAGAAAACATTTGACAAAATAAAATTTGTTAGAAACAAA
The DNA here is from genome assembly GCF_046630445.1 of Rutidosis leptorrhynchoides. Taxonomy (NCBI): domain Eukaryota; kingdom Viridiplantae; phylum Streptophyta; class Magnoliopsida; order Asterales; family Asteraceae; genus Rutidosis; species Rutidosis leptorrhynchoides. The sequence goes on along the minus strand of NC_092334.1, from coordinate 102,759,785 downwards.
CAAATTAACAATGAGGAATTTTGTTAAGAATTCACGCTAATTGTTACTAGCTAACTGATTACATTTTATTTATCCCAATTTAATTATCGCAATTTACATTCTCGCAATTTTATTTATCGTCATATAAATTCTGTATTTATTTTACGCACTTTAAATATCGGGACACGTATACAAGGTTTTGACATATCATATCGACGCATCTATATATATTATTTGGAATAACCATAGACACTCTATATGCAGTAATGCGGGAGTTAACTATACAGGGTTGAGGTTGATTCTACAATAATATATATAGTTTGAGTTATGATCGAGTCTGAGACGTATACGGGTCATGACACGTATTAATTAATTCGAATATTATATATTAAACTATATATGAATTATTAGACTGTTACTGTGGTCTATCGACTGTGGACTAATAACATTGGACAATTAAAATGAATTAAAATATTGATTATAATATATGAAACTAAACAATTATTCAAGTTTGCCACTTGATTTCATCTTAAACCTCATTTGTATCTTGACAATTACAATCTGCGTTCAAACCTTTCATGATTCTTGAAAACACCTCAATCGAGAGGATGAACCAACCGCACTTCATCTACGGAAGGAAAGATTTATGTATATAGTATTGCACCTGAGAAACCCTCAGCAAATAAGTAAAAGTTTAACACGTAGCCGTGTCAGATCCTTTGGCATTTATTAGCAAAAATAACTTTGCGATCCCTTTTCAAAGTAGCCAATTTTGTCACAGCTCCAGCAAGTCAACTTCGACTTTTCATTCGAAGTAGCCTTACTATAATCCTGATATATACGATTACCCTTTTGATACCGGAGAATTCTTTTATATTCCACTATATTTTTAGCAGACGTACCAGCAACCTCGTTGCTCCTTGGCTCAAATCTCTACGACAAATCAGTATATTTATCTATTGAAGTCTTATCAAGAACTTCATATATTTATTTATTGAAGTCTTATCATGAATTCATCGGTATCTTGTAACGATAATTACCATACCAAATACCGGAAGGCATCAATCGATAATCTCGAAATTCTCAGCGATTCTACGACAACAATTTATATATATATAAATATATAAATATATATATATATATATATATATATAAATATAATTTCTATCTCCTGGATTTACGAATTCCAATTCTGAAATTCTGAAAAGCACCTAGTCTGCAAATTAATGCTCTGAATTTTGAAAATATTGAATGAAGCAGCAAAAAAAAAAACTGTAAACGATCTTAACAGCCAAAAGTTTGATGATAAATAATGCAGTGTTGGAAACACTCAATGGAAAATATGTACTGAAAAACTGATTGAGCAAACTACGAAGGAGTCTCTGAACAAATCACAAGGACTAAACTTGTACATTAAGAATCCTGATGATTCTGTTTCTTATGAAATCTTTAGTGAATACCTTGCTTCTGACTTCAAACTCTTGCGGACAAATTTTTTTTCACCATCCTTCGATATTAGAAATTCCAAGATATCATCGTATATCTCATTATAAATATCCTCCATATTTCGGAAGATATTTTCATAACTATTCTTATCTGAAATCATTAATCTCTTCATGCTATCAGTATTACATCATATAGAAACTGTTAGTTTCTATATTCTGTAAACTTTCGAGCTTAAAATATAAATGTTATTGAAGTAATGTTGGGAACTGAAGCACGAGTTAGTATAATATAATCACACTTGATCAACGTGATTATATTACAGTAAGTCATGCTGAGTTTCTAATGGAACGTGATGATTCACAGACCCTAACATCATCATGTGCCATGTTACATGACTCTTACATTTTATCTGATATATAAACATATCAAGAACATATTTTCTTGATAGTTCTATCTTTCCCGGATATTCTGGTAATTTGACGAATCAAGATCGTGCTATTACCATTTATTTCTAAGAACATTACCTATGTTCATTTCAAAATTCATATCTATGAATTCTGGACCATTGCTCGCTTTACTAGAGGTCAAGAGGATAATAAAAAGGCAAAGAACTCCGAAACATAAGGAAAAATATAAAACTCGACAACAACACAGAAATCACAAACTGTGTACATTAATACGAATAGAAATATAAAGACATGGGAGAATGAGAAATACAATAATCCCTAGAGCATAGTAGACATAAACAGATTCCTCTGATGGTAGTTGAAAAAGAAGAGAGATTGATGCGATAATCAAGAAAATATCAAGGACTAGAACTGGATTAAGCATTTTCACAATTCTTGGAATTATGAATTAAGAAAGAAAGTATTGAAGTAGTGAAAGTAAGGGAACGGAAAAGGTAAATTTATAGTGAAAATATCAGACAAAGCACTCGAGGCAGATGATCGCATTTAATTAAAGAGATCCTAATTTTTTTATTCGCCGAAGAATCAAATCTTTTAGATTTCGAAGATTTTCTTTAAATCCCTTGAATTCCGTCAAGACAACATCAAAAGTTAAGACGAACCTTATTATTATTATTATTATTTTTTTTTTTGAATTCAACCCTGACTCTGTCAAAAGTTAAGACAAATCTTTACTTTTCCTATTTCAATCTTTTGTGAAAACTTCACTCGTACGCTTCACATAATCAAATCGTTTTATCTATGTTACTCAATAATGATAAAAGTCTATTATCAACTCATATTCGTCATGAAAACATTTTTACTGTTAGCCATGACCCCCTCACTCAAATTTCGGGACGAAATTTCTTTAACGGGTAGGTACTGTGACGACCCGGGAATTTCCGACCAAATTTAAACTTAATCTTATTATGATTTCGACACGATAAGCAAAGTCTGTAACGTTGCAGTCTCAAAAACTGTGAACTGTGTTTATGTATTCATTTGACCTTTGACTACTCCCGACGATTCACTAACAATTAATTGTAAATAGATATGTGTGTATGTATATATAAATAATAATTCAAAATATAATTTAATGTATTATATGTTATTGTTTTTAATAAAATAAAAATTGGATATTATAATAATGATTATTTAAAATATATCTCTATATATAAATAAAGTATATTAAAAATAAATATTAATTGAATGTAATACTCGTTTGATATTTCGATTGATATTAAACAAGTTAAATTCGAACTTATGTGATTTTAAAATAAACGGTGATCTGAAAATGGATTATATAAATTATAGGCTTATTAAAAATGTATTTGGGAACTATTTGTTGAATTTTAAAACTTTTTATATTTTACTTGGGTTGGGAGTGAATAATTAATGTAACTTTTATTTAATAGTTAATGACTGAATTTTATACCATAATGACTGAAATAAATAAAGATAATTACTGTAAGAATTTGAGATTTCTCTGAAGACTTTTTATCCGCCACTGAATATCAAACGGAACACGATAAATATCGTAAAATTTAAAAATTGATGTCGATAGAATACTGACAATTGAATGATGGCTTCACTGTGTACTAATATTATTGAATTACTATATTCTTACGTGTGAACTCGGGTAATCATTTACACATTAGAGTATACTGTACCACTTTATATATGCATGTGATGTGATTATCTAAGACCCACACCATATTCAATCAACAAACACACTTGCTACTTATTTTTCTATTTTGTGTTTCTTTTTGCAGTGAACACACAAAACCCATTTATCTAATCCAAATTTTCACTTAATTCCCTCTCTCCCATCTCTATACTAATCACAACATGAATGATGTCGTAGGGGGTGTATACGAAATAGTATTATTTTTGTTACGAAATACTATTAAATATGCTACAATTTTACACAAGTTATTTATTTATTTATCGAGTGGATATACTTAAACCTTGCTACAACACTTATAGGCAGTGTACCTAATCGTAGAGTAGTGTAGTTTTTAGTAAGTCCGGTTCGTTCCACAGGGAGCTAGTGAAGTTTAACGCTATATTTTTACACACAATATTTGTAAAAAATACAAAAAAATATATATGTACTAGTAGTATTATTATTATAAAAGGGGGGGGGGGTTTTTTTACCGTTTAATGACCGGTTTGTCGATTCTATATTTTAAGCGTAAAGATAAATGACGATAATTAAAGTGCGTAAAATAATGACAATAAATAAAATGACAGTAAATAAAATTGCGAGTAATAAAATGACAGTAAATAAAGATACGATGAGAAATATAATAAAAGAATTATGCTTATTTAAACTTCCGTAATCATGATGTTTGACGTGTTGATTTTAATTTATTACCATGGGTTAATTGTCCTTTGTCCTGGTTTATTTGATACGTCTATCTGGTTTTTGTCCATAATAGTCCATCGGTCATAAATATAAAGTGCGAGTATCCTCGTCAAATTACCCTTATACCCGAAGTCAAATATTCCAACAAATTGGGGACTTAAACTGTAACAAGATTTTAATACTTTGTTTAATAATTACACCAGGATGTCGACTGAGTGTAACCCAAGGTTTTAATATTTTGTTATCAATTATACCAAGTGTCCTTGTACATAATTTCACCCCTGTTTTAATTATTCTAGTGGCTATTAATCCATCCCCGTATCCGGTTAAATGAACGATTATTCGTACATATAAATACCCCGCCCATCGTGTCCGATTGAGTGTATATGGTAATTTATAGGGACGCCCAATTGTAAATCTTTATATTAACATTAACAAACTATCATTTAGTTAAACAAATATAAAGCCCATTAATAGCCCATAGTCTAATTTCCACAAGTGTCGTTCTTTTGTCCAAACCCCAATTATGGTACAAAGCCCAATTACCCAATTTTAGTAATTAGCCCAACATCATGATTACTTCGTTTTAAATAAGCATAATAACGACTTAGCTACGAGACATTAATGTAAAAAGGTTGAACATAACTTACAATGATTAAAAATAGCGTAGCGTCACACGGACAGAATTTCGACTTACACACTCAAACGATCTCTATCATAAATCTTATTATTATCATAATTTAAAATTAAAATTAAGATTATTGTTATATCTTATTAAGTTAACATTATGATAGAGATATAGAATATAGATATTGATAATTGATATTGATAATAGATAGATGGATCGATATATAGATTTAGGATAAAAAAAATTGATCGAAAAAGAAGTCTCTGTAATCATCGTATTACATAGTTTTTATAGGCAAATTAGAATTGAAATTTTCATTTACGACCCCTGAACTATGCTCAATTAACAACTTTTTATTATTTAATATTATTCTTATTATGAATTATTTAAATATTATATTTTATTCTTGTGCATAGTTGACTCGTAATTTTTACACCGTTGCGTCGAGCGTTGAGAGTTGACTCATGTCCCGGTTCCGGATTTTCGAACGTCCTTTCGTACAATTTTATATTGTGTACTTTGCGTTTTGTAACTTGTACTCTTGTCATTTTTAGACGTTCTTCATCAATAATTTGAACCTTTTTGATTGTATCTTGTACTTTTGAGCTTTTTGGACCTTTGTGTCTTCAATTCGTCGTTTTCGCCTTTTGTCTTCGCACTTATTTAATATAAACGAATATTACTTGAAAATGGAACAATTGCAACTAAAATCTTGTATTTCTTGGGGAATAATGCTATGAAATATATGTTCCTTTTTAGCCTTATCAATGAACGTCCCATTTCGTTACGTACGAGCCTACACTCATGCCAACAATAACCAAGCTGATTCATTTAACGTCATCACCAAAGCTCTCTCCACTACATCACCTCTTTCTCTACATATATTGCGACCAACATCTTCTCTCTCTCTCTCTCTCTCTCTCTCTATATATATATATATATATATATATATATATATATATATATATATATATATATATATATATATATATATATATATATATATATATATATATATAGATTTCATACGGGATTACAATATAACACACCCACCCCTCTTGTGTTTTTTTTTCTTTCTTTCTCTTCCTGCAACAACCGTCGGCAACCACCTCGATCACCACCACTTCACGATCACCACCACCACTGAACCATCCCTGTTGTACCTACAAGTTTACTGTTTCTGTTCTATACGATTAACATGACCATCACCATTGAAACAACCTAAAACCGCCACCTCTCTCTCTCTCTCTCTCTTATATTTTTCCTCTTCTTTTCCTTGCAACTAACGACTACATTATTCTCTTTCTGTTTCAAACAAAAACACCACAAACCACCTTCTGTGACTGCTCGAGCTAACTACTGCACCTGCAACCATGTTTTCGTTTACAATTTTTTTTTTCTACTTCTTCTCTTTCAATCGACACCCAACAGAATAGGAAACCTGTTACTCGCCAATTTATGTTTCCTTTCTTTTTCTATTCCAGTTGCAAGCGATAACAACCACCATGGTTTATTGCTACTGCTACTTCGATGTTGATAATGACGATGATGATGACGTACGATGGTGATGTTATGATCATGTAATGATGATGAAGAGGATGCGATGATAATGATAATTGATACCTGCGATATTATTATTTTTTTCTTCTCTCCCTTGTTGTTGTCGCGGCTGTCGAAGGAAAAAGAACCAGAAGACAACGAAACCCTTTTTAAATTGATAAAGGATGGATCAGTTAATCTGTTTTGGGTTTTTAATACAACTTTGGACCAGATTTAATTAATTGTGTTGTTGGGCTGCAACATCTGTTGGGCCACAATCCAGCTTAGGAACTTCTGTTGGGCTGAGTGTTTTTAATTGTTGTTGGGTCGAAAAGAAAAATAAAAGCGGGATAAATATATTTGGATATGATATAATTCATAAAAACTGAATTGGCATGATGGTTTGGTGTGTTTATGGTCAAGCAAGAAATCTCGGGTTCGAGCCTCGTTGTGAGCAATTCTTTTTAGAAAAGCTTTCAAATGGGTATATACTTTTATACTTTCATTATTATTATTATTATTATTATTATTATTATTATTATTATTATTATTATTATTATTATTATTATTATTATTATTATTATTATTATTATTATTATTATTATTGTTATTGTTATTGTTATTGTTATTGTTATTGTTATTGTTATTGTTATTGTTATTGTTATTGTTATTGTTATTGTTATTAGTAGCATTATTATTATTAAGTATTATGAATATCATAAATATTATTAGTATCACCATTAGTATTATTATTATTGTTATTAGAATTAATATTATAGTTATTAACACTATTATTACCAATAGATGTATTATGGTAAAATTTTCATTTATTATGATTATAAATACAGTATGAAAATTATTATTATTATCACTAATAGTTGTATGATTATTATTATTATTAAGATTATGATTAGGATTATTATTAATATTATTATTATGAAAATATTACAAGTTATCATTAATCTCATTAAAATTAATATTATTATTAATATCATTGTTATTATCACTAATAGAGTTATTATTAACATAAGTATATTATTAATGTTATTACCATTATTTTTACTAATATTAACTTAGTATAATTAGAACTACTGTTTCGATAAACAAATGAAATACATACATAAATATATATATTTAACACATATAACATAACAAAATTTAATATACAAAATGAACAATATAAAACATATATATATTATTAACATAAAAATAATACAACTAATATATTTATAAATATATAGGTGATCAATTACAACTATGAATATTAATAAATATACAAATGATATAGGTTCGTGAATCCAAGGCCAACCCTGCATTGTTCAATATAGTCATATGTATTTTTACTACAAAATACATTAGGTGAGTTCATTCGATTCCCTTTTACTCTTTACATTTTTGGGACTGAGAATACATGCGCTATTTTTACAACTACTTTATTAAATGCTTTTGAAATATATTTTGAACTGCGAATACATGAAATGCTTTTATAAATGTTTGACGAGATAGACACAAGCAAAACATTCCTCGAATGAATTATTATGCAGACAGAAGTTCTGCGGATTATTATTGAATTATGTGGACATGATAATTGCCACCATTGAATTATGTGGACATGATAATTGCCACCATTGAATTATGTGGACATGATAATTGCCACCAGTTGATGTGAATGTTATATATCGAGAGAATGATTTTGTACACAGGTTATGTGTATGTTATTTTTGTGCACAAGATATGTGTACGGTTACTAGGATTTATGAAAATGGTTTCGTACACGAGAAAGGTGTACTGTATTTAAAAGATATCGCATGTACATTACAGGTGGGTATAGGATTCGGGCCCATTTGTATCATGCAGCATTTAAATCTTGTGGTCTATCAAAATGATGAATTTTATTGTTTTATGATAAACCTATGAACTCACCAACCTTTTGGTTGACACTTTAAAGCATGTTTATTCTCAGGTATGAAAGAAACCTTTCGCTGTGCATTTGCTCATTTTAAAGACATTATTTGGAGTCGATCATCGCAATGGGACTAGATGTTGGTGACTTCGTCCAGATGGATTAGGATGGGGTATGACATTATATTCTAATTGTAAGTTGCATATAGGTAGTAGAAACAATGAAGCAAAAGTGGGTAGTTCAGACATACAATTACAGAGTTGTAGGTGTTATATCATGGAGAGTGCGATATAACATCTGCATGATGGCGACCGTGGCAATTGAGTTATAACGAAAACTGAAGCCCTGTTTCTGACCAAACATAAATACAAATAGAAAGGCAATTAGAGAATAAGTATCAGAATAAGTACAGAATATGTAATAGTATCAGAATGATTAACTGACGGTATAAAAAAACTTAAACAAAACTCTAAAAGATTAATAGATGATAGCCTGTTTTGTTAACAGTATGTTTGTATGCTGAAGAAGCACTCGAAACATGAGTACATCAGAAATGCAAAAGGAGCATCAATAAGATTAACAGTAGCTTTATTGAATCAATAAAATTTCAATCAATAGAACGCAACATGAGCATCATCATCATCTGTAGAGCAACAAAGAACAAAAAAACAACAAATCAAAAACCTTACATTTAATTAAATTTGGTAAACAAAATCAGTGACAGAAACCAACAATAAATCAAAGTAAAAAAGGCAAGTATGAACTAAACTTGATAAAAGATTCACCTTGAACTGAATACATCAATTAATCCATGAAAACCGCTAGTTCAATCTAAGAAACCCTAAGTTTAGAACAGAAGAAAGGTGGAACAAACGATTATAACCCTAAATCAACCATTTAATTACTTGAGGCGACCAAAATATTAAAGGAAAACCCTTGCAATTATTGGTCGTCGGAAGTCGGTTGAAAACATCAGAAATTCAGGAGAAGCTGATGAAGATGACGGTGATGATTTAGGTTTTTTTTTTCTCCTAAACAATGGAGCTGGGCCAAGTGGTGAAGATGGTTTTAGTTCTTTGATTTGAGGAGTTTGTAAGGGAAGAATTTGGGGAGTTTGGGGAAGAAGCTCCTAGAGAAGTGTAGGTGGAAGGCAGATGAGCGGCCATTTTATATTTTACTGGAGATGTTGTTTTTGAGCTTTTAATGAAACGAACGACCATATTTCTGGTGCCATTTAGTATATAAGAAAAATGTATATATATTTAATTTAATATATTATTTAGTTAATTATAATTAAAAAGTAATAACATGTGTAATCTTGTACATGAGTTTTCCACTTATTATTATATAATTTCTTACTGGTATTATATCATATATTCATAATATAATACAATTATGTACATATACATGGAACGTATTACGAATATATATATACACATAACCGATTGGTTACTTCCCACTTGATCCTACCACTATATATATATATATATATATATATATATATATATATATATATATATATATATATAACCGATTGGTTACTTCCCACTTGATCCTACCACTATATATATATATATATATATATATATATATATATACACACACACACTAGGGTCATAATCAAGAGGGAAGCACTTTTTTGGGGGAAGGGGGAAGCAAATTATTTTTTTTTTGTTTTTTTAAAAAACTTTGTTCACGAACATTATAGATTAGATGAAAATATGAACATTTAAAAAAGACACTTTGTGATGAATGTCATTATTTTGGCGGGAAAACGCTCGAATAAAAAAATTAAAACATTCAATGCATTGAATGTTTTGCTGCTGAGTTTATTTGCATCGTTTTGTTTTCATCTTGTGTGAAGTGTTTTTTTCGAATTTAGCCCGATTTAGAGTTTAGGGTTTTGGGATTTCGGGTTTACGCCGTAAACCCTCAACCCAAAACCCTAAACCCTAAACCCTAAACTCTAAACTGTTCGTGTTAAAATATTTAATCTAAACCCTAATTTCTAAACCCAAAACCCTAATTTCTAAACCCTAATAGCTAAACCCTAATTTATAACCCCTTAATTTCGAAACTTTAATTTCTAAACCCTAATTTCTAACCCCCTTAAAAAAAACTCAGCAGCAAAACATTCAATGCATTGAATGTTTTTATTTTTTTCTTCGAGCGTTTTCCCGCCAAAATAATGACATTCATCACAAAGTGTCTTTTTTAAATGTTCATATTTTCATTTAATCTATAATGTTCGTGAACAAAGTTTTTTCAAAAAACGAAAAAAAATTACTTCCCCCCACTTCCTCCCCAATAAAGTGCTTCCCTCTTGATTAAATCTCTATATAAAAAAATTTTCCCCCGCTTCTCCCCCGATTGATTACTTCCCACTTGATCCTACCACTATATATATATATATATATATATATATATATATATATATATATATATATATATATATATATATATATACTATTGTATTACTCGTATATTATGGTGTAGTTACTATAACAAATTTATCATTCATTCAAACATATTAATACACACTTTTAAAAAGTATGAATTTCATGTTAAATTCTTCACACTTGTAAATATGTCTAAATGTATTATATTTATAAGAGTTAATTATATCCTTGGTCCATGTGATTTACCCAAAATTTTTGGTAAATCACAGGAACCAATTATATTAACTCTATTTATAATTGTAAAATATTAACATAGTTTCATACATATAATTTTAAGGGGAAAAAGTTTACACTTATTAGCATCTATAATCACAAATATATAATCATATTTGAAAGTGTTAAGTTAATTTTATTGTAATAAGTTTGTTCACACTTTCCTTGTGTGAAGAAAATGTGATGTAACAAACTTACTTTAATTATAAATGTGATTAAAATTGTGTTTGTACACATTAATTAGTGTAAACATTGTTTTTTCTACACTTTTATGTGTGTAAATCTAATGTTATTCTACATTTATAAATGTAACAAATTTATACATATTTGGAATTTAACAAAAAAAACTCATATTTTTTTAAGTGTGTAAAAATATGTGTAATCATATGATAAATTTATTATTGTGAGTAATATACATTACTATATGTATAGATATATTTATACATGCAGCACAAGTATATTACAGATTACAGATATATTATATATCATAGAGTACTACGTAGTATTCCGTATTACTTGTCATTATATTATTTTTACTATTATTATTATTATATATATATATATATATATATATATTATATTATATTATATTATATTATATATTTATTAATCATTAATACTCCGTCATTATTATTGCTAATGGTCATTATTAATTATAAATATCAATATAGTAATTTTTAATAAACAAATTTACTGATTATCATTGTTATTGGTCATTATTATAGATAATTAAAGAATAAATATAGATATAAATATAATTATAGTGCGTAATAGTATAATACTCTTATACTCCGTATACATTTTCATAATCAATATTTTCATTAGTAGTAGGTAATTAAAAAAAAAATACTGTATGTGTATTTGTTACCAACTACTACGATACTACAATGCTTTTGCAATTAACCTTTTTATGTCCGCTGGATATACATACATACACACTCTGTCTCTCTTTCAGTTAGTTGATCTGTATTCATTATACAAAAGTTGTCATCTTGGACTTTAGCTGATCAATACTCCAATTTCTTCATCAAATTCCAATTTTTCTTTAATTTTTTTTAATAAATAAATACATACATACCCATTTTCCCTTTCAATTTTCAGTCTCTTAAATTTAAATGGGTGCTTGTTATTCAACAACCACCAAATACAAACAGCACGATCCTGATGATAAATGGTGGAAATCTCAACAGGGTTCTAATAAAACCATCCGTACACCCACCGATTTTAAATTCATTTTCTCCGGCGCCGGCGGCCGGACCGACGAACGGTTGCTCCACCATGTTCCCGGTAGACTTTACAATAACGGGTCTTGTTCTACCGCCTGTTTACATACCCAACAGGGCAAAAAAGGGACCAATCAAGATGCCATGATCTTTTGGGAGGTTTGTGTTTTTATTATTCAATTTATTGCATAAAGTTTAGATTTTGATTAGGGTTTATCAAAAAGTAGGGAACTTTGTGCTAGATTATGTCGTTAAACCGTTGCTATAGAAGTTTGAAATTGCTTATATAAGTATTTAAAAAAAAAACTGTTTATATGTGCATCTTTTGGGAGGTTTGTGTGTGTTTTTTTTTTTTTTTTTTTTTTTTTTTTTTTTCAATTTAATGCATAAAGTATAGAATTTGAAAGAGGATTTATCAAAAAGTAGGGAACTTTGTGCTAAATGATGTCCTATAACATATAGAAGTTTGATATTGCTTATATAAGTATTTTTAAAAACTGTTTATATGTGTATTTTTTAGGAGGAATAGAAAGTAAAAGTAAGCAATGCCAAACAACCTTATTAGAATTATTAGTTATTAGTATAAGAATTTTAGATATGAATGCACAATTTTAAATTCTTGCAAGTTTTCTGTTACATATTTATGTGTTATAATAAAATTTAGTGATTATTAGTGTATACGTATGTTGAATTAGAAGGCGATTATTAAAAAAAGGTGGAAACTTGGGATGTTTGTTTTGTCAGAAATTCAATTCAAAGAGTGATGCACTGTTTTGTGGAGTATTTGATGGGCATGGTCCTTGTGGTCATATGGTTGCTAGAAAAGTTCGTGATTTGCTTCCTGTTATATTGTCGACTCAATGGATGGACAGTACTAAAATCGATCCAAATTGTGATGATGAAAATGGTAATGTTGATGGAAATATACCCGAAGAGGAGTTATTAGAAGAATATTGGTGCGAACAATCGGATGTTGAGGAGAAAGATACGATTCCAGAAAAGTATCTGCCGCTTAAGAAGTCGATATTGAAATCTTTTAAGTTAATTGATAAGGAATTGAAGGATAATCCTTCAATCGATTGTTTCTGCAGTGGAACGACTGCTGTTACTTTGATCAAACAGGTATCTTTTTGTTGAACAATTTCGAATTCATATGATTTTGATGATATAAATTGCTACTAATTGTTGAATAGAAACTGAACTAATGTTAGTTGGAAGTTGTTATAGTTAATTAGTTGTTAAAGATTAAGTGATGCTGCTGATTTTAATATATGAGAATGTGATATCGATGTTAGCAACTACACATAATTTATATTTTTATAACCTTGTTACATTCATTGTTTATTTAATTGCCAGCAAGAAGCATCTTTTATAACTTGTTCTGAGCTTTATGTAGCTTGTGTTTGTTTTTTGTTTATTGTTGTTAGGGACAGGATCTTGTGATTGGAAATATTGGCGACTCAAGGGCGGTGCTGGCGACCCGTGATGATAATAATTCATTAGTTGCTGTCCAGTTGACCATTGACTTGAAACCTAATCTCCCAAGTAACTTCACATACCTATTCTCACAAGTGTTAAGTCAATAATTGAAATATTTAAAAGTTAGGATTTTTCTAACGACATCCGGTCGTTAAGGTGCAGAAAACACTTACTTTTTAATAACCGCCATGTAAAAGTCAATATTAACCACTGTGTACAACACATTAATGCTTCTTAACGACATCCCGAAGGGTTGTTAGAAAAATACTGAAATTAAAAATCAACTTGTTTAATTTTTGTTCAGGAGAAGCCGCTAGGATCCAGCAATTTAACGGAAGGGTGTTTGCATTGCAAGACGAGCCGGAAGTATCTCGTGTATGGCTGCCGCATAGTGACACTCCTGGTTTAGCCATGGCTAGAGCTTTTGGGGATTTTTGTCTAAAGGATTTTGGTTTAATTTCTGTCCCGGATGTTTTTTACCATCATATTATTGAAAAAGACGAGTTTGTGATTCTTGCAACAGACGGGGTACGTTTTTATTACTTTTCATCAAATAATTTGGAAGTTTCAGGTCTCCTAATGTTATGATTTTCAAGGTTGCAAAACTCGCTACTCAGGGAATACTCGGTCGGGAGTTTCGAGTGAGTAATCGGCAACTCGGGATTAATTGGATTGGACTTTTTATACATCTAAATAATTAAATAATAAATATGAAAGAAAACCATAAACTTGACCTGTTGAACTTTAACATAATTGTCTGAAAACATAAACATAGTTCATTTGTATAAAAACTCTAAAATTCTAGTTTAAATTTAAATTCATATTAAAATGTTAGACCAATTTGATTTTAACCAACTTTGACCAAGAAATCCAATTTTGGCCCGTTAAACGACGTTGATTTATTAAACGGATTTTGTAAAATCAGATCGGTCTGTTCTTAAAAAGGAGTAATCGAGGATTAACATGGATTCTTGGAACAGGTGTGGGACGTGCTCTCTAATAAGGAAGCGGTGGATATTGTGGCTGCCGCTCCTAGCCGACCAACTGCTGCCAGAGCTCTTGTTGACTGTGCTACAAGAGCATGGAAGCTCAAATACCCAACTTCCAAAAACGACGATTGTGCTGTTGTTTGTCTATATCTCGACCAAAAGCCTGCACCCATTTCACCCGAGCCACCTGTCAAGCAGGAAGTGAAAAAACCTGATATCGACAGTAATTTGACACAACAAGAAGCTATCGTTGATGAACCTGCACTTGAACATTCAGGCACTATTAGAGAATGTAGTGAAATTGTTGCTGATATCGAGTCAAATAAAGAAACAGTAGCTGATAACAGCATTGGAGTGTCTAAAAGGAGTCTAGCCGAATGCATATCGACAACTGAAGATGAAGGATGGTCGGCTCTTGAAGGCGTTACTCGTGCCAATAGTTTGCTAAGCATTCCCAGGTTTTTTTCGCATGACAAACGCTCAGTCAGTTGGAGAAAATCGACATCCAAGAAATGAAAATTTAACGCGTTTGAACATTTATACATCATGATTCAAGTACTCCATACAATTTTTTATGAATCCGATGGATATACGTCACTTGACAGTCCATCGGATTCGGGTTTTTTTTTTTTTTTTTGCATTGAATAGAGAAGAAAAACTTCAGATTATTTTTTTTGTTGTTGATGCTAGTTTTAGGACAGGAATTTGTATGAATGCAATGTTTTTCTACTGTTTCTCTGAGTAGGTTAATTTGGGCCTTGGTAAATTGTTATATTGGGCCACTACTCAAAGATTTTGGAACCCATCAAGGTAAAAGGTAAAAGGTAAATTGATGGTCTATCTGTCTTTTGTTGAATTAAGTGACAAATTACTCTGAAAGACCTTTCTGTTAGCGGTATTGAAATTGTGTGTTCAAGTTCTGTAGAAGACTATTTGTAATTAAATATGTCTGTTTACTATTTTTTTTTTTTTTTTTTTTTTGAAAGGCAATAAAATTAAATTAATAAGTAAAACTAGCAAGATGCTAGGAAATACAAACTCGAATTCAAAATACAAAATCACACGATTCACGACATCAAACTCGAATCAAACACGAATCGACTACCACATAAGTCTAAACACGATAGAACATATAAATCTAAACACGAGTAGATCTACCCACGACAAGATCCGGCTGCAGATACAACTAGACCCAAATAAACCCACGATATGAAGCAAGACCTCCACCGTCTACTGTACCCAAATGAAACCACAAGAACTTTCACCACGATTAACGCACACGGCAAAAACGAGACAACATCCACGCCCGAAAACACGAACCTGCAACCACGAATCCCAACACCTCGAACACGAACCCAAACCACGAACCAACCCACGAAAATACCTGTAGTCAAAGGTAGGAAGACGGTGAAGGAGAGAAATCTCGAACAAGCCGCCGGCCGGAGAAAGAGGCAAGATCCGGCCGAACCACTTGAATACCCGAAAGCATTGATCGATAACCCGAAATGAATACACCCGAAATTGAATAATCACGATCTGAGTTCCTGAAATCAACTACCGAGAACCACATACACGATTTGAACACACCCGATTGAATACACTCGATTTGACAGACCCGAATTGAAATACACTCGATTTGACAGACACCTAAAACGATTCAAAACAGAGAAGGGAAAACAAGGAAAAAGAGTGAAGGACAGGGTTCCTCCGGACCGCCGGAGATAACCGACGACCGGAGGAGAGAAAGTTAGTGATGGCGGCGAGTAAGTTTAGGGTAGGGTGATAGGGTTTTCTGGTTGAGAGAGAGAGAGAGTAAGTTTCCTGTTTACTATTAAAATAGAAAATATATATTGTCAAATTACTTTGAATCATAATCATAATATTTCAATTCCACCAAGTTACAAATGAAATCTATGAAAAGAAGAAGTTTGATGGAGTTGTAACTTGTTGGAATTGAAATATGATTCAAAGGAATTTGATTATGATGCAATAGTTTAACTAGAATATATTAATATTATGTGTTTTCAGTTGTCACAAAATGAATGATGATTTAAAGAAATGTGATTGTGACCAAAATTAACATAACATTTAATGTGTAGATCAGCGCGTTGTGGATTTGGTTTTGGTTTTTATTAAGCACGCTACTTGGTGTGCCTTAGTGTACTATTTTGATATGGCAGTTTGACTAATGAACGGGAGTAATGATATATCAATCATTCAAATTATTTCATCCACCACACTTATGCATTAATGCATTATTTAGTTGTACAGTACAATTTGTTAATTTACTGTTTATAGTGGAAGAAATAATTTGGATGGTGAATATATCAATTCTCAATGAATGAATAAAACAAGAGTTGTGGGGTCCCGCTTTCTTATGAATGATTTTAAAATAATCGTAAATAAAAAAAATGTGAGTGGTAGTTTTAGTATATATGTTCATATTTTTTTTAACGATGATTTTTTGGCATCAGTAGATCATTTATTTCAACGACCCTCATCATTTGCACATAACACATACGTTTGGGCCAAAATTCGAACCCGATCGACGGTACCCGAGAACACATCCATTCGGGCAGTGGTATATATGTTCATGTATACTATATCACTTACTTTCCCTAGTATATATGTTTGTATATATTGTATCACTTACTTTCCCTAAATGATAAAGCTAGAAAAACAAATGTGTACAAGAAGAGGTAAATAGTACCGAGATTGTGAACAGCAAGTTTGGGCGAATGAGGAAGCTCCAATCCATCTTGTCTTGAGTGTATATGATAATGATAATCATAGTCATTCAAAAAAATATAGTAACATTTAATATTTTAATAATATATATAATGTAGTATAATACAAACTAGTTGTGGCGCCCTCGCGATGCAGCGGAAGAACGTTAGCTAAATTCGATTATGATAAGTAAAAAAAAAATAGAAGCAAATGACATAAACTGAAATGGGTAAAAAAACTCAAAGTAAAAAAAAAAATTAAATAATAACAATAACATAACAATAACAATTATATTAATAGTAGCAACATTAACGATTTGTAATAAGTGAAAAGTTATGTGGTTGATTCTTAGTAAATGGAATGTTATGTGTTTGATTTCTAATAAACGTAAAGTTAAACTATAATAATGGTTGTGGTTTATTTACGGAAGATTGAAAGTTTGTTGTAAAATTATAGAAACCATAAAGTTAACTATTTATAAGGTCTTACATTTTAGTATATAGGTATAATTATGTGGTCGATTTATAATGAATGAGAGGTTTTATGGTTAAATTATAAAATGTGAAAAGTTTGTGTTTAGTTTATAAAAGCTATAAAGTTAACTATTATAAAGGGTGTGGTTGAATTAAAAAAAAAAATTGTTGTAAGTTTGTGAACCTTGTAAAGTTTACTATTCATTTCTCCTATGTCTTTTAGGTATATAGAGTAATAATAATAATAATAATAATAATAATAATAATAATAATAAATGGTTATTAGATAGGAAAAATTATGTGGTCGATTTATAATGAATGAAAAGTTTAATTGTTAAGTTATAAAATGAGAAAGTTTGTGGCAATGAATGGTTATTAGATAGGAAAAATTATGTGGTCGATTTATAATGAATGAAAAGTTTAATTGTTAAGTTATAAAATGAGAAAGTTTGTGGCAAGTTTATAAAAACTTTAAACTTAAATATTAGAAAGAGTGTGTGTGAAATGTAAAAAAATAAAAAGTTTGGGGTAAGTTTGTGAAAATTATAAAAGTTACTATTCATTTCCAAGATGTCTTTTAGATATATAGATATAATATAAATATAAATATAAATATAAATATAAATATAGATATTAATATTAATATATTAACAACTTTAAAGACTAACATTGAAAATAACTTAAATATAAATAAATATGATATATCTAACGTGAGATATTATTTTTTCTCACAAACCTTAGTAACAATAACAAATAACAATAACAATTTATCCATATAACTAAAAGACTAACTAGAAAAGCTTATTTGGTATACATAGTTTTTTGACAACTAAGCAAAAATTCTACATGTCAGTGCTCATAAATTTTCAATAATTATATGCCATGTCAATGTTAGTTAACAAAATTATATTTACGTTTGTGATGGATATTAAAATTAAATTTAGAAAGTTAACACAAAAAGCTACCAAAGTCAAAATATACGGACATGGTCGTCCCATTGATTTCTAAGGCCCCTTGCGAGTTAATTATTTTTAGGTTAACGTGGGTATCCGCTCCACTTTACGAACCGACTAATTCTAACGTAACCACTTGATTAACAAGTTTTTCGGGCTCATCAACGGCAAAAATAATACTACATAAAAATATAATAATAATAATAATATCAATATTAATAATCTTCGTTCGCTTTTCGCTTTAAACTTTTTCTAAATATGTTAATTAATTTATATAATTATAAAGGTATTACAAAATTTTGGGCTCCTTTCGTGCGACCGCACAATTTACACATGTTTAAAGACATCACCATATACGGACTATAATTTTATCGTATATTTAACTAATAAATAATATGGAGTACCTCTTTATAATTTATGTACCTTTCTCTAACAAATAGATTTAAATGCATTGGCTAAATAAAATATACGTAGTAATAAGTTATCAAATAAATCAAAGTCATAACATGTAAATAGACACTTGATGACCTCAAACTCAACAATATGTCAACTACGGCTGTGCATGGTCCATACCCTGACCGAACCAGACAATACCCGAACCAAATCGAAACCCAATTTTTTACGAAAATAAGAACTGAGAACGGGACCATTTATAAACGGTTCGGTTCGGTCCAATTCTACCTTCGGTCCATGCGGTCCGGGTAAATACCCGACCCATTTTAAATAACTCAATTTCTAACCATCTTATACATATTTACTTATTAAACCAGTAAACTTAGATTTTTTTTACTGTGGGTAAAGAGATTGAGACATAATATAAACTTTTGCAAACACAAACTTATATCTATTGTTAAAGACCTTATTTGTTCCTGAAATTTCACATGGCAATGAATATTAATCGTAACAGATATTGATTCGAAGCACGGACTCTACATATCTAATCTGACAATAAAAGTAAAAGTGACAAAATGGGTACCGTATCAAGACAGGGTCGGGATTAAAAATATGTCATTGTTTGGTATGGGCCGCATCGGCTTCAAACCATAGCAATTTAGGAGCCTTTATGTATGAAAAATAGTTTATATTTGCTTGCAAAATAAGTACCAGTCTGCATCATTCGGCTTAAAAGTAAGTTTACAATGAGAGCTACAAAAACTATTATTAAGTAATATACAAGAGATTATAGGATTACATATCTCAAAGGACCTTTTTTTTTTTTTTTTTTTTTTTTTTTTTTTTTTTTTTTTTTTGAAAGGCAATGTTAGTGGTTAGAGTTAATTCACGAAAATCCCCCCCCTCCCCCCCCCCCCCGAGACTCGAACCCTTGGTCTCCTCGGTCCAACATTGGGTTTCCATCTTAACAGTTCAACCCAAAACTTCCATCTTAACAGTTCTTATTTACTTTCCTTCAGTCCAACATTGGGTTTATGTACCAAAAGGTAAACAAACACCAATCTTCTCAAATCTTTTTCATTCATTGGATGAATTGTAGCTTTCAAGCCTAACTGTATTATATAAATTGGTGCAGGTAGTACATTTGTAATAACCCGACTTTTTCCGTTAAATACTTAACAACCATTTATTAAATTCATTTATTTTTCCACGCCAAATTTTTTTCTCTATATTATAGAGCATGCTACTTTTGATATGTGTTAATTTATCATTAGAAAATTTTGAATATTAGTAATAATAAAATTAATAATTGAAACTAATAATTTATGAAATATATATAATTACTTTATTAAAAAAATAAAATAAAATGATAAATAAAAATATATAATAAATGATTTAATTGAATTTCGACATCACTAAATCCGTATCTATTTCTAATTACTATTTAGATCCAAGTTGTAAGAAATTTTTATACTATTTTTTTTAATATTTATTTTTTTTAATAAAGCACTACAGTTAATGAAACCAGGAAAAATAACTTTTCAGACAACGA
The DNA here is from genome assembly GCF_046630445.1 of Rutidosis leptorrhynchoides. NCBI lineage: Eukaryota > Viridiplantae > Streptophyta > Magnoliopsida > Asterales > Asteraceae > Rutidosis > Rutidosis leptorrhynchoides. The sequence continues at coordinate 102,739,015 of NC_092334.1, read as the reverse complement.
AACGTATGAATACTTATTTTAAATAATAATTAAGTTTTAAAAATTATTTTAATTAATTAGGATATTCTTAAATTAAACTTGGGAAAAATTAATTTAAACATTCATGTTTCAATAAAGGACAAATATTTATTTGATGTAAAATATAATAAATAAGTATTTTATGAAACACACACACTAAGTATGACGTCAAGAGTTTAAAAGATTTCAAACAATATAGATATATTATTAACTAATTATTGAATAATATTAAGATAAAATACATTGGGTTTTAGCTAATGGATAAAAATTTAATTATAACCCATAACTATACAGTATTACCCGTGTTTACCTAATTATTACACCCGTGATATATCTATTTACTTGTGACCACACATTTAATACCCGTGTTTATTAATTATTACATCCGTGATATCTATTATTGAGATAAATATATCACCCGTGACTACGTATCCTTATTAAAACCGTGATATCTATCTAACCTATCTACATCTCTGTTCTTTCTTCTTCCTCCCATGAAAACCCATTTTCTTCTTCACTTCCATCCTCAAATTCTCTTTCAATATTTGCTTGATCACAAAATCGTTTACATATTCGGATTCCTCTCAAAGAGCTCTACACATCCATACCAACAATTTCACGATTAGGGTAAGTTTTAAAAACTCTAATTTTTGGGTTTTCATGTTTTTGTTACATTTTAGGATAGATATAGTGTCTAGTGCTCAAGTCCTTGTATGTATGAATGATATTATTCGTTAATTTGATCGTTTGATGACTTTTTGATGAATCACGAATTTGTTTTGTGTGAGGTCAGAAACTTAAACTTGTTGAATGTATAATATTATGAGATAATCAGAATCCTTTTGAAAAACTAATAAGTTTGGGCTTTGGAATTTCGAATTTTCGTTATCGTATGCTCATGTTATGTTTAATTGAAGTTTTAACTCGTTTTTATGAATGATCACGAATTTGAATGGTATTATACTGATATGAACATGATATTTTCAGTTTATGATATGTGTATAAATGTATTGCTCTTGAAAAATTAATAAATTTTCATTTAAGATATCATGTGATTTCGATTTCTAGATCAAAAGTTATGATTAATTGATTTCGGATTGAAAATTCGTATTTGAAATTGGGATTCTGGAAAATTTGAGTTTACAATCCGTTCTTGGCATGATGATATTTGAAAAGAGTTTGAAAAATTAATAACTTTTGGTTTAAGAATCGTTTGATTTCGATTAACGGATCAAAAACTACGCGTAAATAGATTTTGATATAAACATGCGTAACTGCTTATCTGATTCTGAGCAGGTAAATCTTAGTAACTGATTATGATAAGTTTTTAGATGAATTACTCTCGAAAAGTAGTTAAATTTTCATATAGATATTGCGTAAATTGGGCGAACGGGTCAAAAGTTATGATTAAAAATAAGGTACATTTCGGGATAGGCTGAAAAAGTACGTTTTTGACACGGTTAACGAGGTGTAATTAAAAACCTGGGTTGATAAGATTGTAGAAGTCGAAAATCTATTGAATTTAGACTCAAGAATTGGGTCATTTCGATTTTTCTTGAACCCTATACACTCGTTTAAAGTTTTGTACATTTTATTAAAAGTGCTTTTAAAAAACTGATTCGACCAGCGGGTACGTTTGCTGTTTCTGGGGCTGTTCTGGGTCGAATGAGACTATACGAAAAATTGGGTAGATTCTCCACTTAAAAATGCCGCATCTCCAATTGCCGGTGACTGATTTGGAGTTGCGATGATTTTTCTAAAAATCACAGAAGTTGCTGCTGTAAATACGATTTTAAACGTGTGTTTTTGTAAATGTTTCGGGTTATAAAAATAATGACCAATGCTAGAGACTTGAGACTTTTTGTACGAACTTAATACACTTATATTAACTATTTCATATAGTGTGGGGTGTTCAAAAGTGAAAATTTTGTATAAATATAAACCATGTAATTTAAACCGTCCATTTGAACACTTGACTCATTTAAGCCAAAATGTATCGAAATGAGTAACGGGCAACTTGGACATGTCCGATATATCAATTTAAGTAAGTTTGAAGATTGTAATGTTTTAAAAATGAGTTTTGGCATGTTTTGGTCAAAATGGGTATTTATGACTCATTTGGGTCATACGCGTCTACTTTGACCAATATGCGAAATATTGAGGATCAAATGTATGTAACACGTCTAAAATATCATTTTTTTTACTTATGACATGATTTTTACATGCTCAAGTATTATGGTTTGGATTTTGAGTTGTCAATGGAAAAATTTTATTATTTTAGTGAAAGTGTCAAAATGACTCTCGGGCTCACTTTGTAGGCTCGTAAATTGTAAATGAGTAAGTTATGGTGAAAGCTATTAATTGGGTTAGAAAGTAGATATGAGATGCTTCAAAATGATATAAGATATGTATAATTTTATCGAGTCAAAACTAGTTTAAAACGAGCATGAAAACAGGATTTTGGGGCTAACTTTTAGTTTTGGTAAAATGTCAAAAATGACTCTTGGGTCTACTTTGCGGACTCGTAAGTTGAAATCAGTTAAGTTTGGAGGAAATATATTTTTGAGAAACAGTGTATGTTCTAACACTATTGTGATGGGGTTCTATGGATGGAAAGTTAAGCCTTGATAATTGGGTGCTCGTGATAACAATTTTAGAATAGTTTACTATTATTTTAAGGATATAAATCTTGTGGTTCATTTGTACTTACTTACTTAAACCTATGATTTCACCAACATTTTCGTTGACAGATTTCTATGTTTTTCTCAGGTCCTTGAACGTTTTGTGATACATGCTTCCGCTCATTACTTTTGATACTTGCTTGGATGTCGAGTATACATGCATACGTGGAGCGTCTTTTGACTTTATCTAAAATTGTGTCGCATAGGTTTCAATTGTACTTATAACTTAGTAACGTAACTTTTGGTTGAACAATTCTTGTAAACTTTGAAACACTCTTACATTTGAAATGAATGTGATATATCTTTGGTCAAACATTATTTTAAAGACTTATGACCACGTAACGGGACCTAAGTAGACGGCGCCGTCAATGACGATCTTGTCGGGTAGCTACACAATTGTCATTTGATTGACAGTAAATGAGTTAAAAAGAAACTTATGTGACTTTAAAATAAACGGTTAGCCGAGAATGAGTTTTACAAACTATAGGCTTATTAAGAATGTATTTAGAAACTATTTATTGAATTTTAAAACTTTTTTATATTTTACTTGGGGTTGGGAGTGAATAATTAATGTAAATTATATTTAATAGTTAATGCTCGAATTTTATACCATAATGACCAAAATAAATAAATATAGTTAATTTAAAAATATGATATTTTTCTGAACACTTTTATTCGCCACTGATTATCAACGGACCACAAAATAATATTCTAAATTTTATGTCGACTAGGCTGAATAGGATCTGATGGCTTTACTGTGATCCTTTCTAATTCACATGATATTTATTAATTATTATAATATATTATATATGTACTCCCGTGATTAATTATTAGGTACTGTGTGTCTTTTTTTTTTTTTTTTTCAAATCTCACTATCCAACTAAATTATATAATAGGAGATATATGATATAACATATAACTTTTCTCTTCTACTTCACTTCTTATTGATTACTCAACCCACCAATACCACCGTAGTACACCGCTAACTACTATTAGTTTCGGTTATAACTAAACCACCATCGAACCACCACCTTAAGCTTCTTTTGGTTATGATCATGAACCCTACACCACCAATACTTGTCACTATATTTTTTACTCGATCACCTCAATCCACTAAACACGATCACCATCGAAACCCAAATAAATCTTGGAACCACTACACCTTGTTTTTGTTTTCAGTTGGAACCAACACCACTTTTTCACCACCACCACCACGACAACCATCACAACTAGCCACCTTCTGCTGTAACGCAAATAATTACTGCAATTACTTTCTGTTCGACAGCCTCAAGGAGAGAAACTGGCTGCTCCTGTTTCGTGATCAACATACCCACCAAGGACGACCCAAAACACCACCTTGATAACCATTTAAACACCACAAACTGCTGCAGTCCACTTCTCATATCTATTTCCTGTTTTCATGTATTCGAAAACCATCCAAACAAACCCCAAACCCAGCTACTACTTACGTGTTTCAATTTCTGTTTTATTTCTTAAAACCACCAACACTCTTCAAAACAAGCACAACCTGTTGTACCTGCTACTGCCTTCGTTTTATGTTTATGTCCGACAAAAACGGCATCCATTAACCACCATCAACCTCCATTCGAAGTCTCAGCTGCTACTATTTTTTTTTCTGTTTGAGGCCAAACAAAACCAACGTTATATTTTTTTTCTTTTCTTTTTCTTCTTTTGATAATGATAAAAAGACAAAGAGATGATGATGATTAGGAATGGTGATGATGTTGTTTTATGATAATGGATGATGAGGTAATGATGATGAAACAATGATGAGAGCATGCGTTTTTTTGTTTTTTTTGTTTTGAATCTGATAATTCGAATCCCAAGTTACCAGATGAGATCGACATCATACAAGTCATTTTGTTGGACTTAATTATATTATTTTTGGACTCCCTTTTATGGACCGAACTCCAGTTTCTCTGATTGGGCCGTTAATGGACTGCTAGTTGTTGGACTGATCATGTAACCCGTTCCTGTTTTCTATTGATCACCGTAATTCTTTTTCAGTTGGGCTGTGATTCAGCTAATTCCTTTCTTTCTTTTTCTGATTGAACTAAAACGATGGCAATAGATTGATACGTAATACATGATGTTAAGATGCGTGATGATTTCCTTTCTTTCTTTTTCTTTTAAGATGATCTTGAAGATGATTATGATGATTATATGATATTTGGAAATTGATGCTATTGCTGCTATGTCATTCTTATTCGATGTCTCCTTGTTTCTGTTTCTGTTAATCAACGAAGAAGAAAATAATGATGGTATTAAAATAAAGACTAACGATGATGATGATTGTTCGATGATAGAATGTTCCTGTTTTAACTCGATACCCAACACACCCACCACCTTTAATTCAAACACGATTAAACACCTCAACCAACATCGAAACCATGGTGGACGGTAACTGCAACTGCTATTGTATCTATTCCTGTTTCCAGTCGAATTTTTTTGGGGAAGAAGAAAAAAAGAAAACGGGTTAATTAAATATAGGGAATTAATTAGAACAGAAAAACAAAGACAGAGGGATGGCATGGAGTGTTGGGTGCAACCGAGAGGTCTCGGGTTCCATTCTGGGCAGTGTCGTTTTATTTTTTTGAAGCTTGTTTCTTCAAAGGTTGTATTCTAAATTTATTATTATTATTATTATTATTATTATTATTATTATTATTATTATTATTATTATTATTATTATTATAATTATAATTATAATTATAATTATAATTATTTTTATTATTATTATTAAGTATTAAGTATTATTATTATTATTATTATTATTATTATTAATATAAGTATTATCATTAATATATTATTATTATCATTATTAGAAAAATCATTATTATTATAGATATTATAATTATTATTACTATTACTATTATTATTATTATTATTATTATTATTATTATTATCATTTTTACTACGAGTAACATTATTATTATTATTACAACTATATTATTACTAAAAGAATCATTTTTAGTAAAAGTATCATTAAAATTATCATTTTAAAAATTAATATTTATATTATTATTATTATTATTATTATTATTATATTACAACAGATAAAGATTTTGTACATAAAATATACTTATTACATATACTAAAATTTTATTTCATATAACTACATATTAAAAATATTAACATTTCTTATATAAATACTTACATATAACAAACTAATAATATTTCTTAAATATAATACTAATTATATATACATATATATAGATATATTAATATAACTAAATATATAGATACTAATCATTTTATATATATATATATACAAAGTAAATATATAGAATATAATTTAAGATATAATATAAGTATATGTTTTAAATGGAATATAACTACAAATATAGAAATAATATATATATATATATATATATATATATATATATATATATATATATATATATATATATATATATATATATATATATATATATATATATCAATGAAATTATGTGTTTTTCATTAAATGTTTTAATATATATATAAATGATATAAGTTCATGAATCTGAGGCCAACCCTGCATTGTTCAGTAACGTCATATGCATATTTTTACTACAAAATATCGTATAGTGAGTTTCATTTGCTCCCTTTTTAAATGCTTTTGCAATATATATTTTTGAGACTGAGAATACATGCGCTGCTTTTATAAATGTTTTACGAAATAGACAAAAGTAATCGGAACTACATTCTATGGTTGAATTGTTATACCGGATATCGTCCTTGTTGAACTTGGTAGCCTAAGAATTGGTGTTTATTATAATTGCCACCAATTGACGTGAATCCTAAAGATAGATCTATGGGCCTTGACAAGCCCCAGTCAGAGAATTTGAACTGCTTTAGTACTTCAATTTTATTTTTGGGGATATTCTAGATGCATTTTGTTAATGTCGGTTACCAGGTGTTCAATCCATATGAATGAATTTTAAACACTTACGAGTGTATTATTATTGATTAAATGAAATCTTGTGGTCTATTAAAATTATGGAAATGGTTGATTACGATAATCTAATGAACTCACCAACCTTTTGGTTGACACTTGAAAGCATGTTTATTCTCAGGTATGAAAGAAATCTTCCGCTGTGCATTTGCTCATTTTAGAGATATTACTTGGAGTCATTCATGACATATTTCAAAAGACGTTGCATTCGAGTCGTTGAGTTCAACAAGATTATTATTAAGTTATTGATAGTTTGGATATATTATGAAATGGTATGCATGTCTGTAAACTTTCGATGTAATAAAAGTTTGTCTTTTAAAAACGAATGCAATGTTTGTAAAATGTATCATTTAGAGGTCAAATACCTCGCGATGTAACCAAATGTAATGTATTCGTCCAGATGGATTAGGACGGGTTACAAAGGTGGTATCATAGCGGTGGTCTTAGCGAACCAGGTCTTGCATTAGTATGTCTAACTAATAGTTGTTTAGATGCATTAGTGAGTCTGGACTTCGACCGTGTCTGCATGTCAAAAGTTTTGCTTACCATTTCGTGTCAAAAATTACCTACTTATCATCCTTAAAGTCTAGACGCATCTTATTGCATTGATTGCATAAATAGTGTATAGACAAGATTCGTATCTTAGCGTATCTGCTAATTCATATCTTAGCATATCTGTTACTGTAAACTTTGCCTGACATATTCCGTAAATCCCTCCATAATCTACGAAATCTTTTGCTCTATATATATAGATATTCTATGTAATTAGAATACCATATGATAGCCGGAAAATCATTTCATATCGAAAAATCCTTTATTCAATCGTACGAAATGGGATTCGTCATTAGTTCAAGTCACTCGGATTCCGAAATGGAATCCCACTCAAGCTCCGAAAGCAGTGTGACTGGAATGGATCAACCAATCAGCCATCATCTATTCTGGATGAATTGGGGATGGGTTCATAGTCTACTTAATAATTGGAGACAAGAAGAAGGCAATCCTTTCCATCCACCACATTGCCCTCTTGGCGAAGAACCTGAAGCACTTACCGGCGAACTTGTCCGAAACACCATTTTCTCTCTCATTTCCAGAGTATCTCGTCACGACTATATACTATACCAAATTCTAGATCTTATTTATCCGCTCGTCCGAACCGACAATCACCCTGGAGTAATAGAAGAAGTTAACGAGATTCGTGCCCGAGTTGTAGCCTTGGAAAATATGGTGCAAAACGTAACAGCTTCAGCAACATCACCGAAACCAACAGTACCAGCAATATCAACACCAGTACCACCAACAAACCAAGTTTCAACACCATATGCCTCAACATCTCATTATGTACCTTGAGTATAATTATCGTTCTACGAATCGTTCTACATCAATTATCTTCATTCTACGTGACGATTATATAATTTCTAATGTTTTAGAGATTATGTGTTCTAGTTCAAACGATAAATCAAATGAGATTAATATCATATTAACTCATTAAATCCACGATTATATCTGAAGAAAATATATATGTATATATGTTTTCATAAAGATTGTAATCAAAAATTCTTTTGTACAAACTATTAATGGTGAAAATATTTTAACGGGTAGGTAATACCCGAGGAATATTTAGATTTCACATTAATAAGTTACACTGTACATTCTTTCAAATCTGATTCAACAGTCATTTACTATCCTACTTACATCCACCGATGCACGTATCCGTTCACCAAAGAATAACCATTTTCCTTCAATTTCATATTTGGATTTTGACCTATCAGAATCCGACAAGTGGCATAATGAAGAAAATATTGGACAAAATAAAATTTGTTAGAAACAAACAAATTAACTATGAGAAATTTTGTTAAGAATCCACGGTAACAAAATCCTAGCTAACTGTTCCTAACTAACTGTTAATTCCTATTTACATTTATTTATCGCAGTTTTAATTCTCGCAATTTTATTTATCGTCATTTAGTTTCTGTTATTTATTTTTATGCACTTTAAATATCGGGACACGTATACAATGTTTTGACATATCATATCGACGTCATCTATATATATTATTTAGAATAACCATAGACACTCTATATGCAGTAATAATCGAGTTCTCTATACAGGGTTGAGGTTGATTCTAAAATAATATATATACCTTAAGTTGTGATCGAGTCTGAGACATGTATATAACGGGTCACGACATGTATTAATTAATTCGAATATTATATATTAAACTATATATGAATTATTGAATTACAAATTATAGACTACTAACTGTGGACTGCCAACATTGGACAATTAAAATGAATTAAAATATTGATTATAACATATGAAATTAAACAATTCTTCAAGTTTGCCACTTGATTTCATCTTAAAACCCATTTGTATCTTGACGATTAGAATTTGCGTTCAAACCTTTCATGATTCTTGAAAACACCTCAATCGAGAGGATGAACCAACCGCACTTCATCTACGGAAGAAAAGATTGATGTATATAGTTATATACCTGAAAAATTATCGGAACCTGAGTAAACATTTAACACGTAGCTGTGCTAATTCCTTTGGCGTTGTTATTACCGAAAATAGTTTTGCAATTCCTTACCAAATTAGCCAATTTTGTCACAACTCCAGCAAATAAATTTCGACCTTTCACTCGGATAAGCCTTATTATAATTTTGATATATAAGTTTGCCTTTCGTCATCGTTACCGGGAACCATTTATATCCCATCACATTAGCAGTAAACTTACCAACAACTTCATTGATCTTTGACTTTCCGAAAAACCATTATATTCATTGAAACCTTATAATGTACTCATCTACATCTTGTAACGAGAATTGCCATACCAATTACCAGAAATCAGCAATCAGTATTTTGAATTTCGCAGCGTTTCTACATCAACAGCTATATGTAAATGACATTTATCTCTTAGAATTATGACCTTCAATTCTGAATTTCTGAAAAGCAATCAGTCTGCGAATCGATTCTCTGAGTATCAAAAGAACTGACAAAGCAGTAAAAACTATAGATGACTTTAACAGTCAAAAGTTTGATGATAAAGAATGGATTATTGGAAACGCTCAATAGAAAATTTAGTACCAAACAGCGGATTATGCGAAACTATGAAGGAGACTGTGGACAAATCACAAAGACTAAACCTGCTTTCAAAGAATCCAAATAATTCAGTATCTGCTGAAGTCATTAATAAATACCTTGCTTCTGACCATACACTTTTACGAACAAATCTTCTCCATTATCCTTCGATCTTAGAAATTCTAAGATATCATCGTACCTTTCATTTTAAATATCCTCGATATTTTTGAAGATATTTTCATAACTATTCTTATCTGAAATCATTATCTCTTCGCGATATCAGTGTTACATCAGAAAGGAAACTATATTAGTTTCTAAATTATGAAAAATTTGAATTTAAAATTTGAATGTTTTTGAAGAAGTGTTTGGGAACTGAAGCATGAATTAGTATAATATAATGACACTTGATCAACGTGATTATATTACAGTAAGTCATGCTGAGTTTCTAATGGAACGTGATGATTCACATACCCTACCGTCATCATGTGCCATGTTACACGACTCTTACATTCTACTAAATCTCTAAACAAAATCAAGAATATATTTTCTTGATAATTCTATCTTTTCCAGTGACTTCTGATAATTCGGCAAATGTTTCGGAAATATGAATTGAAGTATAAAAGATAAGAGTTGTGGAAATAATGGAATGGAAGAAGTTCATTTATAGTGAAATATCCGACAGAATAATCAAAATATATATATGTATGTGTGTGTGTGTGTGTGTATAATAATATGAAATATTGTATACGGTAATTGTTTGAATTATTTATGTAAAATAATGATAACATAAAATAATTATTATCTATATATATAAATAAAATATATAGAATATATAAATAGGGTTTCGGAGTTATTAAGTAAACGAAAGTAACGCTCAATTTGTAACATCCCGCCTTTTTCCGTTTACTTTCCGTTTAACTATTTTAAAGTCCGTTATATATTTATAACATCTCCCGTTGTTACGCGTTTAAATTGTCTCGTTTAGGTAATTCACGCACCCAAATGAAACTTGAGGGACTAGACTTGCCAAATGACCAAAGATGTTACTAGGTCAAAGTGGTCAACCTTCACTCTCATCCATACATTCATCTCTTTCTCCTTTACTACTTCAACATTTTCTCTCAAACTCAAATCCAAAGAATCATCATTCAAATCTGATTTAGCAAGTGTTTTACAAAACAAATTACATATTTGGAATCCTTGCAACTTCATCTTCGATTCCATACCGATTTCATTACATTTGGGTAACTTTCTAAAATCACTAGATTTTGTGTTCTTGATGTTTTTAACTTATAAAAGTGTTAATTAGTGTCTATGGCTCAAGTCTAACATGAATATATGATTTGTATGCTCGATCTTGTTGTTTTGAAGTAACTAGCATGAACTTAAATTTTGGTGTGTTGTTCTTGAGATTTAGTTGCTTAAAAGTTGTTAGATGTTAAAAGTTCATGTTTTAATTGTGTTACTAGTATCACTAACTTCAATTTGATGTGTAGGTTGTTTTAGAAAACTTCATAAACTTGATTATTGATTTTGGTGATGTTGGTTAGGGTTTGGTAGAACTAAATGTGAACATTTGATGCATTGAATGCCTTGAATTGTTGTTGGTAAGTGTTTAGTTGGATTGTATACTTGATTACCTACGAAACAGCGTATTGTATGTAGGTAGTAAGTTCCCGAATCACCCAACCGCATCTATGAACTTGAATGTAGTAAATGTTGAGCATTCAATGTGATTTTAGTTTTTGTAAGTGTCAAAGTGATTGATGAAATGTGTTTAGTCATTTTTTTCTTCAAAATACCTTTTCGATGATATAAGATACATGTTTTGATTGTTTGCGGGTCATAAATTGGGATTATTTGGGTTTTGGTTCGTGCATTTGTGTGTTGCAGCAAAACAGGACCTGCATACTGATCTGGACGCCGTCCAGATTCTTGGACGCCATCCAGTCCTTCAATGCTGAATGCCGTCCAGCAAATCTGGACGCCGTCCAGATGAACTGCCAGGGACTGTTTTGGTTGGTCATTTTACGAAAAATGTTTGCTATGCTATGGACCTCCGATTCACATGTAACTTGTTCTAACATGCTCATATATGATTAAAAACCTCAGAAAAATAGTTCGAGACCCGACCCGAATGTGTTGACTTTTTCGTTGACTTTGACCCGACCCAAGTTGACGTTTAATCAAACTTAACCAAATGTTTGTGCAATCGTTCTAACATGCTTTTATACTTGTATCTTGCATGAAACATGATAACTTGACTTACATGCTATAGTAATCGAGTCGTAACGAGCCATAGGACTAATTGAACACTTTGACCGACCGTGTTTACCGATATTGATACAAACCTATTTGTTTAGGTCAAGACTAGCATTCGTTCTTGCACACGTTTACTTGTTGAAGTACTTTTACATACGTGCACTCAAGGTGAGATCATAGTCCCACTTTTACTCTTTTGAACTTACATTTGGGATGAGAAAACATAAACATTTCTTTTTACTAAGTGAACACAAGTACAAGAAAACAAACATTCTACATACGAGTTAGAACAAAATCCTAAATTCAATTATCATTAGTTACACTTGCCAGGTGTAAGAGAGAACTTATGTTGTATGGCCATATGGGTTTGACGAACCCTCATTTGGACGGTTCGCTACCATTATTCAGATGAAATATATTTTCGAGAAACAGTGTATGTTCTAACACTATTGTGATGGGGTTCTATGGATGGAAAGTTAAGCCTTGATAATTGGGTGCTCGTGATAACAATTTTAGAATGGTTTACTATTATTTCAATGATATAAATCTTGTGGTTCATTTGTACTTACTTACTTAAACCTATGATTTCACCAACGTTTTCGTTGACAGATTTCTATGTTTTTCTCAGGTCCTTGAACGTTTTGTGATACATGCTTCCGCTCATTACTTTTGATACTTGCTTGGATGTCGAGTATACATGCATACGTGGAGTGTCTTTTGACTTTATCTAAAATTGTGTCGCATAGGTTTCAATTGTACTTATAACTTAGTAACGCAAATTTTGGTTGAACAATTCTTGTAAACTTTGAAACACTTTTACATTTGAAATGAATGCGACATGTCTTTGGTCGAACATTATTTTAAAGACTTATGACCACGTAACGGGACCTAAGTAGACGGAACCGTCAATGACGATTTTGTCGGGTCGCTACACAATTGTCATTTGATTGACAGTAAACGAGTTAAAAAAAACTTATGTGGCTTTAAAATAAACGGTTAGCCGAAAATGAGTTTTACAAACTATAGGCTTATTAAGAATGTATTAAAAACTATTTGTTGAATTTTAAAACTTTTTATATTTTACTTGGGGTTAGGAGTGAATAATTAATGTAAATTATATTTAATAGTTAATGCTCGAATTTTATACCATAATGACCAAAATAAATAAATATAGTTAATTTAAAAATATGAGATTTTTCTGAACACTTTTATTCGCCACTGATTATCAACGGACCACAAAATAATATTCTAAATTTTATGTCGACTAGGCTGAATAGGATCTGATGGCTTTACTGTGATCCTTTCTAATTCACATGATATTTATTAATTATTATTATATATTATATATGTACTCCCGTGATTAATTATTAGGTACTGTGTGTCTTTTTTTTTTTTTTTTTTTTTCAATCTCACTATCCAACTAAATTATATAATAGGAGATATATGATATAACATATAACTTTTCTCTTCTACTTCACTTCTTATTGATTACTCAACCCACCAAGACCACCGTAGTACACCGCTAACTACTATTAGTTTCGGTTATAACTAAACCACCATCGAACCACCACCTTAATCTTCTTTCGGTTATGATCATGAACCCTACGCCACCAATACTTGTTACTATATTTTTTACTCGATCACCTCAATCCACTAAACACGATCACCATCAAAACCCAAATAAATCTTGGAACCACTACACCTTGTTTTTGTTTTCAGTTGGAACCAGCACCACTTTTTCACCACCACCACCACGACAACCATCACAACTAGCCACCTTCTGCTGTAACGCGAATAATTACTGCAATTACTTTCTGTTCGACAGCCTCAAGGACAGAAACTGGCTGCTCCTGTTTCGTGATAAACATACCCACCAAGGACGACCCAAAACACCACCTTGATAACCATTTAAACACCACAAACTGCTGCAGTCCACTTCTCATATCTATTTCCTGTTTTCATGTATTCAAAAACCATCCAAACAAACCCCAAACCCAGCTACTACTTACGTGTTTCGATTTCTGTTTTGTTTCTTAAAACCACCAACACTCTTCAAAACAAGCACAACCTGTTATACCTGCTACTGCCTTCGTTTTATGTTTATGTCCGACGAAAACGGCATCCATTAACCACCATCAACCTTCATTCGAAGTCTCAGCTGCTACTATTTTTTTTTCTGTTCGAGGCCAAACAAAACCAACGTTATTGATGTGGTAGCGGAGAGGTATAAAATACTATTAAATTTTTGCAGGAAATACTATTAAATACGATACATTTTTACACAAGATATTTATTTATTTATAGAATGGATATACTTAAACCTTGCTACAAAACTTATAGGCAGTGTACCTAATCGTACAGTAGTGTAGTTTTTAGTAAGTCCGGTTCGTTCCACAGGGAATCTTTTTAAACAAAGCTTAACGCTATATTAGTTTACTTTTATAAAAATACAAACATATATATAAGTAATATTATTATTATAAAGGGGGGTTTTTACCGTTTAATGACCGGTTTGTCGATTTTAAAACTTTAGTCGCAGTTAAAACCTAATGTAAAATATTAAATAAATAAAAGACTTAATTTAAAGCGTAAAATAAATAACGATAATGAAATTGCAATAAATAAAAGTGCGATAAAATAAAATTGCGATAATTGAAAAGGACGATAATTAAAAGTGCGATTAAATAACAATAAATAAAAATGCGATAATTAGAAGTGCAATAAAATATAAAATAAAGGAAATTAAATATGAAATAAAAGAATTATGCTTATTTAAACTTCCGTAATCATGATGTTTGACGTGTTGATTTTAGTTTTATGCCCATGGGTTAATTGTCCTTTATCCTGGATTATTTAATATGTCCGTCTGGTTTTTGCCCATAACAGTCCATCAGTCATAAATATAAAGTGCGAGTGTCCTCGTCAAATTATTCTTATACCCGAAGTTAAATATTCCAACTAATTGGGGATTTAAACTGTAACAAGATTTTAATACTTTGTTTAATAATTACACCAGGTTGTCGACTGAGTGTAACCCAAGGTTTTAATATTTTGTTATCAATTATACCAAGTGTCCTTTGTACATAATTTCACCCCTGTTTTAATTATTCTAGTGGCTATTAATCCATTCCCGTGTCCGGTTAAATGAACGATTATTCGTACATATAAATACCCCGCCCATCGTGTCCGATTGAGTGTATATGGTAATTTATAAGGACGCCCAATTGTAAATCTTTATATTAACATTAACAAACTATCATTTAGTTAAACAAATATAAAGCCCATTAATAGCCCATAGTCTAATTTCCACAAGTGTCGTTCTTTTATCCAAACCCCAATTATGATACAAAGCCCAATTACCCAATTTTAGTAATTAGCCCAACATCATGATTACTTCAGATTAAATAAGCATAATAATAACTTAGCTACGAGACATTAATATAAAAAGGTTGAACATAACTTACAATGATTAAAAATAGCATAGCGTTACACGGACAGAATTTCGACTTACACCCTTACAACATTCGCTAACATACCCTTATTATTAGAATTATAATTAAAATTAAAATATAAATTATAAATATATATATATATTTTACGTATGAATGAGGAGAAGAAAAAGATGATATTTTACGATCAGAATGCGCGAGCTTTATAGGGGGTTTCTGAATTTGGGGCTCCGCGACTCGCGGCATTTTTGCCTTCAAACTCCGCGAGTCGCGGATATTGAAATTACAGCTCACAACTTTGGAGTCTTTCTCTGCCGACGGTTTTTATTTATAAATATAATATATATATAATTAATATAATTAATTATATATTATATTATATTTATATACATAGTTAACTTGTAATTTTTAGTCCGTTGCGTCGAGCGTTGAGAGTTGACTCTGGTCCCGGTTCCGGATTTTCGAACGTCCTTGCGTACAATTTTATATTTTGTACTTTGCGTTTTGAATCTTGTACTCTTGTAATTTCGAGACGTTTCTTATCAATAATTGGAACCTCTTTGATTGTCTTTTGTACTTTTGAACTTTTTGGTCGTTTGCGTCTTCAATTCGTCGAATCTGTCTTTTGTCTTCACCTTTTATTATTTAAACGAATATCACTTGTAAATAGAACAATTTCAATTAAAAGCTTGTCTTTCTTGAGGAATAATGCTATGAATTATATGTTCGTTTTTAGCATTATCAAATATTCCCACACTTGAGCGTTGCTTGTCCTCAAGCAATATCGTCTTGAAATACTAGAATCACTTCTTTATTCTTCACACTTTGTACATCAGTGATTTCTATACGGCGGTATAAACAATGATAGTAACGATAGAACCATGGTTAAAGGTGGGTGTGTCATCCAAAGTTGCCTCGGGTTTAGGTCAACGACACTTGCAATCAAATAGCCGATTTACTTTCGGTTTCCAAAGCAAAGTGCACATTTGAAAGGCGGTTTACAGTCCCACATGACTATGAAAATGTAGATCCTTAAGGAAATTGGATCTTTATGAAAATATTTGATCTTTTGAAAATTCAAGCTAGCTTTTACCCTAGATAAGTTTTCCGGAATAACCCTTTACCGGTGTTTGCAAAATATTTTTGTGGGTTTGGTGGGTTTTAGATTTGAAAATTTTAGCTCAAAACTTGCGGTTTTGTGTCACCCACTTGCTAACCTTATATTTGGAAAGCAACACGTCCAGTTTACTTGTCCCGTATATTACCTTTCGATAAACTACCGTCCGGTTGTAAAGGAAAGCGTTGAACAAGCAACTGTTAAGGCAATGTCCCCTGACATGCTTTTAATTATGGTCTATAACGTGTCGGACGCAATTACTATCCTTGGTAGGAGCAATAGTAAAGCTCACCCTTATGATTTTTCGGTATGGCACAAGGTCCTGTCTTTGACCATGCTATGCAACCACCGTTCTTACGGTTGACACCCGATTTGGTTCAGGTGGCCTAATGAATTCCAGGTGAATTTCTAGGATTTTACGTTCAATGGTAATGAACGCATTGAAAATAGGGTTTTCAGAAAACAAATCGGTTTGTAATTTTGATCAAAATATTTTCTCGTTCAAGCTCGAGTTTAGATATCATCGAATTCCATGAGTTTGTAATTCTCAATCTTTAAGGTCAATCTCTAGGATTGAGTAATATCAGTCTTAAAAGCTGATTTTTAATCTTTAAGGAGATTATCCTTTCTGGGGATCTGATTCATTAGTCTTATCCAGCTAATTTGCATGGTGCCCCCCATTGTACGAGATAAATCCTTCTCATGGTTAGGATAAGTCTGACCACTTGGCGACCCTGTTTAATGCTGAGGTCCGTAGATTTCCTGCTGATTTTAGTGATGACTTTTCTAGCTTTTTCGTCAACCTACAGCTGGTTTGGACGACAACTTCATGACCTAAATCAAGAAGCGCGTTTCTTTTTCGGAAGACTTTACTTCCTTTTAATGATGAAATTGATTCATCGTGTGGATCCATCTTTTCTTTTCTTTTATCGGGTAAAATAGTTTAGTTTAGTCCAAAGCAAAAGTATTTTCAGTTATTTGTTACAGATATATGTGACATATGTTTAAGATAACTTGGTAAATTTTCCCACACTTGGCTTTCATTTTCCTTTTTATCGTCCTCTATTCCATTTTAAATGAATTTTTAACATTTTGGTTTGTTTCTCAATTTATGTCCTTTCCGAGGTTACAATAATTTCGGTGTTAAAACCTAGTTTTATCGTTCATAAATATGTATAAACATGATTTTGAGTTTATTTAATTGAAAATTTTGAAAAATTTTACTAGAATTGGGTAGTCAGTATATAAGACTAGGGCTGTTCTTTATTATCAGAGAGCACTAGATTCTAATACAACTACTGCTTTACTAGTATTTTTAATGGTAACCAAGTGTATAAAGTAAAAAATTTTAAAATCCGAAAGAATTTAACCCCTTCCCACACTTAAGATCTTGCAATGCCCTCATTTCCAAGAAATCAGTAACAATTTAAATTATTGAGGGTGATTAGTGTGAAAATGATTAAATTTTTACCAAAGTTTCCAAATATATTGGCGTTTGTTTGCTGAATGATAAATGGTGCACATCATTTGTTCATTCCGTCTTGTTGTTATTTCACATATATTTTGCATCTTGTCGTCAAAATTAGTTGCTTTTGCTGAACTTAATGCCAGTCTTTGAAAATGCGTTGTTTTACCCTGTTGTGTACATAAGATAAACTGCAAACATATATACATATTTTTGAAGTTTGGTATAGTACCCCACATTCAAAAATTATTAAATCTAAGAATAAAAGATAGACAATTATAAAAATGATTACAATATTAACAAAAGTATTAAACGTATCAATAATTACAAATTACAAAAAAAAAAATAAGTATACTAGGGATGATACTGGTACCAATAGGGGTTCCAGGCATAACCATAGGTGCTATAGAATGCTTCGGCAGGGTTATACGTAGGATATGGTGGCTGCATCTCTATACGTAGGATATGGTTATACGTAGGATATGGTGGCTACATTTTATTTATCCCAATTTAATTATCGCAATTTACATTCTCGCAATTTTATTTATCGTCATATAAATTCTGTATTTATTTTACGCACTTTAAATATCGGGACACGTATACAAGGTTTTGACATATCATATCGACGCATCTATATATATTATTTGGAATAACCATAGACACTCTATATGCAGTAATGCGGGAGTTAACTATACAGGGTTGAGGTTGATTCTACAATAATATATATAGTTTGAGTTATGATCGAGTCTGAGACGTATACGGGTCATGACACGTATTAATTAATTCGAATATTATATATTAAACTATATATGAATTATTAGACTGTTACTGTGGTCTATCGACTGTGGACTAATAACATTGGACAATTAAAATGAATTAAAATATTGATTATAATATATGAAACTAAACAATTATTCAAGTTTGCCACTTGATTTCATCTTAAACCTCATTTGTATCTTGACAATTACAATCTGCGTTCAAACCTTTCATGATTCTTGAAAACACCTCAATCGAGAGGATGAACCAACCGCACTTCATCTACGGAAGGAAAGATTTATGTATATAGTATTGCACCTGAGAAACCCTCAGCAAATAAGTAAAAGTTTAACACGTAGCCGTGTCAGATCCTTTGGCATTTATTAGCAAAAATAACTTTGCGATCCCTTTTCAAAGTAGCCAATTTTGTCACAGCTCCAGCAAGTCAACTTCGACTTTTCATTCGAAGTAGCCTTACTATAATCCTGATATATACGATTACCCTTTTGATACCGGAGAATTCTTTTATATTCCACTATATTTTTAGCAGACGTACCAGCAACCTCGTTGCTCCTTGGCTCAAATCTCTACGACAAATCAGTATATTTATCTATTGAAGTCTTATCAAGAACTTCATATATTTATTTATTGAAGTCTTATCATGAATTCATCGGTATCTTGTAACGATAATTACCATACCAAATACCGGAAGGCATCAATCGATAATCTCGAAATTCTCAGCGATTCTACGACAACAATTTATATATATATAAATATATATATATATATATATATATATATATATATATATATATATATATATATATATATATATATATATATATATATATATATATATATATATATATATATAAATATAATTTCTATCTCCTGGATTTACGAATTCCAATTCTGAAATTCTGAAAAGCACCTAGTCTGCAAATTAATGCTCTGAATTTTGAAAATATTGAATGAAGCAGCAAAAAAAAAAACTGTAAACGATCTTAACAGCCAAAAGTTTGATGATAAATAATGCAGTGTTGGAAACACTCAATGGAAAATATGTACTGAAAAACTGATTGAGCAAACTACGAAGGAGTCTCTGAACAAATCACAAGGACTAAACTTGTACATTAAGAATCCTGATGATTCTGTTTCTTATGAAATCTTTAGTGAATACCTTGCTTCTGACTTCAAACTCTTGCGGACAAATTTTTTTTCACCATCCTTCGATATTAGAAATTCCAAGATATCATCGTATATCTCATTATAAATATCCTCCATATTTCGGAAGATATTTTCATAACTATTCTTATCTGAAATCATTAATCTCTTCATGCTATCAGTATTACATCATATAGAAACTGTTAGTTTCTATATTCTGTAAACTTTCGAGCTTAAAATATAAATGTTATTGAAGTAATGTTGGGAACTGAAGCACGAGTTAGTATAATATAATCACACTTGATCAACGTGATTATATTACAGTAAGTCATGCTGAGTTTCTAATGGAACGTGATGATTCACAGACCCTAACATCATCATGTGCCATGTTACATGACTCTTACATTTTATCTGATATATAAACATATCAAGAACATATTTTCTTGATAGTTCTATCTTTCCCGGATATTCTGGTAATTTGACGAATCAAGATCGTGCTATTACCATTTATTTCTAAGAACATTACCTATGTTCATTTCAAAATTCATATCTATGAATTCTGGACCATTGCTCGCTTTACTAGAGGTCAAGAGGATAATAAAAAGGCAAAGAACTCCGAAACATAAGGAAAAATATAAAACTCGACAACAACACAGAAATCACAAACTGTGTACATTAATACGAATAGAAATATAAAGACATGGGAGAATGAGAAATACAATAATCCCTAGAGCATAGTAGACATAAACAGATTCCTCTGATGGTAGTTGAAAAAGAAGAGAGATTGATGCGATAATCAAGAAAATATCAAGGACTAGAACTGGATTAAGCATTTTCACAATTCTTGGAATTATGAATTAAGAAAGAAAGTATTGAAGTAGTGAAAGTAAGGGAACGGAAAAGGTAAATTTATAGTGAAAATATCAGACAAAGCACTCGAGGCAGATGATCGCATTTAATTAAAGAGATCCTAATTTTTTTATTCGCCGAAGAATCAAATCTTTTAGATTTCGAAGATTTTCTTTAAATCCCTTGAATTCCGTCAAGACAACATCAAAAGTTAAGATGAACCTTATTATTATTATTATTATTTTTTTTTTGAATTCAACCCTGACTCTGTCAAAAGTTAAGACAAATCTTTACTTTTCCTATTTCAATCTTTTGTGAAAACTTCACTCGTACGCTTCACATAATCAAATCGTTTTATCTATGTTACTCAATAATGATAAAAGTCTATTATCAACTCATATTCGTCATGAAAACATTTTTACTGTTAGCCATGACCCCCTCACTCAAATTTCGGGACGAAATTTCTTTAACGGGTAGGTACTGTGACGACCCGGGAATTTCCGACCAAATTTAAACTTAATCTTATTATGATTTCGACACGATAAGCAAAGTCTGTAACGTTGCAGTCTCAAAAACTGTGAACTGTGTTTATGTATTCATTTGACCTTTGACTACTCCCGACGATTCACTAACAATTAATTGTAAATAGATATGTGTGTATGTATATATAAATAATAATTCAAAATATAATTTAATGTATTATATGTTATTGTTTTTAATAAAATAAAAATTGGATATTATAATAATGATTATTTAAAATATATCTCTATATATAAATAAAGTATATTAAAAATAAATATTAATTGAATGTAATACTCGTTTGATATTTCGATTGATATTAAACAAGTTAAATTCGAACTTATGTGATTTTAAAATAAACGGTGATCTGAAAATGGATTATATAAATTATAGGCTTATTAAAAATGTATTTGGGAACTATTTGTTGAATTTTAAAACTTTTTATATTTTACTTGGGTTGGGAGTGAATAATTAATGTAACTTTTATTTAATAGTTAATGACTGAATTTTATACCATAATGACTGAAATAAATAAAGATAATTACTGTAAGAATTTGAGATTTCTCTGAAGACTTTTTATCCGCCACTGAATATCAAACGGAACACGATAAATATCGTAAAATTTAAAAATTGATGTCGATAGAATACTGACAATTGAATGATGGCTTCACTGTGTACTAATATTATTGAATTACTATATTCTTACGTGTGAACTCGGGTAATCATTTACACATTAGAGTATACTGTACCACTTTATATATGCATGTGATGTGATTATCTAAGACCCACACCATATTCAATCAACAAACACACTTGCTACTTATTTTTCTATTTTGTGTTTCTTTTTGCAGTGAACACACAAAACCCATTTATCTAATCCAAATTTTCACTTAATTCCCTCTCTCCCATCTCTATACTAATCACAACATGAATGATGTCGTAGGGGGTGTATACGAAATAGTATTATTTTTGTTACGAAATACTATTAAATATGCTACAATTTTACACAAGTTATTTATTTATTTATCGAGTGGATATACTTAAACCTTGCTACAACACTTATAGGCAGTGTACCTAATCGTAGAGTAGTGTAGTTTTTAGTAAGTCCGGTTCGTTCCACAGGGAGCTAGTGAAGTTTAACGCTATATTTTTACACACAATATTTGTAAAAAATACAAAAAAATATATATGTACTAGTAGTATTATTATTATAAAAGGGGGGGGGGGGTTTTTTTTACCGTTTAATGACCGGTTTGTCGATTCTATATTTTAAGCGTAAAGATAAATGACGATAATTAAAGTGCGTAAAATAATGACAATAAATAAAATGACAGTAAATAAAATTGCGAGTAATAAAATGACAGTAAATAAAGATACGATGAGAAATATAATAAAAGAATTATGCTTATTTAAACTTCCGTAATCATGATGTTTGACGTGTTGATTTTAATTTATTACCATGGGTTAATTGTCCTTTGTCCTGGTTTATTTGATACGTCTATCTGGTTTTTGTCCATAATAGTCCATCGGTCATAAATATAAAGTGCGAGTATCCTCGTCAAATTACCCTTATACCCGAAGTCAAATATTCCAACAAATTGGGGACTTAAACTGTAACAAGATTTTAATACTTTGTTTAATAATTACACCAGGATGTCGACTGAGTGTAACCCAAGGTTTTAATATTTTGTTATCAATTATACCAAGTGTCCTTGTACATAATTTCACCCCTGTTTTAATTATTCTAGTGGCTATTAATCCATCCCCGTATCCGGTTAAATGAACGATTATTCGTACATATAAATACCCCGCCCATCGTGTCCGATTGAGTGTATATGGTAATTTATAGGGACGCCCAATTGTAAATCTTTATATTAACATTAACAAACTATCATTTAGTTAAACAAATATAAAGCCCATTAATAGCCCATAGTCTAATTTCCACAAGTGTCGTTCTTTTGTCCAAACCCCAATTATGGTACAAAGCCCAATTACCCAATTTTAGTAATTAGCCCAACATCATGATTACTTCGTTTTAAATAAGCATAATAATGACTTAGCTACGAGACATTAATGTAAAAAGGTTGAACATAACTTACAATGATTAAAAATAGCGTAGCGTCACACGGACAGAATTTCGACTTACACACTCAAACGATCTCTATCATAAATCTTATTATTATCATAATTTAAAATTAAAATTAAGATTATTGTTATATCTTATTAAGTTAACATTATGATAGAGATATAGAATATAGATATTGATAATTGATATTGATAATAGATAGATGGATCGATATATAGATTTAGGATAAAAAAAATTGATCGAAAAAGAAGTCTCTGTAATCATCGTATTACATAGTTTTTATAGGCAAATTAGAATTGAAATTTTCATTTACGACCCCTGAACTATGCTCAATTAACAACTTTTTATTATTTAATATTATTCTTATTATGAATTATTTAAATATTATATTTTATTCTTGTGCATAGTTGACTCGTAATTTTTACACCGTTGCGTCGAGCGTTGAGAGTTGACTCATGTCCCGGTTCCGGATTTTCGAACGTCCTTTCGTACAATTTTATATTGTGTACTTTGCGTTTTGTAACTTGTACTCTTGTCATTTTTAGACGTTCTTCATCAATAATTTGAACCTTTTTGATTGTATCTTGTACTTTTGAGCTTTTTGGACCTTTGTGTCTTCAATTCGTCGTTTTCGCCTTTTGTCTTCGCACTTATTTAATATAAACGAATATTACTTGAAAATGGAACAATTGCAACTAAAATCTTGTATTTCTTGGGGAATAATGCTATGAAATATATGTTCCTTTTTAGCCTTATCAATGAACGTCCCATTTCGTTACGTACGAGCCTACACTCATGCCAACAATAACCAAGCTGATTCATTTAACGTCATCACCAAAGCTCTCTCCACTACATCACCTCTTTCTCTACATATATTGCGACCAACATCTTCTCTCTCTCTCTCTCTCTCTCTCTCTATATATATATATATATATATATATATATATATATATATATATATATATATATATATATATATATATATATATATATATATATATATATAGATTTCATACGGGATTACAATATAACACACCCACCCCTCTTGTGTTTTTTTTTCTTTCTTTCTCTTCCTGCAACAACCGTCGGCAACCACCTCGATCACCACCACTTCACGATCACCACCACCACTGAACCATCCCTGTTGTACCTACAAGTTTACTGTTTCTGTTCTATACGATTAACATGACCATCACCATTGAAACAACCTAAAACCGCCACCTCTCTCTCTCTCTCTCTCTCTTATATTTTTCCTCTTCTTTTCCTTGCAACTAACGACTACATTATTCTCTTTCTGTTTCAAACAAAAACACCACAAACCACCTTCTGTGACTGCTCGAGCTAACTACTGCACCTGCAACCATGTTTTCGTTTACAATTTTTTTTTTCTACTTCTTCTCTTTCAATCGACACCCAACAGAATAGGAAACCTGTTACTCGCCAATTTATGTTTCCTTTCTTTTTCTATTCCAGTTGCAAGCGATAACAACCACCATGGTTTATTGCTACTGCTACTTCGATGTTGATAATGACGATGATGATGACGTACGATGGTGATGTTATGATCATGTAATGATGATGAAGAGGATGCGATGATAATGATAATTGATACCTGCGATATTATTATTTTTTTCTTCTCTCCCTTGTTGTTGTCGCGGCTGTCGAAGGAAAAAGAACCAGAAGACAACGAAACCCTTTTTAAATTGATAAAGGATGGATCAGTTAATCTGTTTTGGGTTTTTAATACAACTTTGGACCAGATTTAATTAATTGTGTTGTTGGGCTGCAACATCTGTTGGGCCACAATCCAGCTTAGGAACTTCTGTTGGGCTGAGTGTTTTTAATTGTTGTTGGGTCGAAAAGAAAAATAAAAGCGGGATAAATATATTTGGATATGATATAATTCATAAAAACTGAATTGGCATGATGGTTTGGTGTGTTTATGGTCAAGCAAGAAATCTCGGGTTCGAGCCTCGTTGTGAGCAATTCTTTTTAGAAAAGCTTTCAAATGGGTATATACTTTTATACTTTCATTATTATTATTATTATTATTATTATTATTATTATTATTATTATTATTATTATTATTATTATTATTATTATTATTATTATTATTATTATTATTGTTATTGTTATTGTTATTGTTATTGTTATTGTTATTGTTATTGTTATTGTTATTGTTATTGTTATTGTTATTAGTAGCATTATTATTATTAAGTATTATGAATATCATAAATATTATTAGTATCACCATTAGTATTATTATTATTGTTATTAGAATTAATATTATAGTTATTAACACTATTATTACCAATAGATGTATTATGGTAAAATTTTCATTTATTATGATTATAAATACAGTATGAAAATTATTATTATTATCACTAATAGTTGTATGATTATTATTATTATTAAGATTATGATTAGGATTATTATTAATATTATTATTATGAAAATATTACAAGTTATCATTAATCTCATTAAAATTAATATTATTATTAATATCATTGTTATTATCACTAATAGAGTTATTATTAACATAAGTATATTATTAATGTTATTACCATTATTTTTACTAATATTAACTTAGTATAATTAGAACTACTGTTTCGATAAACAAATGAAATACATACATAAATATATATATTTAACACATATAACATAACAAAATTTAATATACAAAATGAACAATATAAAACATATATATATTATTAACATAAAAATAATACAACTAATATATTTATAAATATATAGGTGATCAATTACAACTATGAATATTAATAAATATACAAATGATATAGGTTCGTGAATCCAAGGCCAACCCTGCATTGTTCAATATAGTCATATGTATTTTTACTACAAAATACATTAGGTGAGTTCATTCGATTCCCTTTTACTCTTTACATTTTTGGGACTGAGAATACATGCGCTATTTTTACAACTACTTTATTAAATGCTTTTGAAATATATTTTGAACTGCGAATACATGAAATGCTTTTATAAATGTTTGACGAGATAGACACAAGCAAAACATTCCTCGAATGAATTATTATGCAGACAGAAGTTCTGCGGATTATTATTGAATTATGTGGACATGATAATTGCCACCATTGAATTATGTGGACATGATAATTGCCACCATTGAATTATGTGGACATGATAATTGCCACCAGTTGATGTGAATGTTATATATCGAGAGAATGATTTTGTACACAGGTTATGTGTATGTTATTTTTGTGCACAAGATATGTGTACGGTTACTAGGATTTATGAAAATGGTTTCGTACACGAGAAAGGTGTACTGTATTTAAAAGATATCGCATGTACATTACAGGTGGGTATAGGATTCGGGCCCATTTGTATCATGCAGCATTTAAATCTTGTGGTCTATCAAAATGATGAATTTTATTGTTTTATGATAAACCTATGAACTCACCAACCTTTTGGTTGACACTTTAAAGCATGTTTATTCTCAGGTATGAAAGAAACCTTTCGCTGTGCATTTGCTCATTTTAAAGACATTATTTGGAGTCGATCATCGCAATGGGACTAGATGTTGGTGACTTCGTCCAGATGGATTAGGATGGGGTATGACATTATATTCTAATTGTAAGTTGCATATAGGTAGTAGAAACAATGAAGCAAAAGTGGGTAGTTCAGACATACAATTACAGAGTTGTAGGTGTTATATCATGGAGAGTGCGATATAACATCTGCATGATGGCGACCGTGGCAATTGAGTTATAACGAAAACTGAAGCCCTGTTTCTGACCAAACATAAATACAAATAGAAAGGCAATTAGAGAATAAGTATCAGAATAAGTACAGAATATGTAATAGTATCAGAATGATTAACTGACGGTATAAAAAAACTTAAACAAAACTCTAAAAGATTAATAGATGATAGCCTGTTTTGTTAACAGTATGTTTGTATGCTGAAGAAGCACTCGAAACATGAGTACATCAGAAATGCAAAAGGAGCATCAATAAGATTAACAGTAGCTTTATTGAATCAATAAAATTTCAATCAATAGAACGCAACATGAGCATCATCATCATCTGTAGAGCAACAAAGAACAAAAAAACAACAAATCAAAAACCTTACATTTAATTAAATTTGGTAAACAAAATCAGTGACAGAAACCAACAATAAATCAAAGTAAAAAAGGCAAGTATGAACTAAACTTGATAAAAGATTCACCTTGAACTGAATACATCAATTAATCCATGAAAACCGCTAGTTCAATCTAAGAAACCCTAAGTTTAGAACAGAAGAAAGGTGGAACAAACGATTATAACCCTAAATCAACCATTTAATTACTTGAGGCGACCAAAATATTAAAGGAAAACCCTTGCAATTATTGGTCGTCGGAAGTCGGTTGAAAACATCAGAAATTCAGGAGAAGCTGATGAAGATGACGGTGATGATTTAGGTTTTTTTTTTCTCCTAAACAATGGAGCTGGGCCAAGTGGTGAAGATGGTTTTAGTTCTTTGATTTGAGGAGTTTGTAAGGGAAGAATTTGGGGAGTTTGGGGAAGAAGCTCCTAGAGAAGTGTAGGTGGAAGGCAGATGAGCGGCCATTTTATATTTTACTGGAGATGTTGTTTTTGAGCTTTTAATGAAACGAACGACCATATTTCTGGTGCCATTTAGTATATAAGAAAAATGTATATATATTTAATTTAATATATTATTTAGTTAATTATAATTAAAAAGTAATAACATGTGTAATCTTGTACATGAGTTTTCCACTTATTATTATATAATTTCTTACTGGTATTATATCATATATTCATAATATAATACAATTATGTACATATACATGGAACGTATTACGAATATATATATACACATAACCGATTGGTTACTTCCCACTTGATCCTACCACTATATATATATATATATATATATATATATATATATATATATATATATATATATATATATATATATATATATATATATATATATAACCGATTGGTTACTTCCCACTTGATCCTACCACTATATATATATATATATATATATATATATATATATATATATATATATATATATATATATACACACACACACTAGGGTCATAATCAAGAGGGAAGCACTTTTTTGGGGGAAGGGGGAAGCAAATTATTTTTTTTTTGTTTTTTTAAAAAACTTTGTTCACGAACATTATAGATTAGATGAAAATATGAACATTTAAAAAAGACACTTTGTGATGAATGTCATTATTTTGGCGGGAAAACGCTCGAATAAAAAAATTAAAACATTCAATGCATTGAATGTTTTGCTGCTGAGTTTATTTGCATCGTTTTGTTTTCATCTTGTGTGAAGTGTTTTTTTCGAATTTAGCCCGATTTAGAGTTTAGGGTTTTGGGATTTCGGGTTTACGCCGTAAACCCTCAACCCAAAACCCTAAACCCTAAACCCTAAACTCTAAACTGTTCGTGTTAAAATATTTAATCTAAACCCTAATTTCTAAACCCAAAACCCTAATTTCTAAACCCTAATAGCTAAACCCTAATTTATAACCCCTTAATTTCGAAACTTTAATTTCTAAACCCTAATTTCTAACCCCCTTAAAAAAAACTCAGCAGCAAAACATTCAATGCATTGAATGTTTTTATTTTTTTCTTCGAGCGTTTTCCCGCCAAAATAATGACATTCATCACAAAGTGTCTTTTTTAAATGTTCATATTTTCATTTAATCTATAATGTTCGTGAACAAAGTTTTTTCAAAAAACGAAAAAAAATTACTTCCCCCCACTTCCTCCCCAATAAAGTGCTTCCCTCTTGATTAAATCTCTATATAAAAAAATTTTCCCCCGCTTCTCCCCCGATTGATTACTTCCCACTTGATCCTACCACTATATATATATATATATATATATATATATATATATATATATATATATATATATATATATATATATATATATATATATATATATATATATATATACTATTGTATTACTCGTATATTATGGTGTAGTTACTATAACAAATTTATCATTCATTCAAACATATTAATACACACTTTTAAAAAGTATGAATTTCATGTTAAATTCTTCACACTTGTAAATATGTCTAAATGTATTATATTTATAAGAGTTAATTATATCCTTGGTCCATGTGATTTACCCAAAATTTTTGGTAAATCACAGGAACCAATTATATTAACTCTATTTATAATTGTAAAATATTAACATAGTTTCATACATATAATTTTAAGGGGAAAAAGTTTACACTTATTAGCATCTATAATCACAAATATATAATCATATTTGAAAGTGTTAAGTTAATTTTATTGTAATAAGTTTGTTCACACTTTCCTTGTGTGAAGAAAATGTGATGTAACAAACTTACTTTAATTATAAATGTGATTAAAATTGTGTTTGTACACATTAATTAGTGTAAACATTGTTTTTTCTACACTTTTATGTGTGTAAATCTAATGTTATTCTACATTTATAAATGTAACAAATTTATACATATTTGGAATTTAACAAAAAAAACTCATATTTTTTTAAGTGTGTAAAAATATGTGTAATCATATGATAAATTTATTATTGTGAGTAATATACATTACTATATGTATAGATATATTTATACATGCAGCACAAGTATATTACAGATTACAGATATATTATATATCATAGAGTACTACGTAGTATTCCGTATTACTTGTCATTATATTATTTTTACTATTATTATTATTATATATATATATATATATATATATATTATATTATATTATATTATATTATATATTTATTAATCATTAATACTCCGTCATTATTATTGCTAATGGTCATTATTAATTATAAATATCAATATAGTAATTTTTAATAAACAAATTTACTGATTATCATTGTTATTGGTCATTATTATAGATAATTAAAGAATAAATATAGATATAAATATAATTATAGTGCGTAATAGTATAATACTCTTATACTCCGTATACATTTTCATAATCAATATTTTCATTAGTAGTAGGTAATTAAAAAAAAAATACTGTATGTGTATTTGTTACCAACTACTACGATACTACAATGCTTTTGCAATTAACCTTTTTATGTCCGCTGGATATACATACATACACACTCTGTCTCTCTTTCAGTTAGTTGATCTGTATTCATTATACAAAAGTTGTCATCTTGGACTTTAGCTGATCAATACTCCAATTTCTTCATCAAATTCCAATTTTTCTTTAATTTTTTTTAATAAATAAATACATACATACCCATTTTCCCTTTCAATTTTCAGTCTCTTAAATTTAAATGGGTGCTTGTTATTCAACAACCACCAAATACAAACAGCACGATCCTGATGATAAATGGTGGAAATCTCAACAGGGTTCTAATAAAACCATCCGTACACCCACCGATTTTAAATTCATTTTCTCCGGCGCCGGCGGCCGGACCGACGAACGGTTGCTCCACCATGTTCCCGGTAGACTTTACAATAACGGGTCTTGTTCTACCGCCTGTTTACATACCCAACAGGGCAAAAAAGGGACCAATCAAGATGCCATGATCTTTTGGGAGGTTTGTGTTTTTATTATTCAATTTATTGCATAAAGTTTAGATTTTGATTAGGGTTTATCAAAAAGTAGGGAACTTTGTGCTAGATTATGTCGTTAAACCGTTGCTATAGAAGTTTGAAATTGCTTATATAAGTATTTAAAAAAAAAACTGTTTATATGTGCATCTTTTGGGAGGTTTGTGTGTGTTTTTTTTTTTTTTTTTTTTTTTTTTTTTTTCAATTTAATGCATAAAGTATAGAATTTGAAAGAGGATTTATCAAAAAGTAGGGAACTTTGTGCTAAATGATGTCCTATAACATATAGAAGTTTGATATTGCTTATATAAGTATTTTTAAAAACTGTTTATATGTGTATTTTTTAGGAGGAATAGAAAGTAAAAGTAAGCAATGCCAAACAACCTTATTAGAATTATTAGTTATTAGTATAAGAATTTTAGATATGAATGCACAATTTTAAATTCTTGCAAGTTTTCTGTTACATATTTATGTGTTATAATAAAATTTAGTGATTATTAGTGTATACGTATGTTGAATTAGAAGGCGATTATTAAAAAAAGGTGGAAACTTGGGATGTTTGTTTTGTCAGAAATTCAATTCAAAGAGTGATGCACTGTTTTGTGGAGTATTTGATGGGCATGGTCCTTGTGGTCATATGGTTGCTAGAAAAGTTCGTGATTTGCTTCCTGTTATATTGTCGACTCAATGGATGGACAGTACTAAAATCGATCCAAATTGTGATGATGAAAATGGTAATGTTGATGGAAATATACCCGAAGAGGAGTTATTAGAAGAATATTGGTGCGAACAATCGGATGTTGAGGAGAAAGATACGATTCCAGAAAAGTATCTGCCGCTTAAGAAGTCGATATTGAAATCTTTTAAGTTAATTGATAAGGAATTGAAGGATAATCCTTCAATCGATTGTTTCTGCAGTGGAACGACTGCTGTTACTTTGATCAAACAGGTATCTTTTTGTTGAACAATTTCGAATTCATATGATTTTGATGATATAAATTGCTACTAATTGTTGAATAGAAACTGAACTAATGTTAGTTGGAAGTTGTTATAGTTAATTAGTTGTTAAAGATTAAGTGATGCTGCTGATTTTAATATATGAGAATGTGATATCGATGTTAGCAACTACACATAATTTATATTTTTATAACCTTGTTACATTCATTGTTTATTTAATTGCCAGCAAGAAGCATCTTTTATAACTTGTTCTGAGCTTTATGTAGCTTGTGTTTGTTTTTTGTTTATTGTTGTTAGGGACAGGATCTTGTGATTGGAAATATTGGCGACTCAAGGGCGGTGCT
This sequence comes from Rutidosis leptorrhynchoides, assembly GCF_046630445.1. Lineage (NCBI taxonomy): Eukaryota > Viridiplantae > Streptophyta > Magnoliopsida > Asterales > Asteraceae > Rutidosis > Rutidosis leptorrhynchoides. The sequence goes on along the minus strand of NC_092334.1, from coordinate 102,706,751 downwards.
GGCGACCCGTGATGATAATAATTCATTAGTTGCTGTCCAGTTGACCATTGACTTGAAACCTAATCTCCCAAGTAACTTCACATACCTATTCTCACAAGTGTTAAGTCAATAATTGAAATATTTAAAAGTTAGGATTTTTCTAACGACATCCGGTCGTTAAGGTGCAGAAAACACTTACTTTTTAATAACCGCCATGTAAAAGTCAATATTAACCACTGTGTACAACACATTAATGCTTCTTAACGACATCCCGAAGGGTTGTTAGAAAAATACTGAAATTAAAAATCAACTTGTTTAATTTTTGTTCAGGAGAAGCCGCTAGGATCCAGCAATTTAACGGAAGGGTGTTTGCATTGCAAGACGAGCCGGAAGTATCTCGTGTATGGCTGCCGCATAGTGACACTCCTGGTTTAGCCATGGCTAGAGCTTTTGGGGATTTTTGTCTAAAGGATTTTGGTTTAATTTCTGTCCCGGATGTTTTTTACCATCATATTATTGAAAAAGACGAGTTTGTGATTCTTGCAACAGACGGGGTACGTTTTTATTACTTTTCATCAAATAATTTGGAAGTTTCAGGTCTCCTAATGTTATGATTTTCAAGGTTGCAAAACTCGCTACTCAGGGAATACTCGGTCGGGAGTTTCGAGTGAGTAATCGGCAACTCGGGATTAATTGGATTGGACTTTTTATACATCTAAATAATTAAATAATAAATATGAAAGAAAACCATAAACTTGACCTGTTGAACTTTAACATAATTGTCTGAAAACATAAACATAGTTCATTTGTATAAAAACTCTAAAATTCTAGTTTAAATTTAAATTCATATTAAAATGTTAGACCAATTTGATTTTAACCAACTTTGACCAAGAAATCCAATTTTGGCCCGTTAAACGACGTTGATTTATTAAACGGATTTTGTAAAATCAGATCGGTCTGTTCTTAAAAAGGAGTAATCGAGGATTAACATGGATTCTTGGAACAGGTGTGGGACGTGCTCTCTAATAAGGAAGCGGTGGATATTGTGGCTGCCGCTCCTAGCCGACCAACTGCTGCCAGAGCTCTTGTTGACTGTGCTACAAGAGCATGGAAGCTCAAATACCCAACTTCCAAAAACGACGATTGTGCTGTTGTTTGTCTATATCTCGACCAAAAGCCTGCACCCATTTCACCCGAGCCACCTGTCAAGCAGGAAGTGAAAAAACCTGATATCGACAGTAATTTGACACAACAAGAAGCTATCGTTGATGAACCTGCACTTGAACATTCAGGCACTATTAGAGAATGTAGTGAAATTGTTGCTGATATCGAGTCAAATAAAGAAACAGTAGCTGATAACAGCATTGGAGTGTCTAAAAGGAGTCTAGCCGAATGCATATCGACAACTGAAGATGAAGGATGGTCGGCTCTTGAAGGCGTTACTCGTGCCAATAGTTTGCTAAGCATTCCCAGGTTTTTTTCGCATGACAAACGCTCAGTCAGTTGGAGAAAATCGACATCCAAGAAATGAAAATTTAACGCGTTTGAACATTTATACATCATGATTCAAGTACTCCATACAATTTTTTATGAATCCGATGGATATACGTCACTTGATAGTCCATCGGATTCGGTTTTTTTTTTTTTTTTTTTTTTTTGCATTGAATAGAGAAGAAAAACTTCAGATTATTTTTTTTGTTGTTGATGCTAGTTTTAGGACAGGAATTTGTATGAATGCAATGTTTTTCTACTGTTTCTCTGAGTAGGTTAATTTGGGCCTTGGTAAATTGTTATATTGGGCCACTACTCAAAGATTTTGGAACCCATCAAGGTAAAAGGTAAATTGATGGTCTATCAGTCTTTTGCTGAATTAAGTGACAAATTACTCTGAAAGACCTTTCTGTTAGCGGTATTGAAATTGTGTGTTCAAGTTCTGTAGAAGACTATTTGTAATTAAATATGTCTGTTTACTATTAAAATAGAAAATATATATTGTCAAATTACTTTGAATCATAATCATAATATTTCAATTCCACCAAGTTACAAATGAAATCTATGAAAAGAATTGAAGTTTGATGGAGTTGTAACTTGTTGGAATTGAAGTATGATTCAAAGGAATTTGATTACTCCGTATGATGCAATAGTTTAACTAGAATATATTAATATTATGTGTTTTCAGTTGTCACAAAATGAATGATGATTTAAAGAAATGTGATTGTGACCAAAATTAACATAACATTTAATATGTAGATCAGCGTGTTGTGGATTTGGTTTTGGTTTTTATTAAGCACCCTACTTGGTCACCAATTCCACCAAGTCTTGGTGTGCCTTAATGTACTATTTTGATATGACGGTTTTCACCCCACACACACACACACACACACACACACATATATATATATATATATATATATATATATATATATATATATATATATATATATATATATATATATATATATATATATATATATTATTTAGTTGTACAGTATAATTTGTTAATACACTGTTTATGGTGGAAGTAGTAATTTAGATGGTGAATATATATATATATCAATTCTCAATGAATAAAACAAGAGTTGTGGGGTTCTGCTTTCCTATGAATGATTTTAAATAAAAAAAATTGTGAATAAAAAAATGTGAGTGGTAGTTTTTATATATGTTCATATATACTATATTGTTATAATTCAGTATGCTTATAACTATCTTTAGTGGTTTGATTCTTAATTAAGAATACTAATAATAAGTGTAAGAACAAAGATGATAATGGAGAGAAAGAAAGAAACACTTTGTAAGTGTGAGAAATGGTGCAAGTTTAATGCTTGCATTCATGAGTATTTATAGTCTAAAATCTCAATATAAAAATACATACTTTATGTACCAAAATTGACTATATGTATATACCAAAATTGACTATCCATATCTATATTATTATTATTATTATTATTATTATTATTATTATTATTATTATAACACTCCCTCTTGGATAGCAATTTTGTTTTGTTGAATATCAACTATAAATTATTGCCTCGTTAAAAACTTGCTAAAGAAAACCCAATGGAAAAAAACTTTAGCTAAGGGAAAAAGAGTGCAGCATGGAGTTAACTCCCCCTCAAGTAGACATCGCTTCAGCTGTTACATCTTTTGAAAATGTCTCATGCCAATGTTATGAACGTATGTTCTGAAAATAGCAGTTGGAAGTGCTTTCATGAAAAGATCAGCAGAGTTTTTACTGGATTGCACATATCTCATTTCAATCTAGTTGTCCTTAATGAGATTTTGAGTGTATGAGAAGAATCTAGGAGGTATGTGTTTTGTTCGGTCACTTTTGATGTACCCTTCTTTCATCTGTGCTATACAAGCTGCATTATCTTCATAGATAGTTGTTGAATTTTTATCGCGTTCTAGTCCACAAGAATCAGTAATGAGTTTTGTCATTGATCTCAACCAAAAATATTCCCGAGTTGCTTCATGTAATGCAATCACTTCAGCATGATTTGATGATGTAGCAACAAGTGTTTGTTTTTGAGAACGCCATGATATTGCAGTACCTCCATTTAGGAATACATATCCAGATTGAGATTTAGCTTTATATGGATCAGATAAATAACCTGCATCTGCATAACAAACCAAATCTTGTTTTGATTCGTTAGAATAAAATAATCCTAAATCAGTAGTTCCTCGAAGGTATCGAAATATGTGTTTGATCCCATTCCAGTGTCTTTTGGTAGGAGCTGAGCTGAACCTTGCCAACAAATTAACTGCAAAAGAAATGTCAGGTGTTGTACAATTTATAAGATACATAAGAGCTCCAATTGCACCAAGATATGGCACTTCTGGTCCCAGAATATCTTCATGATCTTCATAGGGACGAAATAGATCAGTGTCAACATTAAGCGATCTAACAACTATAGGAGTACTTAATGGTTTTGCCTTATCCATATTGAAACATTTTAAAATCTTTTCTGTATATGTTGTTTGATGTACAAGTAAACCATTAGGCATATGCTCAATCTGCAAACCAAGACAATACTTGGTTTTTTCGAGATCTTTCATTTCAAATTCTTTATTTAGAAGTTGAATGGCTTCATGGATCTCTTTATTTGTACCTATGATGTTAAGATCATCGACATAAACGGCAATGATCAATATCCGGATGTTGTTTTCTTAATGAATACACATGGGCAAATAAGATTATTTGTATACCATTTGCTTATCAAGTAATCACTTAATCGTTTATACCACATGCGACCCGATTGTTTTAACCCATATAAAGACCTTTGTAACTTGATTGAGTACATTTCTTTAGGTTTTGCATTGGATGCTTCTGATACCTATAATCCTTTAGGTATCTTCATATATATATATATATATATATATATATATATATATATATATATATATATATATCACTATCAAGTGATCCATATAGATAAGCATTAACAACATCCATGCGATGCATTTCTAAATTTTTAGAAACTGCCAGGCTGATTAAGTATCTAAGAGTAATTGCATCCATAATAGGAGAATAATTTTCCTCATAATCAATTCCTGGTCTTTGAGAAAAACCTTGAGTTACAATTCTAGCTTGACTTTGTAAGTTCATTTTTCTTATTTCCTTTTCGAATTAAAATTCATTTGTATCCCATACGTTTCACATCTTTAAAAGTGATAACTATTAATCCGAAAACTTTTCTTTTACTGAGCGATTCAAATTTAGCTCGTATTGTTTCTTTCAATTGATACTAATTGTTAACACCTATTTCCTTATGAGGTAAGGCTTAGTATGTTAGCACAATACTAGAAGTGATGTAGCTAAAGGTGGGGGAGTGTTGACGATTGATTTTTACCCTTGGGAAATAATCCCTGCAGACCCGGTACACAGATCTGGAAATTTGTGGGGTGGCTTAATCAATCTGTTGTCCGTTTAGCGTTTAGCTGTTAGTCGGATGACTTCTAGTGAGAGAAAGTACTATGTGAGAGAGAAAGGTGAAGTCTCTGCTCACAAATTGTCAGAATATCTGAATGTGTAAAATGACGACCCAAGGGGTCTATTTATAGTGACAGATCCACCGAATTGTTCGGGGACACGTGTCAGTTGATGACATGTTCTGTTATTCGTGATCCGAAATATGCGCTGGATGTGGCGCTCTCCGGCCAGGGCTTAAGCGCTAGGCGGCCTTCAGGACTTATGCATAACGGAAGCAGCCTGCACAGCGGAGAACACTTGACGGATAGTTTCACAAAACCATTGTTCTCAGTGTTCCTGATGCTATTTTCATGCGAACATTGTGCCTTTATGTGTGTATATGATAGGATACACCATTAAGTCCCCCCAGTTTAATGACTTAAGCATTTGAAAAAGGATTAAGTTGTTAAACTTCTGCCAACGCATGCCAAACAATATTCGAAATAAATTTCGAATATTTTGCCAAACAAGTCTTCACATTTTCCATTTGCATCGGGCAAAACGTTACAGGCATTAATTGCAGACGAAATTTACTGACGCTGTGATGATTAATTTTAAATGGTTGTGATTCTCCACGCGCCTCTAGCTGGAAAAAGTGCTACTTCGTACCCCATGTTTAAACTTGCCCGTAAACGTGTCGCAATCGTGTCCATAAAAATTGCATTGATGAACTCCTATATAAACCGTCATAACCCGTTTGTCTTCACTTTTTACCTTTACCAAGATCCAAAAAGCACATTTCTACATAAATCTTCATCACTTTCTTCAAGCTTTTCTTTCAACTTTTTAAGGTTTATCATATTTCAAGGTCAGTTACTCTTCATCTTACTTGTTATTCTTTAATTGTTGTTTCCATTTTACTTTATTATCATGGCTTCTGCACTGAGTACTGGCCAAGAACATGTTGAGGCTTCTTCTTCAGAAACCACAGATCTGCCTGAGGTTAGCACAATGGCATCATCATTAACGGCGAGCCATTTGGATGGCTTGAAGATTGCTTTTCGCCATCTTAATCAATACAACCCTTTTCTTCCTACAAACAGGCAAACTGCCAACGATCCTCCTGCTGGAAAAATTTCTTTATATGCTTTACAAATTACTCACGGCAATCTCCGTGTTCCACTTACTACATTTCTCCTTCGCATCCTTAGATACTATAAAGCCTGCCTTAGCCAAATACACCCCCATGGTCTTCAAAAAATTATCCTGTTTGAAATGTACTGCAATGCAATCAACATTAAACCTCGCCTTAAAGTTTTTATCTCTCTATTTAGAATTCGTACGATTAGCCAGTGTTGGCTTACTATTGACAATAAACGAAATGCACATTTTGTTGGTGCTAATAAAGTGTCAAACTTGAAAGACTGGAAGAGTCCATTTTTCTTTATTGACGAGATAGTAATTCCGAAAGAGTATTCTGTTGTCCGGAAATGGAAGCCTTTAGATCCTGGTGTGGGAAAGGGTGTGAAGATAACCAACGTAGAGAGACGAATAGTGGATCGTCATAAAGATCTCTACCTTCTGCCCAGATCATATGAAAAGTATGAGGGGATTCTTGTGTTGTGCAGAGTAAGCCAGGAATGGCCAACTACTTATGTGCCAGTACTCTGTCAGAAAAATAAGGGTAGGATGTGATATGATCATCCTAATATACATAAATGTCTGTCTACTTTATGTTATTGTTGCTTATATTGCTATTTTTGTCTTTGTTTAATTATTGCAGCAAATACCGAAATGCTTATTCGTTCTACTATGTTATCCCTCGACCTTGAGGATGATGTGGTTATCACTGCCCGTGATAAGATGCCTACCGAGCTGGAGGCAGATGGGGTTGCAGCTGAGGCTAAGGCTGCTACTGCTGCTGCTGCTGAAAAGGGGGAAGAAAGCAATAATAGCAGTTCTGACAGTGAGTCCGATTCTGAATGGACAACGAAGGACACTACCACTGAGCAGCAAACAACAGGCTCGGTGGACATTACTGGTGAGACACTCCCCACTCCTCCTCCGGTCAAAAAGACATGCAAGAAGAGCATAGGCTCTAAGAGGGCAAAAAGCACTGAGGGAAGCCCAAAGCTGAAACGTAGAAAAAGTATGCCCACTTTGCCCTTTCTTGATACTGCATATATCTTTGCTTATAACTGTTATGTTTGCTAATTTATTTATGTTAGTAATTTTAGCAGGTTCTGATGATAACCAAGAAAAAGCTGCTGAAGGTGGTAAATAGAGGCCGGAGGAGAATCTTGAAAGTCAAGGAGATAAAGTTCTGAAAACTCCTGAGCAGAACTTTACTCTATTTGATGAAGCTGAATTTCATGAGGAGAGGTCGGAAGACGACGCTTCCTATCATTCTCCTCCCCCCAGCACCACTATACCTCCGGTCACATCATCAAATGTTCAAGAGCCTTCTATTCCTTCATATGTGAGGACACTGCAGGCGTTAATTGATAACCCTACCACCAAGGGGAAAGATTTTTCGAATCTTCTTCAGGTATTAATGATAAAATATGTTGCAATTATGTGCTTGCATTCTTTTTACATGAATTGTCAATATTGATCATCTTATTTTTCTTTTGCAGGGTTATGCTATCCCTGAACTAAAACCACATTTCAACGCTCTCCGCTCTGATCAACTTAGGGAATCAACCGCTGCAACTACTGTATTGTTGATCAACCACCTAGAGTCCTCTCTGCAACTGCAGAAGCATCAGGAGTCTGTGCTTGCCGTAGCCCATACTGAGATGGCTGAAGGTGCAAATGCTCGCAAGAGAGCTATTGATACTGAACGTGCCTTGGCTAAAGCCCAGAAAATGGTAAAGGCTAAAGAAACTGAGTTGAAAAATGCTCAAGATGCTGCTGCTGCCATGCAAAAGGAGAAGGATAAATTGGTGGAGGCTGAAAGGAAGAAAGTTGAGGAGGAGCAGGTGAAGGTTAGTGATCTGGAGAAGCAGCTGAATGCTGAAAGGGAAAAGTCTGCTGAGCTTCTGCGGAGGGCGGAGGCCGGTGAGGCTAACTTTGCCGAACTAAAGAAGGGAATACCGGGTGTGATAGCCAAAGTTCTTGGATCCAAACTTGTTGGGGATCCCTACCATGATTACGTTGATGCTATTCGCACCCATTCCATTTCTGATGTTGCAGACAAGTTAACAAGACGCCTTGCCCCAAACCAGACTCTCCCTCCTGCTATTGCTAACCTTATACATCCTGGAACCCTGGAGAAGGTTGAAGAAACAAAGGAGAAACTGATAAATCTTAAAATTGATGTTTATGATGAGGTGTGTAGCAGGGAAGAGTCGTCTGCCAAGGATGTGCTTGGTGTAGAGTTTTCATGAATTATGTAAAAAATTTCTGAACAATGCTTGTAATAAACTTTACTATTTTTGATGTCATAAACATATGCTGTTTTGAATGATTATGCTTGTTTGTATGCTTGCTCCAAATATGTTGATGTTGCCTTTAAAACAAATCTGCTATGCACATATCATAAAATTGTTATGTACAATTGTATATTGTATAACTTCTGCTGAATTAATAATATCTAACTGAAATTATACTTTTGCAAAGATCATGCCTTCAAATAATTTGTAGGACATCAGAGTCCATCATACGCATTGATGATGACCAATTATGTAATATTGTTGGTTAGTGATTATAAAATAATCTTCCCGCTATACACCTTCCGTCATAAATTTTATGAGGAATAGTTTTGAAGTATTTTTAAATAGTGGTTATGAATTAATAACCTGTCCATCATACGCCTTCCGTCATAAAGTTTATGAGGAAGAATTGGGAAATATTTTTGCCTTTAAATAATATAGAAACTTTTTTCGTTCTGTGAAGTAAGTTTTTTACAATGTTTGTCATGACAAGTATCTGATTTTTGTATTTTGCCTCGGTGCGTTCTAGTAAAATTTTAACATTTTCTAGCCGATCCCTTGTGCCTGTTGCTGGCCGGCACAAAAGCTTCCGCCATCGGAGGTATAAAAAATACTCTCCTTCTGTGGGCAGGATATAAATGCAATGTTTTACATTTGTCACAGGCAGCACTTTGCATAAGAAAAATATAAAATTTTATTGATCGATAATGTGCAGTACATAAAGAATTTATGATGAATTTAGGTGGATCAAGCCTAATTAGTACATCATGAACGTTTAATGTATGCAATTGTTAACATAGGCACTGTAAAATAAGCACAATGGTTTACAGTAAATTGATAAACTTTGCTCTTCAGAAAATGCTAACAAACTGGTCTTCACACGCCAAGCGCCCTCCACGGGATTGGGCTCTGGGGAAGCTCATTCCTTGGATGGATCATTACTTATCTCTGTAAGAAGGAGCGCTGTCCGGCGTGAAAGTTTGATCATGGTATGAGAAATTCCTGAACTTCATCCTCTCTGAACAACCGATTACGCCTTCTCTGATTTGTTCTACCGTCTGGCAAATTTGCAAATGTGGAACGTTCCCTAGTTGGTGCCACATACTGTGAATGTATGGCAGCTACTCCGTTAGGAGTTGGGAATCTGATTTCTGCATGAGCAGTTGATGTAATTGCTCCAAATTTAGCCAACGCTGTTCTTTCAAAAAGGACATTGAATCAAGAATTGCCATCTAAAATAGTGAAATTGATTGTTTCAGTTCTTAGTAATGGGAATGTTCCCATAACAACCTCCAAACGAATTCGCCCCATGGCGTTCACCGGTGCTCCAGTCAATCCTGAAACCTTCAAACTCATCCACCTAGCTCTATCCTGCACATGCCTTGGAAAAGTCTTCAAACAATGCCAATAAATGATATCAGCTTCACTACCGGTATTCGTATAGATACAGCTAATGAACTTGTTTGCAATTTCTGCTGAAATGACCACTGGCTGAACGGACAAGGCCCAATTTTGAATTGGTTGAAAAATGATTGGAGCATATCTTCAGCTATCAACATTGTTATCCAACTGCTCACTGTCCTCATAGTAACTACCATTCAACCACACCATTTTAATTACAACATCTGGAGTTGGCTCACGCTCCGTTATCCGGTCTCCGTACTGGTTTCTGTTATCTCTTCCGTCATGCTCTTCCCTTCTTCTGTTCTCACCTCGACGACCTCTTCCACCATCATTCTTCTGCCATCCAAATTTCCTGCGAGGATCATTTCTCCTATATTGTTTTCCTGGCAACAAGTGATTTAACTCTCCTGCTTTGATCTTTGCGATGATTTCTCTCATTAAAGATTTGCAATTATCTGTATCATGACCCCATGCCTCATGAAAGTCACACCATAGTTCACTTTTTGGACCCTCTCTTTCCTCCATAGGTGCTGGAGGATTGAAAGTAGTCCGGATTGGCTCAGTGAAAAGAATCTCTTTTGGAGTTTTAGTCAGCGCCATTATCAATGGATGCCTCTCTATTGGCCTTCTGTTGTGATGAAAATCATTGGGATGATTGTTGCCTCTCCATCCACCATTGGAATTGTCATTCCTCCTCTGATTTTTGTCAAAGTACCGCCCTCCGTTGTGCGGTTTGCTACTGCTGCTACCATCAAACTTGCTTAGTCCTCGCTCACCAGCTCGAACATGTTTTTGTGCAACTTCCAACCCCTGATGCAGAGTTTTTGGCAAGTCATACCTTAATGTATGAACAAGTGCACTAAACCTTCGCTGATCCAAACAGAAAATGAAACTGGACACTAGCTGCGACTCTGGACAATCAGGTATCTTTTGTGCTTCAAGCGTGTATCGCTTCATGAAATTACTCAAGGACTCGTTATGATGCATCGTTATCTCATGTGCATCAAGATGTGTTAAAGTGCAGCTACGAAGATGTGACGACCCGGGAATTTCCGACCAAATTTAAACTTAATCTTTATATAATTCCGACTTGATAAGCAATGAATTTTAATAAATCTTGAACCTCCGGAAAGAGTTTTACACAAGCTTTTGGTCACCCTTTTATTCCGACAATTCACGAACGTCATAACTTGATTTAATTGTTTAATTGTTTAATTATTGTGTATATATATGGATTTATATATATTTAACTTGAAAATATGATAATTAAATATCTCATTAAGTATATTAACAAAGTATTATATATATATATATATATATATATATATATATATATATATATATATATATATATATATATATATATATATATATATATTTTCATACTACTAATTTAAAGAATTTATGAACAATATATTTGTTACTATTTAAACGACGTAATTAACTTATGTTAAAACATATTTACATATAATGTATTACGAGTATAAATACATCCTTAAAAGTATTGAATACACTTTATAATATACCAATACATATAAAGGATAGCTATACTCGTATTTCCGTTCAATTTCCTCAAGAATTCTACTCGCATTCATACGGTATTTTTACCCGTATTATACACAGCTTCTAGAAGTATTTACTATTGGTATATACCAATAGAAATCTGTAATTATTTGTGTAATATGTCATCCATGACCTAATCAATTTATTATGTCATGCATGACTTAATACAAATTAACTTATCTTAGATATTTTTACTAAAAGCCAAAATTATAAGCTTATAAATAAGGACCATTTTAACTCATTTTTACTCCACATTTTCTTAAACTAAAAACACACACTTGAATGCTCTCATATCATACTTTAATCTCAGAAAATTTCCTCTTCATAATCAAGGTAAAATACTTCTCAAAATCCTTGTTCAATTCCTTGTATAGTTGCTATCTTATTATACTTATAAAACTTGTAAAAACTAGAACTTGTTTTGGTGAACACCAAGCTTGTTTGAAAAACTAATCTAATCTTTCTAACTTAACTCTAATAACACTTATTTATATGTATTATGATGTTATATTAAGTTAATATAAGAACTTATAACTTTTACATATGAAGAACACCTTGAAACTTAACATATATCCTTTAATCTCCATTCGGTAAAAAGCAGACTGTTTTGGGTTGGGAATTAAAAACCTATCTTAGACTTTGAGTTTGAGGCTAAGACTTTGGAAATATGTTAATATATGTAAATAAGACTTCCAGTAATTTTTTCCATGATTTTAGACAAAGTGGAAGTATTTTATCAAAAATCATATATTGGGTGGATGCCGGGATTTTTTCCAAATCTGTCCACCGAAACAAAAAGAGGGTAAAGCTCTAAAAATTACTACTTGGGATGAAATTTTCGAATTGATTTTGTAAAATTTACTTCTTAATGAATCCATAGAAATTTGATTCACTTTAAACGGAGTTGTAATGAATATTTGGCGAGCAAAACAAAATCTGCTAAAATTAACGTTGTATGGACGAAATTTATATTACAAAAACTATATTAACCATATCCTTGTTAAATTTTCCTATATTCTATTTATATTTGGACATGTTATTAGTAGTATAATAAAATATTATAATCTTGGTTAATTCTGTGATTGTATATATGTATAATAATATTCTTGGTACGTCCTAACACAATAAGTATACAATACGTTTTGATAAATCCTAAGACAATACGTACACAATACGTCTTAGTTAATTCTAAGACAATACGTATATAATACGTCTCTGGGTTGATGCAAAGACAATACGTATACAATACGTCATGGGGTAATTCTAAGATTATATATATATATATATATATATATATATATATATATATATATATACCGATTATTAGACTGTTGGACTTTTCGGACTATTTTGGACTACTAACAAAGGACTACTAACAATGAACTACTAACATAAAATGTTAAAAATTATTATATAAGTATTCTATGAACTTGCTTTATTTTATTCATATGTCGTATCATTATCTGAATCGTTATTATTGTTATAGGTTCGTGAATCCAAGGACGACGGTCATATTTTTAATAAGTTGAAAACTTATTATTAATATACTTTTACTACTGTGAGTATATAGTCCCATTTTTAAACTCTAAAAATATTTTGAGATGAGAATACATGCATTTTATGTTTTACGCTATGGACACAAGTACTTAAAATATATTCTACGTTGAGTTGTACCACCTTGCATATCTTCCCTAATAGCTTGGTAACTAATATTTACATGTTGTAAGAACATGTAAGCGCGAATCCTATTAATAGATCTATCGGGTTTGACAACCCCAACCGGGCTAGTCGCTCTAGTATCATAAACGGTTGCATAGTACTTCGTTTTTACTACACTTGGTACAGTGTAGGGAGATTTCATAATAAAGGGAATATGCCACATTAATGGTTAAATATAGTTACCGAAGCGCTCAACAACTTATAAAATACTTTTATACACTTGCGAGTGTACATATATTTATAACTATGAAATCTTGTGGTCTATATTTATATCGATGCCAAACCTATATATCTCACCAACCTTTGTGTTGACTGTTTAAGCATGTTTATTCTCAGGTCCTTAAAAAAGTCTTCAGCTATTGCATTATCTGAGCAAGCTGTGCATGGAGTCTCATGCTTTTGTTTAAATGAAATGTTGCATTCAATAAAACCTTTGTCATGTATTATATTCAACTGTAATGTCACGTGTATAGTATTTGGAAACCGATGTATTATGGAGATTATTTCTTAAATAATCGCCCACTTGTTTAAAACATGCATTATGTATAATAATAGTGTGCTTTTTATGAAACGAATGAAATATTTTCTAAAACGTATCATATAGAGGTCAAATACCTCGCTATGGGACCAATGAATAACGTACCACGTTTATAGTAATATGGACGAGTCGTTTCAGTTGGTATCAGAGCGGTGGTCTTAGCGAACCAGGTCTTGCATTAGTGTGTCTAACGGATAGTTATTAAGATGCATTAGTGAGTCTGGACTTCGACCTTAACTGCATGTCAAAAGTTTTGCTTATCATTTCTAGTCGGAAATCATCTGCTTATCACCCTTAGAAAATTACCTGCTTATCATTCTTAGTCTAGACACATCTTACTGCATTGATTACATGAATAATGTATAGACGAAATTTATATCTTAGCGTATCTGCTAATTCATATCTTAGCGTATCTGTTACTGTAAACTTTGCCTAACATATTCCGTAAATTACTCCGTAATCTATGAAATCTTTTGCTCTATATATATATATATATATATATATATATATATATATATATATATATATATATATATATATATATATATATATATATATATTCTATCTAATTATAATACCATCCGATAGCCGGAAATCATTTCATATCGAAAAATCCTTTATTCAATCGTACGAAATGGAACTCTCCACTAGTTCAAGTCCCTCGAATTCCGATATGGAGTTTCACTCGAGCTCTGAAAGCAATGTGACCAGAATGGATAAACCAATCAGCCATCATCTATTTGGATGAATTGGGGATGGGTTCGTAGTCTACTTAATCATTGGAGACAAGAAGAAGGTGATCCCTTCCATCCACCACATTGCCCTCTCGGTGGAGAACATGAGGCACTTACCGGCGAACCCGTTCGTAACACCATTTTCTCTCTCCTTTCCAGGATATGCCGCAACGAGTATAATATTACTAATATTATTGAGGCTATCCGACCTTTACTTCGTATCTTGCATGGTGAATTATTTACTGTTATGAAAAGCAAAACTTCATTAGCAAGTGCATCCTACATCATTTCATTCCCTTTATAAAGCTCTTGACCTCTCTTTTTATTCAAGAAACTTTAAACATCTTCTTTCACAATACAAAACAAAACAAATTCTCATCATCTATTGATGTCGTAGCGTGGGGGTACGTGATAGTACTATATTTTACTACGAAATACGTTACAAATTACACAAGTTTTAATTATTTATTTACAAATGGGATATACCTAAACCTTGCTACAACACTATAGGCAGTGTACCTAATCGTAGAGTAGTATAGTTTTTAGTAAGTCCGGTTCGTTCCACAGGGAGCTGGCTTATTTCACACTATATTTTAAACAATTATATTCGTACAAAATATCTTATATTAATAATATATAAAAGGGGGTTTTACCGTTTAATGACCGGTTTGTCGATTTTATATTTTAAGCGAAGCGTAAAGTAAATGACTATATTTAACTAACAATATAAAATAAATAACAATAATTAAAATGACAATAAATAAAAGTACGAGAAGAAAAATGAAATAAAATATATTCTGCTTATTTAAACTTCCGTAATCATGATGTTTGACGTTTTGATTTTATTTATTGTCCTGGGTAATTGTCCTTTGTCCTGGATGTATTTAAAACCTATCTGGTTTTTGTCCATAATAGTTCATCGGTCATAATTATAAACTGCTCGGCAAATTTAACCTTATACCCGAAGTCAAATATTCCAACTAACTGGGGATTCGAACTGTAACAAGGTCTTAATACTTTGCTTAATGAATACACCAGGTCATCGACTGTGTGTAAACCAAGGTTTAAATACTTTGTTAACAATTACACCAATTACCCTTGAATGTAATCCACCCCTGTTTTAATGAGTCCATTGACTATTAATTCATCCCCGTGTCCGGTCAAATGAACAATAATTCGTACTTATAAATATCCCGCCCATCGTGTCCGATTAAGCGTATGTGGTTATATATAGATACGTCAAATCATAACCTTTATATTAAATTAACGAGGTATTGTTAATTTAATATAAAGCCCATTAATAGCCCATAGTATAATTTCCACAAGTGTCGTTCTTTTGTCCAAACCCCAATTATGGTACAAAGCCCATTTACCCCGTCTTTAATATTTAGTCCAACATCATGATTACTTTGGCTCAAATAAGCATAATAATAACTTAAGTATGAGACATTAATTTAAAAAGGAGAACCTAACTTACATTGAGTATTTATCGCGTAGTGTTACACGGACAGAATTTCGACTTCAAAAACCCGTAAAATAACCTTTACATAACCCGAACTAATCTAATATAACACTAATCTATATTATATATATATATATATATATATATATATATATTATATTTATTTATATTATACTAGGGAGTATTATTATTATTATGTTATTTTTACACGCAGAATTCGTGACCTTTTATAGGAGTTTTGATTTCTGACAGCTCCACGAGTCGTGGAGTTTTTAGCCTTCAAACTCCGCGAGTCGCGGAGTTTGAAAATCCAGCTCAGGATCATTTGTCTCATAGCTTGTCGACATAATTTTTAAATATATATAATATATAAATAATTTATATAATTATTTAAATATTATATTATATTCTTGTGCATAGTTGACTTGTAAGTTTTGGTCCGTTGTGTCGGGCGTTGATAGTTGACTCATGTCCCGGTTCCGGATTTTCGAACGTCCTTGCGTACAATTTAATATCATGTACTTTGCGTTTTGTAACTTGTACTCTTGTCATTTTTAGACGTTTTTCATCAATAAATTGAACCTTTTGAATTGTATCTTGAACATTTGAGCTTTTTGGACGTTTGTGTCTTCAAATCTTCGTTTTCGCCTTTTGTCTTCGCACTTATTTATTTAAACAATTACAATGAAAATATAATACAATTACATATGAAAACCTATTATTTAGGAGGGATATTGCTATGAAATATATGTTCCTTTTTAGCCTTATCAAACATCCCCACACTTGAGCGTTGCTTGTCCTCAAGCAATACAGAACTTGAAATAAAAACATACATGAATCACTTTTTTATTCATCACACTTTGTACATCAGTGATTTTGATATGGTGGTATAAACAATGATAGTAACGATAGAACCATGGTTAAAGGTGGGTATGCCATCCACAGTTGCCTCGGGTTTAGGTCAACGACACTTGCAATCAAATAGCCGATTTACTTTCGGTTTCCAAAGCAAAGTGCACATTTGAAAGGTGGTTTACAGTCCCACATGACTATGAAAATGTAGATCCTTATGGAAATTGGATCTTTATGAAAACATTTGATCTTTAAAAATTCAATCTAGCTTTTACCCTAGATAAGTTTTCCGGAATAACCCTTCACCGGTGTTTGCAAATTATTTTTGTGGGTTGTGTGGGTTTCAGATTTGAAAATTTTAGCTCAACACTTGTGGTTTTGTGTTACCCACTTGCTAACCTTGTATTGGGAAAGCAACACGTCCAGTATACTTGCTCCGTATATTACCTTTCGGTAAACTACCGTCCGGTTGTAAAGGAAAGCGATGAACAAGAAACTGTTAAGGCAATGTCCTGTGACTTGCTTTTGATTATGGTCTATAAACGTGTCGGATGCTATTACTATCCTTTGTAGGAGCAATAGTAAAGATCATCCTATAATTTTTCGGTCTGGCACAAGGTCCTGTCTCCGACCATGCTATGCAACCACCGTTCTTACGGTTGACACCCGATTTGGTTCAGGTGACCTAATGAATTCTAGGTGAATTCCTAGGATTTTACGTTCAAAGGTAATGAACGCATTGAAAATAGGTTTTCAGAAAACAAATCGGTTTTATTTTTGATCAAAATATTTTCTCGTTCAAGCTCGAGTTTAGATATCACTGAATTCCATGAGTTTGTAATTCTCAATCTTTAAGGTCAATCTCAAGGATTGAGTAATATCAGGCTTAAAAGCTGATTTTTTTGATCTTTAAGGAGATTATCCTTTCTGGGGATCTGATTCATTAGTCTTATCAAGCTAATTTGCACGGTGCCCCCCATTGTACGAGATAAATCCTTCTCATGGTTAGGATAAATCTGACCACTTGGCGACCCTGTTTGATGCTGAGGTCCGTGGATTTCCTGCTGATTTTAGAGATGACTTTTCTAGATTTTTCGTCAACCTACAGCTGGTCTGGACGACAACTTCATGACCTAAACCAAGAAGCGCGTGTCTTTTTCGGAAGACTTTACTTCCTTTTAATGATGGAATTGATTCATCGTGTAGATCCATCTTTTCTTTCAAATATATTACAGTAAATCGGGTAAAACAGTTAATTTAGTCCAAAACAAAAGCACCTGCAATAACTTTACAGAAACATGTGATATATAGTTTTTAATTGAATAACTTGGTACATTCTCCCCACACTTAGTTTCTTTCTTTGCCTTTTTATTCTCCTTTATTCCATTTTAAATGAATTCAATCGTTTTAGGGTGTTTCTCAATTTATGTCCTTTCCGAGGTAACGATAATTTCGGTATTAACACCTAGTTTTCACCGTTCATAAATATATATAAACATGATTTTAAATTCATTTAGTTGAAATTTTTTTTAAAATTTTCACAAAATTTGGCAAATAAAACAAAGTGTAAACCCGAGAGAATTTATAACCCTTCCCCACACTTAAGATCATGCAATGCCCTCATTTGCATGAAATCAGACTATAATTATAAATTCATGAGGGTGATTAGTGTAGAAAGTAGTTAAAGATACCATAAAATTGCAGGATGATAGATGGTGCACCTCATCGTTTATTCCTTCTTGTTTTATCACACATGTTTTTCTTCAAAAACGGTTGCTTTTCTGAACTGTTTGATAATTTTTGAAAATGCGTCTTTTACCCTAATCGTACATTTTTATTAACGAGTTATGCACTAACCCGAACCCCTAATTTAACGTTAAGTGGGGTTAAACTTCCCCACTCTTAGCTGACGACATGTGAAGTCGGTAGAATAAGTTCCACGAATTAGAGTAGTGAGCCAGTTATTTACATCTCGGGTGGTGTATAATATATCAATGGGTTTAAAGTTTAGACTCGCCCGATTGTCACTACTTAATTCTTTTTTAAGTGTAGCTTTGAGTAAATGGATATGTCTCTTTTCTGGTTCTTGGTCAAATGGATCGATATACATCGACATACATATTTCTATAGGGTGGATAATTCCTAACATTTCCTTCCGTTCATTCTCGGGATCAAAGGTTTCACCTCTATTACCCAATTGGGTGAAATTCGAGGTGTCATTATCTATTAAAGCACGTAGTTCATCTTCGGTAGATGACTCGTCTATTGAGAATATTGGGTTGGAAGGTTGTGGAATGGTGAATTTCGGGATTGGAGTAGATTCTTCTTCATTAACGGTGCTTATTGTTCTCACCATTTTGGTCTCGGGGGTAAAATTTTCAACGTTATCGTTTTCCCAAGAGTACCAATTTGTCACCCTTAATTCTTCTTTATCCATTGATGGATCGATGATTTCGTCGGTAGAGGCTAATGTGTTGATATGTTGTGAAATTGGTAAGACTGAATAAAAAGTATCATCGGGATAGTTGGTGATTTCGGAGCTCTCGAATTCATCAAAATTCGATGATATGAGATTTTCTTGCACAATACTCCTCAGATCAACAGGTGTGTAGTCTGATAGAGTTTCAGCTTGCCGGTTTACAAACTCTCTCATTTGTTCATTTTGAGCATTGAGTTCTTCGAGTTTGATTTTCATATTGTCTAATAAATTTTCAGACACGTAATTTTCCTCGTCTACTGGTTGTTGAGTTTGGATATATTCTTGGGAATAATCCCAATTTGAATTGTATTCTTCATAATCATTCCATTCAGGTTCCGTGGGTGCGTAATTTTCCATAGGAACGTAATAATAACATTCCCATGTTGAGTGATAATCTCCACAGATTTCACAACCAGTTATTGTTTCGTCATTCGTGATCCAAGATTGACCGAACAAATTGTCATCAACACTCGTTTGAGAGTATTGATTTAATTGATTTTGGATATCAAAAAGAGTTTCCATAGCCTTGTTTTCAAAATTTTCCATTTTATTGCGATGGCCAAATTTTAGCTACAATGTGGTGCATTTACTAATTATCCTATTAGTTATAAAAATAGAAAAACTTATATAAGTTGTCCAATTAATAGACTTTTCTGCTTTTGCCCACGTTTCGAATAGCCAAAAGATGCAGCAGGGAGCCAGAACCCTTTAAATCGGAAGCTCACAACTCAGCCACTAACAAATCCAACTATTACTACGAAGCAGAAAATTGTCAACGTCCATTAATTTAACCACTTAAATAATTTTTCTTTCTGTTTGAGATATTAGATAAGAAATAGAGAAAATTTCTAAGTCCTAAAAACTAAAGCGTCGAGAAATAAGAAAGAAAAAGAATGCGCGTCGAAAAACGTCGAAAAATAAAAATAAGAAAATAGCGCGTCGTAACTTAAAAAGGAATTAAAAACTAAGAATTAAAAGTTGCGTCTAAAAATATTAAAGCTTAAAAGAAAAACTATATCCCAAATGGTAATAACTTAAAAAGGTACTAAAATATAAAAACGGCGTCGCAAAATTCTAAAGCACCTAAATCTCAGTCTAAAGAAAAAGCACTTAAGGGATTTTACGGCAAAGCCTAAAAATCTAGAAGTAAAAATAACTATGGCAAAAACTAAGTTTAAAACTAAATATGAGCTAAAAATACAAATATTACGCTAAAACGATTAAAAAGGGACAAAATATAAAAATATACAAAAAGTTGTAAAAAGTACAATTTTTATAAAAATATTATTTTTATATTATTTATTTAATAAAACTATTAATTTTACATATAATAAAACTAATTAAAATTTAAAATACAATTTAATTATAAAAAAAACATAAACTAATTATAATAATTAAACTAATTAGGGTTTATTAATAATAATAATAATAATAAAATCCGTAATTAATCTGAAATTAGGGTTCTGTCACGTGTGTCAGAGTGTCTCCGCGAGTCGCGGTATTTCAAGCAGCAAACCCCGCGAGTCGCGGGGTTCCAAAATTCAACTCTGGTACAGTTTTTAATTCGACCTGTTTTTTTTTTTTTTTTAATTTGATATTGTTTTTCTAAAAATATATTTATACAAATATATATTAAAAATATAGCGTTTCGCCAAATCCCCGGCAGCGGCGCCAAAAACTTGATGTCGTAGCGTGGGGGTACGTGATAGTACTATATTTTACTACGAAATACGTTACAAATTACACAAGTTTTAATTATTTATTTACAAATGGGATATACCTAAACCTTGCTACAACACTATAGGCAGTGTACCTAATCGTAGAGTAGTATAGTTTTTAGTAAGTCCGGTTCGTTCCACAGGGAGCTGGCTTATTTCACACTATATTTTAAACAATTATATTCGTACAAAATATCTTATATTAATAATATATAAAAGGGGGTTTTACCATTTAATGACCGGTTTGTCGATTTTATATTTTAAGCGAAGCGTAAAGTAAATGACTATATTTAACTAACAATATAAAATAAATAACAATAATTAAAATGACAATAAATAAAAGTACGAGAAGAAAAATGAAATAAAATATATTCTGCTTATTTAAACTTCCGTAATCATGATGTTTGACGTTTTGATTTTATTTATTGTCCTGGGTTAATTGTCCTTTGTCCTGGATGTATTTAAAACCTATCTGGTTTTTGTCCATAATAGTTCATCGGTCATAATTATAAACTGCTCGGCAAATTTAACCTTATACCCGAAGTCAAATATTCCAACTAACTGGGGATTCGAACTGTAACAAGGTCTTAATACTTTGCTTAATGAATACACCAGGTCATCGACTGTGTGTAAACCAAGGTTTAAATACTTTGTTAACAATTACACCAATTACCCTTGAATGTAATCCACCCCTGTTTTAATGAGTCCATTGACTATTAATCCATCCTCGTGTCCGGTCAAATGAACAATAATTCGTACTTATAAATATCCCGCCCATCGTGTCCGATTAAGCGTATGTGGTTATATATAGATACGTCAAATCATAACCTTTATATTAAATTAACGAGGTATCGTTAATTTAATATAAAGCCCATTAATAGCCCATAGTCTAATTTCTACAAGTGTCGTTCTTTTGTCCAAACCCCAATTATGGTACAAAGCCCATTTACCCCGTCTTTAATATTTAGTCCAACATCATGATTACTTTGGCTCAAATAAGCATAATAATAACTTAAGTATGAGACATTAATTTAAAAAGGAGAACATAACTTACATTGAGTATTTATCGCGTAGTGTTACACGGACAGAATTTCGACTTCAAAAACCCGTAAAATAACCTTTACATAACTCGAACTAATCTAATATAACACTAATCTATATTATATATATATATATATATATATATATATATATATATATATATATATATATATATATATATATATATATATATATATATTATATTTATTTATATTATACTAGGGAGTATTATTATTATTATGTTATTTTTACACGCAGAATTCGTGACCTTTTATAGGAGTTTTGATTTCTGACAGCTCCGCGAGTCGTGGAGTTTTTAGCCTTCAAACTCCGCGAGTCGCGGAGTTTGAAAATCCAGCTCAGGATCATTTGTCTCATAGCTTGTCGACATAATTTTTAAATATATATAATATATAAATAATTTATATAATTATTTAAATATTATATTATATTCTTGTGCATAGTTGACTTGTAAGTTTTGGTCCGTTGCGTCGCGCGTTGATAGTTGACTCATGTCCCGGTTCCGGATTTTCGAACGTCCTTGCGTACAATTTAATATCTTGTACTTTACGTTTTGTAACTTGTACTCTTGTCATTTTTAGACGTTTTTCATCAATAAATTGAACCTTTTGAATTGTATCTTGAACATTTGAGCTTTTTGGACGTTTGTGTCTTCAAATCTTCGTTTTTGCCTTTTGTCTTCGCACTTATTTATTTAAACAATTACAATGAAAATATAATACAATTACATATGAAAACCTATTATTTAGGGGGGATATTGCTATGAAATATATGTTACTTTTTAGCCTTATCATCTATACTCACATCAAACCACTACCAGCACCAGCAGCAGCAGTACCAACAACATCACAAGCCTCAACATCGCAAGCCGCATTACGAGCATCAACATCATACGCACCGCATGTACTGAGGGATACCAATAATAATGAGTGATGAAGTATTAATTCATTATTTCATTTACGTTGAAGAAATATTCCGCGGCGATTATGTAATCTCTAAAGTTTTAGGGATTATTCATTTCTAGTTCCAACCGTAAACTAAATGAGATTAATATAATATAAACTCATTAAATCCATATTACATCTGAAGAAAATATACATACATATATTTTCATAAAGACTGTAATAAAAATTCTTTTGTACAAAATATTACTTGTGAAATTTTATTTTAACGGGTAGGTAATGTAGTGACCCGAACTTTTCCATGTTTATATATATTAATTGAGATTGATATTTACATGATTAAATGTTTCCAATATGTTAAGCAATCAAACTTGTTAAGACTTGATTAATTGAAATAGGTTTCATATAGACAATTGACCACCCAAGTTGACCGGTGATTCACGAACGTTAAAACTTGTAAAAACTATATGATGACATATATATGGTTATATATATAGTTAACATGATATTATGATAAGTAAACATATCATTAAGTATATTAACAATGAACTACATATGTAAAAACAAGACTACTAACTTAATGATTTTGAAACGAGACATATATGTAACGTTTATCGTTATAACGACATTTAATGTATATATATCATATTAAGAGATATTCGTACATCATAATATTATGATAATATAATAATTTAAAATCTCTTTTGATATTATAAACATTGGGTTAACAACATTTAACAAGATCGTTAACCTAAAGGTTTCAAAACAACATTTACATGTAACGACTAACGATGACTTAACGACTCAGTTAAAATGTATATACATGTAGTGTTTTAATATGTATTCATACACTTTTGAAAGACTTCAAGACACTTATCAAAATACTTCTACTTAACAAAAATGCTTACAATTACATCCTCGTTCAGTTTCATCAACAATTCTACTCGTATGCACCCGTATTCGTACTCGTACAATACACAGCTTTTAGATGTATGTACTATTGGTATATACACTCCAATGATCAGCTCTTAGCAGCCCATGTGAGTCACCTAATACATGTGGGAACCATCATTTGGCAACTAGCATGAAATATCTCATAAAATTACAAAAATATGAGTAATCATTCATGACTTATTTACATGAAAACAAAATTACATATCCTTTATATCTAATCCATACACCAACGACCAAAAACACCTACAAACACTTTCATTCTTCAATTTTCTTCATCTAATTGATCTCTCTCAAGTTATATCTTCAAGTTCTAAGTGTTCTTCATAAATTCCAAAAGTTCTAGTTTCATAAAATCAAGAATACTTTCAAGTTTGCAAGCTCACTTCCAATCTTGTAAGGTGATCATCCAATCTCAAGAAATCTTTGTTTCTTACAGTAGGTTATCATTCTAATACAAGGTAATAATTATATTCAAACTTTGGTTCAATTTCTATAACTATAACAATCTTATTTCAAGTGATGATCTTACTTGAACTTGTTTTCGTGTCATGATTTTGCTTCAAGAACTTCGAGCCATCCAAGGATCCATTGAAGCTAGATCCATTTTTCTCTTTTCCAGTAGGTTTATCCAAGGAACTTAAGGTAGTAATGATGTTCATAACATCATTCGATTCATACATATAAAGCTATCTTATTCGAAGGTTTAAACTTGTAATCACTAGAACATAGTTTAGTTAATTTTAAACTTGTTCGCAAACAAAAGTTAATCCTTCTAACTTGACTTTTAAAATCAACTAAACACATGTTCTATATCTATATGATATGCTAACTTAATGATTTAAAACCTGGAAACACGAAAAACACCGTAAAACCGGATTTACGCCGTCGTAGTAACACCGCGGGCTGTTTTGGGTTAGTTAATTAAAAACTATGATAAACTTTGATTTAAAAGTTGTTATTCTGAGAAAATGATTTTTATTATGAACATGAAACTATATCCAAAAATTATGGTTAAACTCAAAGTGGAAGTATGTTTTCTAAAATGGTCATCTAGACGTCGTTCTTTCGACTGAAATGACTATCTTTACAAAAACGACTTGTAACTTATTTTTCCTACTATAAACCTATACTTTTCTGTTTAGATTCATAAAATAGAGTTCAATATGAAACCATAGCAATTTGATTCACTCAAAACGGATTTAAAATGAAGAAGTTATGGGTAAAACAAGATTGGATAATTTTTCTCATTTTAGCTACGTGAAAATTGGTAACAAATCTATTCCAACCATAACTTAATCATCTTGTATTATATATTATGTAATCTTGAGATACCATAGACACGTATACAATGTTTCGACCTATCATGTCGACACATCTATATATATTTCGGAACAACCATAGACACTCTATATGTGAATGTTGGAGTTAGCTATACAGGGTTGAGGTTGATTCCAAAATATATATAGTTTGAGTTGTGATCAATACTGAGATACGTATACACTGGGTCGTGGATTGATTCAAGATAATATTTATCGATTTATTTCTGTACATCTAACTGTGGACAACTAGTTGTAGGTTACTAACGAGGACAGCTGACTTAATAAACTTAAAACATCAAAATATATTAAAAGTGTTGTAAATATATTTTGAACATACTTTGATATATATGTATATATTGTTATAGGTTCGTGAATCAACCAGTGGCCAAGTCTTACTTCCCGACGAAGTAAAAATCTGTGAAAGTGAGTTATAGTCCCACTTTTAAAATCTAATATTTTTGGGATGAGAATACATGCAGGTTTTATAAATGATTTACAAAATAGACACAAGTACGTGAAACTACATTCTATGGTTGAATTATCGAAATCGAATATGCCCCTTTTTATTAAGTCTGGTAATCTAAGAATTAGGGAACAGACACCCTAATTGACGCGAATCCTAAAGATAGATCTATTGGGCCTAACAAACCCCATCCAAAGTACCGGATGCTTTAGTACTTCGAAATTTATATCATATCCGAAGGGTGTCCCGGAATGACGGGGATATTCTTATATATGCATCTTGTTAATGTCGGTTACCAGGTGTTCACCATATGAATGATTTTTATCTCTATGTATGGGGTGTGTATTGAAATATGAAATCTTGTGGTCTATTATTTTGATTTGATATATATAGGTTAAACGTATAACTCACCAACATTTTTGTTGACGTTTTAAGCATGTTTATTCTCAGGTGATTATTAAGAGCTTCCGCTGTCGCATACTTAAATAAGGACGAGATTTGGAGTCCATGCTTGTATGATATTATGTAAAAACTGCATTCAAGAAACTTATTTTGTTGTAACATATTTGTATTGTAAACCATTATGTAATGGTCGTGTGTAAACAAGATATTTTAGATTATCATTATTTGATAATCTACGTAAAGCTTTTTAAACCTTTATTGATGAAATAAAGGTTATGGTTTGTTTTAAAATGAATGCAGTCTTTGAAAAACGTCTCATATAGAGGTCAAAACCTCGCAACGAAATCAATTAATATGGAACGTTTTTAATCAATAAGAACGGGACATTTCAGTTGGTATCCGAGCGTTGGTCTTAGAGAACCAGAAAATTTGCATTAGTGTGTCTTATCGAGTTTGTTAGGATGCATTAGTGATTCTGGACTTCGACCGTGTTTTCTTTAAAAATGATTGCTTAACATTTTTGTTGGAAACTATATATTTTTAACATATGAATATTATGTGATATATTAATCTCTTAACGTGTTTGATATTATGTGATAGATGTCTACCTCTAGAGCAAGTCCCGTTGACTCACCTAATAATAATGAAGAGTCAAATGTAAATTGGAATGATTCGTGGACTGATTCACAAGTTCCCGAAGAGGAACCGGAAGAAGAGTCGGAACCGGAAGAAGAATCGGAACCGGAAGAAGAATCGGAACCGGAAGAAGAATCGGAACCGGTGGGGGAAATAATAAAACGGTTAAGTAAAAGAGAATCCTCAACCAACCGACCAAGGTTAATTATGGTCAATGGTGTTTCCGCCAAGGAAGCAAAATATTGGGAGGATTACCAATTCTCCGATGAATCGGATTCCGACGAGAATTCCAATGATGTTATAGAAATTACCCCAACTGAATTTAAAAATGCAAAAGAAAATAATAAGGGAAAGGGCATAAAAATAGAGAAATCTAATTCCAACCCCGATGAACTTTATATGTATCGTCAACCCCCGAAGTCCTTAAGTTGTAACAATGACCCGGGAACCTCTAAACCACCAGGTTTTTCTAAACCAATGTGAATAACGACGGCTCGTATTAGGGGAAAATCATATATCCCTAGAAACTTGGCAAAATGAACCAAAACCGAAGAAGAAGAAACAAGCGAGTCGGAATAAGATAGTTGTATTCATGTGGTGTAATATATGTAATATAGTGTGCTTATGCTTTATGATATATGTAAAAATTGCTTGTATTAATAAGTATTTTTTTTTATGAATCTAACTCTTGTCTATTTTACAGTTTAAAAACACAAAATGGATAGACAACCCAATATTTTAAGAGACCTACCCGGAGACATGATTGATGAAATCTTGTCTAGAGTCGGCCAGAATTCCTCGGCACAACTATTTAAGGCGAGATCAGTTTGTAAGACATTCGAAGAACGTTCCAAGAATGTCTTGGTTTATAAGAGACTTTCGTTTGAAAGATGGGGGATATCACATTGGGAAACCCATAAGTTACGATGTGTTTACTTTGACGCATATATTGCGGGGAACCCAAATGCTATTTTACGCAACGGGTTAAGAAATTATTTTGACTCAATATATCCGAATATTGGACTTCGTGATTTAGAAAAAGCGGCTAACATGCAACATAAAGAAGCATGTTATGCTTACGGATTAGTAATGTTCGCTTCTCACCAAAGTGAGAACAAGAACATCGGGCTACAACTATTAAACAAAACGTTTCCACAAGTGA
Source organism: Rutidosis leptorrhynchoides (assembly GCF_046630445.1). Lineage (NCBI taxonomy): Eukaryota > Viridiplantae > Streptophyta > Magnoliopsida > Asterales > Asteraceae > Rutidosis > Rutidosis leptorrhynchoides. Next base: position 102,679,060 of record NC_092334.1, on the reverse strand, counting down.
CGGAGTTGGTAATTGGGGTAAGAAATGAGGTTTTTAGATTGTTACGGGACTGTTGGACATTACGTAACCATCATCCCTTTGACGACGTTACAACACGCTGTCTTATCAACGGCCATAACGGTTATGTTCCACAAGACCAAGGATGGGAAGTAATCCTAGTAAAACCAGAATGCATGACTTGTTTCTGGACGTATGAATTACGTGTCTTTATTGCCTTTGCTGAACGACTTGTATACTAGCTAGAATTATCTTCACAACCATCTTGTATCAAATTTATTGTGTGCTATATTTCATGCTATATGTAAAATAAGTGGTATTGTAAGTTTGTAAAATATTGTGTAAAAGTTTGAACGCGAAATATTATTATAATCAGTTTTTCATATAGAATTGTAGTAGTTGAATTGTATATTAGCTACTAAGTATGAACTTAACGGGTAGGTACTACCCGAATTTAAACTTATAAAACGCTAATATGAAGAAAAAGCTTTTATAAATGAGTTCATATTATGCTACGAAATACTATTAACTACTCTTAATATTCTGTATGATTAACTTGTTCCATTTGACTATTTTGAAGGAAATGGCACCGACTACTCGACACACCGTGAATATGAATGAAGAGGAATTCCGTACTTTTCTAGCTTCAAACATAGCCGCAGTACAGGCTGCGCTACATACCAACAATAACCTTGGATCTAGCAGTACAGGAAATCGTGTAGGATGCACCTACAAAGAATTCACTGCCTGCAAACCTTTGGAATTTGATGGAACCGAAGGACCGATCGGATTGAAACGGTGGACCGAGAAGGTCGAATCGGTGTTTGCCATAAGTAAGTGTACTGAAGAGGATAAAGTGAAGTACGCTACGTATACCTTCACAGGTTCTGCGTTAACATGGTGGAATACCTATCTAGAGCAAGTGGGACAAGACGATGCGTACGCACTACCGTGGTCAGCATTCAAGCACTTGATGAACGAGAAGTACCGTCCCAGAACCGAGGTCAATAAGCTCAAGACAGAACTTAGAGGGTTACGAACCCAAGGATTCGATATTACCACGTACGAAAGACGATTCACAGAATTGTGCCTATTGTGTCCGGGAGCATTCGAAGATGAGGAAGAGAAGATCGACGCGTTTGTGAAAGGATTACCGGAAAGAATCCAAGAAGATATAAGTTCACACGAGCCCGCCTCTATACAGCAGGCGTGTAGAATGGCTCACAAACTAGTGAACCAGATTGAAGAAAGAATTAAAGAACAGACTGCTGAAGAGGCCAATGTGAAGCAAGTTAAAAGAAAGTGGGAGGAAAACGGTGATAAGAATCACCAATACAACAACAACAGCAATTACAACAATAATCGCAACAATTATCCCAACAATCGCAACATCAATCGCAACTACAACAAACGGCCCAACAACAACAACAACAACAGCAACAGTAACTACAACAATCATCCCAACAACAATAATAACCGCAACAACAACAACAATCAGAAGCAGCTATGCCAAAGGTGTGAAAAGTATCACTCGGGGTTCTGCACCAAATTTTGCAACAAGTGTAAAAGAAATGGTCATAGCGCGGAAAAGTGTGAGGTCTACGGACCAGGGGTTAATAGAACGAAAGGAACAAATGGTGTCGGAACGAGTAATGGCGGAGCAAGTAGTGTCGGAGCAAGTTATGCCAATGTAGTTTGTTATAAATGTGGAAAACCGGGCCACATTATTAGAAATTGCCCGAACCAGGAGAACACGAATGGACAAGGCCGCGGAAGAGTTTTCAATATTAATGGGGCAGAGGCACAGGAAGACCCGGAGCTTGTTACGGGTACGTTTCTTATTGACAATAAATCTGCTTACGTTTTATTTGATTAGGGTGCGGATAGAAGCTATATGAGTAGAGATTTTTGTGCTAAATTAAGTTGTCCATTGACGCCTTTGGATAGTAAATTTTTACTCTAATTAGCAAATGGTAAATTAATTTCAGCAGATAATATATGTCGGAATCGAGAAATTAAACTGGTTAGCGAAACATTTAAGATTGACTTGATACCAGTAGAGTTAGGGAGTTTTGATGTGATAATCGGTATGGACTGGTTGAAAGAAGTGAAAGCAGAGATCGTTTGTTACAAAAATGCAATTCGAATTATACGAGAAAAAGGAAAACCCTTAATGGTGTACGGAGAAAAGGGCAACACGAAACTACATCTTATTAGTAATTTGAAGGCACAAAAACTAATAAGAAAAGGTTGCTATGCTGTTCTAGCACACGTCGAGAAAGTACAAACTGAAGAAAAGAGCATCAATGATGTTCCCGTCGCAAAAGAATTTCCCGATGTATTTCCGAAAGAATTACCGGGATTACCCCCACATCGATCCGTTGAATTTCAAATAGATCTTGTACCAGGAGCTGCACCAATAGCTCGTGCTCCTTACAGACTCGCACCCAGCGAGATGAAAGAACTGCAAAGCCAATTACAAGAACTTTTAGAGCGTGGTTTCATTCGACCAAGCACATCACCGTGGGGAGCTCCTGTTTTGTTTGTCAAGAAGAAAGATGGTACATTCAGGTTGTGTATCGACTACCGAGAGTTGAACAAACTTACCATCAAGAACCGCTACCCACTACCGAGAATCGACGACTTATTTGATCAACTACAAGGCTCGTCTGTTTATTCAAAGATTGACTTACGTTCCGGGTATCATCAAATGCGGGTGAAAGAAGATGATATTCCAAAGACTGCTTTCAGAACACGTTACGGTCATTACGAGTTTATGGTCATGCCATTTGGTTTAACTAATGCACCAGCTGTGTTCATGGACCTTATGAACCGAGTGTGTGGACCATACCTTGACAAGTTTGTCATTGTTTTCATTGATGACATACTTATTTACTCAAAGAATGACCAAGAACACGGTGAACATTTGAGAAAGGTGTTAGAAGTATTGAGGAAGGAAGAATTGTACGCTAAATTTTCAAAGTGTGCATTTTGGTTGGAAGAAGTTCAATTCCTCGGTCACATAGTGAACAAAGAAGGTATTAAGGTGGATCCGGCAAAGATAGAAACTGTTGAAAAGTGGGAAACCCCGAAAACTCCGAAACACATACGCCAGTTTTTAGGACTAGCTGGTTACTACAGAAGGTTCATCCAAGACTTTTCCAGAATAGCAATACCCTTGACTGCATTAACGCATAAAGGGAAGAAATTTGAATGGAATGATGAACAAGAGAAAGCGTTTCAGTTATTGAAGAAAAAGCTAACTACGGCACCTATATTGTCATTGCCTGAAGGGAATGATGATTTTGTGATTTATTGTGACGCATCAAAGCAAGGTCTCGGTTGTGTATTAATGCAACGAACGAAGGTGATTGCTTATGCGTCTAGACAATTGAAGATTCACGAACAAAATTATACGACGCATGATTTGGAATTAGGCGCGGTTGTTTTTGCATTAAAGACTTGGAGGCACTACTTATATGGGGTCAAAAGTATTATATATACCGACCACAAAAGTCTTCAACACATATTTAATCAGAAACAACTGAATATGAGGTAGCGTAGGTGGATTGAATTATTGAATGATTACGACTTTGAGATTCGTTACCACCCGGGGAAGGCAAATGTGGTAGCCGATGCCTTGAGCAGGAAGGACAGAGAACCCATTCGAGTAAAATCTAAGAATATAATGATTCATAATAACCTTACTACTCAAATAAAGGAGGCGCAACAAGGAGTTTTAAAAGAGGGAAATTTAAAGGATGAAATACCCAAAGGATCGGAGAAGCATCTTAATATTCGGGAAGACGGAACCCGGTATAGGGCTGAAAGGATTTGGGTACCAAAATTTGGAGATATGAGAGAAATGGTACTTAGAGAAGCTCATAAAACCAGATACTCAATACATCCTGGAACGGGGAAGATGTACAAGGATCTCAAGAAACATTTTTGGTGGCCGGGTATGAAAGCCGATGTTGCTAAATACGTAGGAGAATGTTTGACGTGTTCTAAGGTCAAAGCTGAGCATCAGAAACCATCAGGTCTACTTCAAGAACCAGAAATCCCGAAATGGAAATGGGAAAACATTACCATGGATTTCATCACTAAATTGCCAAGGACTGCAAGTGGTTTTGATACTATTTGGGTAATAGTTGATCGTCTCACCAAATCAGCACATTTCCTGCCAATAAGAGAAGATGACAAGATGGAGAAGTTAGCACGACTGTATTTGAAGGAAGTCGTCTCCAGACATGGAATACCAATCTCTATTATCTCTGATAGGGATGGCAGATTTATTTCAAGATTCTGGCAGACATTACAGCAAGCATTAGGAACTCGTCTAGACATGAGTACTGCCTATCATCCACAAACTGATGGGCAGAGCGAAAGGACGATACAAACGCTTGAAGACATACTACGAGCATGTGTTATTGATTTCGGAAACAGTTGGGATCGACATCTACCGTTAGCAGAATTTTCCTACAACAACAGCTACCATTCAAGCATTGAGATGGCACTGTTTGAAGCACTTTATGGTAGAAAGTGCAGGTCTCCAATTTGTTGGAGTGAAGTGGGGGATAGACAGATTACGGGTCCGGAGATTATACAAGAAACTACCGAGAAGATCATCCAAATTCAACAACGGTTGAAAACCGCCCAAAGTCGACAAAAGAGCTACGCTGACATTAAAAGAAAAGATATAGAATTTGAAATTGGAGAGATGGTCATGCTTAAAGTTGCACCTTGGAAAGGCGTTGTTCGATTTGGTAAACGAGGGAAATTAAATCCAAGGTATATTGGACCATTCAAGATTATTGATCGTGTCGGACCAGTAGCTTACCGACTTGAGTTACCTCAACAACTCGCGGCTGTACATAACACTTTCCACGTCTCGAATTTGAAGAAATGTTTTGCTAAAGAAGATCTCACTATTCCGTTAGATGAAATCCAAATCAACGAAAAACTTCAATTCATCGAAGAACCCGTCGAAATAATGGATCGTGAGGTTAAAAGACTTAAGCAAAACAAGATACCAATTGTTAAGGTTCGATGGAATGCTCGTAGAGGACCCGAGTTCACCTGGGAGAGTGAAGATCACATGAAGAAGAAATACTCGCATCTATTTCTAGAAGATTCGTCAACACCTTCAACTGTTTAAAATTTCGGGACGAAATTTATTTAACGGGTAGGTACTGTAGTGACCCGAACTTTTCCATGTTTATATATATTAATTGAGATTGATATTTACATGATTAAATGTTTCCAATATGTTAAGCAATCAAACTTGTTAAGACTTGATTAATTGAAATAGGTTTCATATAGACAATTGACCACCCAAGTTGACCGGTGATTCACGAACGTTAAAACTTGTAAAAACTATATGATGACATATATATGGTTATATATATAGTTAACATGATATTATGATAAGTAAACATATCATTAAGTATATTAACAATGAACTACATATGTAAAAACAAGACTACTAACTTAATGATTTTGAAACGAGACATATATGTAACGATTATCGTTGTAACGACATTTAATGTATATATATCATATTAACAGATATTCGTACATCATAATATCATGATAATATAATAATTTAAAATCTCTTTTGATATTATAAACATTGGGTTAACAACATTTAACAAGATCGTTAACCTAAAGGTTTCAAAACAACATTTACATGTAACGACTAACGATGACTTAACGACTCAGTTAAAATGTATATACATGTAGTGTTTTAATATGTATTCATACACTTTTGAAAGACTTCAAGACACTTATCAAAATACTTCTACTTAACAAAAATGCTTACAATTACATCCTCGTTCAGTTTCATCAACAATTCTACTCGTATGCACCCGTATTCGTACTCGTACAATACACAGCTTTTAGATGTATGTACTATTGGTATATACACTCCAATGATCAGCTCTTAGCAGCCCATGTGAGTCACCTAATACATGTGGGAACCATCATTTGGCAACTAGCATGAAATATCTCATAAAATTACAAAAATATGAGTAATCATTCATGACTTATTTACATGAAAACAAAATTACATATCCTTTATATCTAATCCATTCACCAACGACCAAAAACACCTACAAACACTTTCATTCTTCAATTTTATTCATCTAATTGATCTCTCTCAAGTTCTATCTTCAAGTTCTAAGTGTTCTTCATAAATTCCAAAAGTTCTAGTTTCATAAAATCAAGAATACTTTCAAGTTTGCAAGCTCACTTCCAATCTTGTAAGGTGATCATCCAACCTCAAGAAATCTTTGTTTCTTACAGTAGGTTATCATTCTAATACAAGGTAATAATCATATTCAAACTTTGGTTCAATTTCTATAACTATAACAATCTTATTTCAAGTGATGATCTTACTTGAACTTGTTTTCGTGTCATGATTTTGCTTCAAGAACTTCGAGCCATCCAAGGATCCATTGAAGCTAGATCCATTTTTCTCTTTTCCAGTAGGTTTATCCAAGGAACTTAAGGTAGTAATGATGTTCATAACATCATTCGATTCATACATATAAAGCTATCTTATTCGAAGGTTTAAACTTGTAATCACTAGAACATAGTTTAGTTAATTCTAAACTTGTTCGCAAACAAAAGTTAATCCTTCTAACTTGACTTTTAAAATCAACTAAACACATGTTCTATATCTATATGATATGCTAACTTAATGATTTAAAACCTGGAAACACGAAAAACACCGTAAAACCGGATTTACGCCGTCGTAGTAACACCGCGGGCTGTTTTGGGTTAGTTAATTAAAAACTATGATAAACTTTGATTTAAAAGTTGTTATTCTGAGAAAATGATTTTTATTATGAACATGAAACTATATCCAAAAATTATGGTTAAACTCAAATTGGAAGTATGTTTTCTAAAATGGTCATCTAGACGTCGTTCTTTCGACTGAAATGACTACCTTTACAAAAATGACTTGTAACTTATTTTTCCGACTATAAACCTATACTTTTCTGTTTAGATTCATAAAATAGAGTTCAATATGAAACCATAGCAATTTGATTCACTCAAAACGGATTTAAAATGAAGAAGTTATGGGTAAAACAAGATTGGATAATTTTTCTCATTTTAGCTACGTGAAAATTGGTAACAAATCTATTCCAACCATAACTTAATCATCTTGTATTATATATTATGTAATCTTGAGATACCATAGACACGTATACAATGTTTCGACCTATCATGTCGACACATCTATATATATTTCGGAACAACCATAGACACTCTATATGTGAATGTTGGAGTTAGCTATACAGGGTTGAGGTTGATTCCAAAATATATATAGTTTGAGTTGTGATCAATACTGAGATACGTATACACTGGGTCATGGATTGATTCAAGATAATATTTATCGATTTATTTCTGTACATCTAACTGTGGACAACTAGTTGTAGGTTACTAACGAGGACAGCTGACTTAATAAACTTAAAACATCAAAATATATTAAAAGTGTTGTAAATATATTTTGAACATACTTTGATATATATGTATATATTGTTATAGGTTCGTGAATCAACCAGTGGCCAAGTCTTACTTCCCGACGAAGTAAAAATCTGTGAAAGTGAGTTATAGTCCCACTTTTAAAATCTAATATTTTTGGGATGAGAATACATGCAGGTTTTATAAATGATTTACAAAATAGACACAAGTACGTGAAACTACATTCTATGGTTGAATTATCGAAATCGAATATGCCCCTTTTTATTAAGTCTGGTAATCTAAGAATTAGGGAACAGACACCCTAATTGACGCGAATCCTAAAGATAGATCTATTGGGCCTAACAAACCCCATCCAAAGTACCGGATGCTTTAGTACTTCGAAATTTATATCATATCCGAAGGGTGTCCCGGAATGACGGGGATATTCTTATATATGCATCTTGTTAATGTCGGTTACCAGGTGTTCACCATATGAATGATTTTTATCTCTATGTATGGGGTGTGTATTGAAATATGAAATCTTGTGGTCTATTATTTTGATTTGATATATATAGGTTAAACGTATAACTCACCAACATTTTTGTTGACGTTTTAAGCATGTTTATTCTCAGGTGATTATTAAGAGCTTCCGCTGTCGCATACTTAAATAAGGACGAGATTTGGAGTCCATGCTTGTATGATATTATGTAAAAACTGCATTCAAGAAACTTATTTTGTTGTAACATATTTGTATTGTAAACCATTATGTAATGGTCGTGTGTAAACAGGATATTTTAGATTATCATTATTTGATAATCTACGTAAAGCTTTTTAAACCTTTATTGATGAAATAAAGGTTATGGTTTGTTTTAAAATGAATGCAGTCTTTGAAAAACGTCTCATATAGAGGTCAAAACCTCGCAACGAAATCAATTAATATGGAACGTTTTTAATCAATAAGAACGGGACATTTCAGGTAATACCCGAGAAATACTTAAGTTCACATTAATATGTTACACTGTACATTTTCAATGATGTTTCGACAATCGTTAATTATACTCTCTCCTTTCATAGCAATATACATCATTTCACAAAATTCAAGACAACCATTTTCCATACCAATTCAATTACATATTCTGATTTTGACAGATCAAAATCCAAGTCAAGATTTAAGAAGTGCCATCAATCTTAAATTCCTACATCCTTCAAAATCATACTTTAAATTCCAACAATACTAGAACATCACTTTCATTCACAGAACTCATAAAGATATTCGTATCATTCAAGATTCACGATAAATTCATTATACGGATATTGACGATGACAACCTGCGTCTAAACCCTTCAAAATTCTTGAAAACATCTCAACTAAGAACAATCGAGAGAATGAACCAATCACACGATACATACGAAGAATATATGCATATAGATATGCATTCGGAGGACACTTGAACCTAAGCAAAGGTTCAACACGTATCCGTGTCAGATCCTTTAGCATTATTATTACCCAAAATAACTTTACAATCCCTTTTCAAAATAGCGAATTTTATCACAGCTCCAAAAAGACAACTTCGACTTTTCATCCGGAGTAGCCTTATTATAACCTTGACATATACATTGTCTTTTCGCCATCGTTACTGGGGAACCTTTTATATTCTACCACATTAGTAGTAAGCTTACCAGCAACTTTATTGCTCTTTGACTTAAATCTCTCTGAAAGATCACTATAAAACCTTGTCATGTACCCATCTACATCTTGTAACAATAATTGTCATACCAAACCTCATGAAGCATCAATAATTATTCTTGAATCTCACATCATTTCTGCATAGACATATAACGTTATTTCCTGGAATTATAATTCTGAAATCTAGAATATTACTTTAGCCTACGAATCAGTACTATGAAGTTTTGAAAAAACTGAATAAAGTAGCAGAAACTGTAGACAACCGTAATAGTCAAAAGTTGATTATTAAGAATATTGTGTTAGCAAAGCACATAAAAAGAGAAGGTTTGGAACTGGAAAACGGATTGAGCAAACCCTGAAGGAGGATGCCAACAAATCACAAGGACGAAATCTACCTTCAAAGAATCCAAATGATTCGGTGTCTGCTAAAATCCTTAGCAAATACCTTGCTCCTTACTCTAAAACCCTTGCGGACAATATTCTTCATCATCCTCTTATCTTAAATATTCTAAGATATCATCGTATCTTCCATTATAAATATCCTTCATATTTCTGAAGATATTTTCATAACCATTCTTATCTAAAATCATTTATTCCTTCGCGTTATCTGTATCACATCATAAAGAAAACTGTTTTAGTTTCTAAATATCTGAAACCTCTGAGTGTAAAGTATGAATGTTTTTGAAGTAATGTTGGGAACTGAAGCATGAGTTAGTATAATATAATGACACTTGATCAACGTGATTATATTACAGTAAGTCATGCTGAGTTTCTAAATGGAACGTAATGATTCACAGACCATAACGTCATCATGTGCCATGTTACATGACTCTTACATTCAATCTAATCTCTAAACATATCAAGAACATATTCTATTGATAGTTCTATCTTTTCCTTTGGATTCTGGTAATTTCACAAGTCAAATTGTGCTATTGCAATTTCTCTCTTAGAGCATTAGCTATATTCATTCCGAATTTCATATCTATGAATTTTAGACCATTATTCGCTTGACTTGAAGTCGGGAAAAGAAGACGGAAGCATGAAACTCCAAAATATAAGGAAAAATATAAGCACGAAGACAACGCAGAAATTATAAAACCGTGTATATCGATGCGTATAGCAATATAAAGACACGGGAAAACTAAGAACACTATAAACCCAAGAGCATAGTAGAAATTAACGGATTCCTCTGGTGGAAGATGAAAAAGAAGAATGATAGATGTGATAGTCAAGAATATATCAAGAATTAAAACTGAAAGGAGCATATTGACGAATATTTTGGAAGTACGAAGAAAGGAATAAAGTATAAAAGATGGGATAAGTGGAAATAAGGAAACGTAGGAGGTTGATTTATAGTAAAATATCCGACAGAGAAATCGAGATAGATTATTGCATTAAATCGAAGAGGATCATAAATTCCGTAATCGCCGAAGAATCAAATCTTATATAGATTACAAAGATTTTCTTTAATCCGGAGATCAACCGTGATGACGTCAAAAGATAAGACGAATCCTTATTTTCTCATTTCACTCTTTTACGATAGCTTCACTCATACGTTTTGAGTAATCGAATTATTTAATCCATATTTCTCAATCATGATAAAACCCTATGAATCAACTTATATTCATTATAATAACATTCTTATTGTTAGCCATGACGACCTCGATTAAATTTCGGGACGAAATTTCTTTAACGGGTAGGTACTGTGACGACCCGGAAATTTCCGACCAAATTTAAACTTAATCTTTATATAATTCTGACTTGATAAGTAATGAATTTTAATAAATCTTGAACCTCTGTAAAGAGTTTTACACAAGCTTTTGGTCACCCTTTTATTCCGACGATTCACGAACGTCATAACTTGATTTAATTGTTTAATTGTTTAATTATTGTATATATATATGGATTTATATATATTTAACTTGAAAATATGATAATTAAATATCTCATTAAGTATACTAACAAAGTATTATATATATATATATATATATTTTCATACTACTAATTTAAAGAATTTATGAACAATATATATGTTACTATTTAAACTACGTAATTAACTTATGTTAAAATGTATTTACATATAATGTATTACGAGTGTAAATACATCCTTAAAAGTATTGAATACACTTTATAATATACCAATACATATAAAGGATAGCTATACTCGTATTTTCGTTCAATTTCCTCAAGAATTCTACTCGCATTCATACGGTATTTTTACCCGTATTATACACAGCTTCTAGAAGTATTTACTATTGGTATATACCAATAGAAATATGTAATTATTTGTGTAATATGTCATCCATTACCTAATCAATTTATTATGTCATGCATGACTTAATACAATTTAACTTATCTTAGATATTTTCACTAAAAGCCAAAATTATAAGCTTATAAATAAGGACCATTTTAACTCATTTTTACTCCACATTTTCTTAAACTAAAAAAACACACTTTAATGCTCTCATATCATACTTTAATCTCAGCAAATTTTCTCTTCATAATCAAGGTAAAATACTTCTCAAAATCCTTGTTCAATTCCTTGTATAGTTGCTATCTTATTATACTTATAAAACTTGTAAAAACTAGAACTTGTTTTGGTGAACACCAATCTTGTTTGAAAAACTAATCTAATCTTTCTAAATTAACTCTAATAACACTTATTTATATGTATTATGATGTTATATTAGGTTAATATAAGAACTTATAACTTTTACATATGAAGAACACCTTAAAACTTAACATATATCCTTTAATCTCCATTCGGTAAAAAGCGGGCTGTTTTGGGTTGGGAATTAAAAACCTATCTTAGACTTTGATTTTGAGGCTAAGACTTTGTAAATATGTTAATATATGTAAATAAGACTTCCAGTAACTTTTTCATGATTTTAGACAAAGTGGAAGTATTTTATCAAAAATCATATATTGGGTGGATGCCGGGATTTTTTCCAAATCTGTCCACCGACACAAAAAGAGGGTAAAGCTCTAAAAATTACTACTTGGGATGAACTTTTTGAATTGGTTTTGTAAAATTTACTTCTTAATGAATCCATAGCAATTTGATTCACTTTAAACGGAGTTGTAATGAATATTTGGCTAGCAAAACAAAATCTGCTAAAATTAACGTTGTATGGACGAAATTACAAAAACTATATTAACCATATCCTTGTTAACTTTTCCTATATCCTATATATATTTGGACATGTTATTAATAGTATAACAAAATATTATAATCTTGGTTAATTCTGTGATTGTATATATGTATAATAATATTCTTGGTACGTCCTAACACAATAAGTATACAATACGTTTTGATAAATCCTAAGACAATACGTACACAATATGTCTTAGTTAATTCTAAGACAATACATATACAATACGTCTCTGGGTTGATGCAAAGACAATACGTATACAATACGTCGTGGGGTAATTCTAAGATTATATATATATATATATATATATATATATATATATATATATATATATATATATATATATACCGATTATTGGACTGTTAGACTTTTCGGACTATTTTGGACTACTAACAAAGGACTACTAACAATGGACTACTAACATAAAATGTTAAAAATTATTATATAAGTATTCTATGAACTTGCTTTATTTTATTCATATGTCGTATCATTATCTGAATCGTTATTATTGTTATAGGTTCGTGAATCCAAGGACGATGGTCATATTTTTAATAAGTTGAAAACTTATTATTAATATACTTTTACTACTGTGAGTATATAGTCCCATTTTTAAACTCTAAAAATATTTTGGGATGAGAATACATGCATTTTATGTTTTACGCTATGGACACAATTACTTAAAATATATTCTACGTTGAGTTGTACCACCTTGCATATCTTCCCTAATAGCTTGGTAACTAATATTTACATGTTGTAAGAACATGTAAGTGCGAATCCTATTGATAGATCTATCGGGTTTGACAACCCCAACCGGGCTAGTCGCTCTAGTATCGTAAACGGTTGCATAGTACTTCGTTTTTACTACACTTGGTACAGTGTAGGGAGATTTCATAATAAAGGGAATATGCCACATTAATGGTTAAGTATGGTTACCGAATCGCTCAATAACTTATAGAATACTTTTATACACTTGCGAGTGTACATATATTTATAACTATGAAATCTTGTGGTCTATATTTATATCGATGTCAAACCTATATATCTCACCAACCTTTGTGTTGACTGTTTAAGCATGTTTATTCTCAGGTCCTTAAGAAAGTCTTCCGCTGTTGCATTATCTGAGCAAGCTGTGCATGGACTCTCATGCTTTTGTTTAAATGAAATGTTGCATTCAATAAAACCTTTGTCATGTATTATATTCGACTGTTATGTCACATGTATAGTATTTGGAAACCGATGTATTATGGGGATTATTTCTTAAATAATCGCCCACTTGTTTAAAACATGCATTATGTATAATAATAGTGTGCTTTTTATGAAATGAATGCAATATTTTCTAAAATGTATCATATAGAGGTCAAATACCTCGCTATGGGACCAATGAATAACGTACCACGTTTATAGTAATATGGACGAGTCGTTTTAGAAGATTTTGATATTGCATAACAAACTTCGCACGAAGATCCAAATAACTTGTAATACTCCTTGAAGGTAAGCTTGCAAACCATTCCCTTGCCATTTTCTGCAACACCATTGGAAACATATGACAAGCTACCTCGTCATCCCAATGGTATAACCTCATTGCACCCTCAAACATAGTAAGAAAATCTTCAGGATCCGTTGTACCATCATAAACTCCAATTGCCGGTGTGCCAAGATTTCTAGGCAACGGATAGTTAGCAATTCGATCAATAAAACATTGAGTGGATTCTGCCATAGCTGGTGGTTTTGTAGCTTGTTCTCCAGTGATTAAAGCGAAAAAATTATCTACAGCCACAGCACGGATAGCGGGCTGCGCTAAGCGTTGCTTATACTTTGCCGGAGCTGTCTGCTTAAGGATGTCATTTAAAAGCAATACTGCCTACTTCTCAGACATGAACTCATCTTTGTCATCAATTTCATTGTCAGAATCATTATTAATATAGCTCAAGTCATTATCATCCTCAGAGTCATCAATAAGACTGCCCAGCTTGTCAAGTAGCCTGGTTAACCTGTACTTTGATATAGATTGCTTTTTCATGATTTGCTTGTCTTTGCCATCCCCCATCCGTCGAAAAGGTATAAATGATGGACATCGCCGTGGTTGCATCAATGGTCACCTCTCTAGATTAGTAACAAGATTTGGAAGCCTTTCTGCACTTTTGGTTGTTGCTTCTTCGATTACTGGCCTTTTCTCTAAATTAGTTGCCAAACGCTTAAGCCTTTCTGCAGTTTTAGCAACGGTTTCTCCAATCGTACTATCCGGTGGCAGAACAGGTACATCTTCTACAGTTATCATGTCTTCAGTTAATGAATTATTGACTGCTTCAAGTACATTTATGAATGGAGCTTCAGTTATTTTTGTTCCTTTTCCGTTTCGCGTGTTCTTTGCATTAGTGGATGGCACCATTGTTAACACCTATTTCCTTATGAGGTAAGGCTTAGTATGTTAGCACAATACTAGCAGTGATCTAGCTAAAGGTGGGGGAGTGTTGCCGATTGATTTTTACCCTTGGAAAATAATCCCTGCAGACCCGGTACACAGATCTGGAAATCTGTGAGGTGGCTTAATCAATCTGTTGTCCGTTTAGCGTTTAGCTGTTAGCCAGATGACTTCTAGTGAGAGAAAGTACTATGTGAGAGAGAAAGGTGAAGTCTCTGCTCACAAATTGTCAGAATGTCTGAATGTGTAAAATGACGACCCAAGGGGTCTATTTATAGTGACAGATCCACCAGATTGTTCGAGGACACGTGTCAGATGATGACACGTTCTGTTATTCGTGATCCGAATTATGCGCTGGATGTGGCGCTCTTTGGCCAGGGCTTAAGCACTAGGCGGCCTTCAGGGCTTATGCATAACGGAAGCAGCCTGCACAGCGGAGAACGCTTGACGGATAGTTTCACAAAACCATTGTTCTCAGTGTTCCTGATGCTATTTTCATGCGAACATTGTGCTTTTATGTGTGTATACGATAGGATACACCATTACTAATCATGTCTATTTTGACATTCCATGACAGATTTTGGTTCTGGATCATCATCATCATTCATGATGTCATATGTAACATTATATGAAAATATCTCATCAAGATTTTTCATTTCATTTCGGTTCCATATTATTGCATAATTTATTGCAATTTACATTTATCAATATCCTCTGCAGAAGGAGTATTGATTTGTGGTTCTTCTTGAACACTTTCTTTTACCACATTATCTGTAAATGCATCAGGTAATTTATTTGCAAGTTCTTGCATATGCATTATTTTTTAACTTTCATTTCGCATTCTTTTGTGCGATGATCAAGATACATTAATTTATGTCACACCATGAAACATCTTTTTCTTTATTTTTCGTTTCTCCCCCTAATCTAGGGAACAATGTTTTATTAAAGTGACAATCAGCAAAACGTACTGTAAAACATCACCCGTCATGGGTTCAATATATCTTATAATTGAAGATGTTTCATATCCAACATATATTCCCATCCTTCTTTGAGGATCCATTTAAGTGCGTTGTGGTGGTGCGATAGGAACATAAACCGCACAACCAAATGTTCTAAGATGAAAAATATTTTGGCTCTCGACCAAAATTAAGTTGGTAATGGAGAATATTTATGACTTACACTTGGTTTAATGCGAATTAATATCGCATCATGTAAATTTACATGTCCCCATATAAATATTGAGAGTTTTGTACTCATTACCAATTGTCTAGTTATTAGCTACAAGCATTTATCTATTGATTCAGCATCATGTAAATTTACATGTCCCCATATAAATATTGAGAGTTTTGTACTCATTACCAATTGTCTAGTTATTAGCTGCAAGCGTTTATCTATTGATTCAGCTAAACCAATTTTGTGTATGCACATGAGCAACTGGATGTTCAACAACAATTCCTGTAGACATATAATAATCATTAAATGCTTGAGATGTTAACTCACCAGCATTATCAAGTCTCATCCTTTTAATGGTATAATCAGAATAATGTGTTCTCAATTTAATAATTTGTGCAAGAAACTTTGCAAATGCCATATTATGGCTTGATAACACACAAACATGATACCATCCGCTAGATGCGTCTATTAGAACCATGAAATATCAAAATGGTCTACATGATGGATGAATTAGTCCATATATATAATCTTGAATTCTTTCAAGAAATATTGGTGATTCTTTCTCAATATTCTTTTCATTAATCACCATATGTGCTTTTCATTAATCACCATATGTGCTTTTTCATTAATCACCATATACGCTTTTCATCATATATCCTTTTCACCATATGCGCTTTTAATCATATGCGCTGTGCTTTTCATCATATGCACTTTTCATCATATGCACTTTTAATCATATGCGCTGCGCTTTTCATCATATGTGTTTTTCATCATATGCACTTTTTATCATATGCGCTTTTAATCATATATCCTTTTCATCATATACGCTTTTAATCATATGCGCTGCGCTTTTCATCATATGCGCTTTTCATCACATGCACCTTTTATCATATGCGCTTTTAATCATATATCCTTTTCACCATATGCGCTTTTAATCATATGCGCTGTGCTTTTCATCATATGCACTTTTCAACATATGCGCTTTTCGGTGCTACATAGATATTTCTAATTTTCAGTTATCATTGACTGATAATCATATCCATTATGACATATATCAGAGAAACTTAACAAATTTCTCTTTAATTTGGGAGAAAACAAGGCATTGTTTATCTGAAAATTCGTACCATTGGGTAATATGAATTTTTGCCTTTTCCGTTCCTTATATCAAGTTTGCAAGACCTGATATAGTATTTATAATTCCTTCATTTAATTTAAATCAATGAAATATTTCTTAGATTTGATCATAGTGTTTATGTTACCACTATCGGCAATACATAGGTCTTTACCATTTAATTGATGTTGTATTTCAGCAGGATTCATACTAAAACTTCAAATAAGATAAGAAAATAATGAGCTATATTTCAGTAAGATAATCAAATTATATTACATGCAAACAAGTTACAATCTGAAGTACATAAAAGATAACACTTAATAAACATATGCGTTATGGTCTAAAACCATTTATTTATGAGTGATACATAACAAGCTAGGCATCTTAGAAAATTCAAACCATTCAAGTCTCAAGGTAGCTTAGGGTTTATTTAATCAAGATTTTTCAACAGATTCACTCTCGTTTTCTTTTCTTTTTGGGACTTATTTGTAGAGCTAAATAAGATGTTCATGTATTCAAGAAATACTAGACTGATGATCCACGTTACCAGATCATTAATAAGAATCTCCGGGATTCTTATAAGAGCGTCTACTAACATCTTCAATTTTATTCTTTCATGGATCACCGTTATTTCTTGATAATTAATATCGTATCTATCTTTGAGTATTTTTCATAATACACTTGGATCTTCGATCATATAATATGTAGATTCTAAGGACTCGTCAATATGTTTGCTAAGAAAAATACTTGCTATTGCTTTCTCTTGTTCGGAACAATTGTTATTTTCATTCAGGGTTTCTAAAATACCGATTGATTCGAGATATTTTTCTACATTCATAACCCATGTTAAGTAGTTGTTCCCACTTGATTCTAAAGGAGTAAATTTAACTTATTCGACATTTTCTATTATCAAAAAGATGAACAACATAAATCATAATCATAATCAACTTCTATTCATAGACAAATAATAAAATGAAATTAGAATCATTTTAAATTTATAAGTAGCAAACAATAGAATAATGGCATGATTACAAATGATAAAACCACAAGAGCAGGATAGAATATAGGTTCACCCGGTGGTATATTAGCAATAATGATGATAGTTAGTATGACCAATACAATAGGAAAAATTATCCTTGTGTGAATCATCTTTACAAAAAAAACTTTTTGAGAGTGGTAATCTGAGAAAATGAAGATTGATTTGTGAAAATGTGAAAACGGAGATGTTTATTTTATATTTGAAAAATATAGTCGTTGTAACGTCGTCAGTTGACGTTAACAACCGTTATGTATATATGACTGTTGTAACGTCGTTAGTTGACGTTAACGACTGTTATGTACTCGTTGTATTAATAATAATTTTAATAAAAGAATTTTATTAGTACAAATACGATTACTATAAATACATTTAGTACAAATACATTTAGTATAAATACGAAGATTAAGAAAATAAACATATTATGCATAAATAATAAATTTTAAGAATAAATATTAGTATGCATGAAATAAATAATGATTAATTGCATAAGTAATCTTAAATGTTAGATAACATAAATATAAATGTTAGTGAAGTTAATAAGAGTTAGATTACAGAAATATAATTCAGGCGGTATAACCGACCATATATAACTTAAATAACATAAATATAAATGTTAGTTATGATGATAATAATATTTACCTTACTAATAAATAATAGAAGATATCGTTAAAGATTTTTTTTTATTATTATTATTACCTTGATTAGTGACTTGTGCTTGCTTAGATAAACCTTGATTATACGGAGCACTTCGTGCTGATAACGTGTTATAATTCAGTAGGCTTATAACTACCTTTAGTGGTTTGATTCTTAATTAAGAATACTAATAATGAAGTGTAAGAACAAAGATGATAATGGAGAGAAAGAAAGAAACACTTTGTAAGTGTGAGAAATGGTGCAAGTTTAATGCTTGCATTCATGAGTATTTATAGCCTAAAATCTCAATATAAAAATACATACTTTATGTACCAAAATTGACTATATGTATATACCAAAATTGACTATCCATATCTATATTATTATTATTATTATTATTATTATTATTATTATTATTATTATTATTATTATTATTATTATTATAACATATATCACTTACTTTTCTTAAATGATAAAGCTAGAAAAACAAATGTGTACAGGAAAAAAGGCAAATAGTACCTAGACTATGAACATTAAATTTGGGACAATGAGGGAGTTCCAATTCCTCATTTCTCTAGTATATATGATAATGATAATCATAACCATTCAAAAAAAAAATATAGTAACATTTAATATTTAATAATATATATAATGTAGTATAATACAAATATAAATATAGATATCAATGTTAATGTTAATATATTAACAACTCTAAAGACCAACATTGAAAATATCTTAAGTATAAATATAAATAAATAATAAATATGATATATCTAACGTGAGGTATTATTTTTTCTCACAAACCTTGCAAACTAGTAAGAATCTATCTACATAAAAATATAATTAATATTAATATTAATAATATTAATAATATCAATATTAATAATCTTTGTTCGCTTTTTGCTTTGATTTTTTTCTAAATATATTAATTAATTTATATAATTATAAAGGTATTACAAAATTGTGGGGCCCTTCCGTGTGACCGTACACTTTACACATGTCCAAAGACGCCACTATATAATTTTATAAATGATATCCTCATATATTAACCACATTCTAAATCCAAGTGGATTTGCTTCCATTTCATTGGACCATGTTTCCCCCTCCCTCTCACAAACCCTTACTGTTCACCGTTTCCTTACTTCTCAATCACACAATTCTTTTCCTCCTCCCATACCTCCTCCAATACCCTGCACGCCTTCTTCTTCTTCTTCTTGATTTTCTTTTTAAAACACCACTTCATAACCCTACATCCATCTCTCTTCCTGTTTGCGGCGATTGAGAATGGTGATTTTGTGATTGCTTCTTCTGTTTAATGGCTTTAATAATTCTTTTACCCCTATATCTAATAGCCATAGAAATCGAGGTCTTTATTAATTTCTAAAGCTGGCGATAATGGAAGAAACTTCGTTGTGTTTTGTCCTTACAAGTAACAGGTTCGATTGGTGGTGCTTGTGATGGGGTTCTTGGATGATTATTTACCCTTTCTAAGCGGTTGATGTTAGGTTTAATTTCTACTTATTATCATACCCTAAATGCTTTTGTTGATTCTAAATTTTTTATATTTGTTCAGCCAAAATTGTTAACGCATGAACTTTATACTTTATTCTTCAGGGTATTTAACGTTGGTAATATATATTATTCACTATAATCGATTGAAAATATGTGCGGAAATTAAGGTTTTGTCATTGCCAGTGACCGCCGCTATCACCGTGATATTTCTGTCGTTACAAGCTTTTGATTGTATCTTTAATTTTTTTTACCTAAATAATTATATTGATGGTATATGCGATGTTGTTTTTCCGTATGTTGTGATGTTATTTGTTCGTATGTTGTGATCCTGTGTAAATAATATTACATTAATGATATATGTGATTCTGTGTATATTTCGTATTAATCGCCTCTAAACTGAAGCGACCCGTCCTAATCCATAAGGATGAATACAATAACATATGGTTACATTGCGAGGTATTTGACCTCTATATGATACATTTTACAAACATTGCATTCGTTTTTAAAAGACAACTTTCATTACAGCGAAAGTTGACAAGCATGCATACCATTTCATAATATCCAAATTATAAATGACCTACTCTGTCATTTACTTAATAATAATCTTTATTGAACTCAACGACTTGAATGCAACGTCTTTTGAAATATGCCATGAATGACTCCAAGTAATATCTTTAAAATGTGCAAATGCACAGCGGAAGATTTCTTTAATACCTGAGAATAAACATGCTTTCAAGTGTCAACCAAAAGGTTTGTGAGTTTATTAGTTTATTATAATCAATCATTTCCACAATCTTAATAGACCACAAGATTTCATTTCCTTTTCTCATAAATATACATCTCATATCAGGCATTTCGCAAACTGCATAGAGATAAAAATCATTCATATGGTGAACGCTTGATAACCGAACTGACAGAATGCATATAGAATATCCTCCACATACAGGCATTTCGCAAACTGCATGCTATATACCAGCTGTCGCAATCAGTATATATCGTCGAAGTACTAAAACATTCGTAACTCGAATGGGACTTGTCAAGGTCCATAGATCTATTTTTAGGATTCGCGTCAATTAGGGGCCATTTCCCTAATTCTTAGGCTACCAAGCTAAAAGGGGCGATATTCAATTTCGATAATCCAACCATAGAATGTAATTTCGATTACTTGTGTCTATTTCATAAAACATTTATAAAAGCAGCACATGTATTCTCAGTCCCAAAAATATATATTGCAAAAGCATTTAAAAAGGGAGAAAATGAAACTCACGATACAATATTTTGTAGTAAAAATATTCATACGACGAAACTGAACAATGCAGGGTTGGCCTCAGATTCACGAACCTATATCAATTATATATATTAAAACATATAATCGAAATCGAACAAATTTATATATATTTAGTTATGTATTAAGATTAATATTTATATATAATTTTATCAATACTTATAATATATTATAATGTTTATTTGATATATAATTTAATTAACGTTATGTCAATATAAATAATGTTATATTAGTTAAAACATAATATTATGTAATATTAGTATACTTATATAAAAAATATACCTTATATAAATTTCTTTTGTTTGTAAAATATTTAAGATAGTAATACTAGAATAAGGATATTAGTAGTTATAATAATAATAATAATAATAATAATGATAGTAATAATAATAATTTCAATAAAGATGATAATTTTGATAATAATGATAAGATAAAATGATAGTTTTTAATTAATAAATCTCATAATAATGATAATATCATTAGTTTTCAATAAATTAAATAATTTAATAATAATAATAATGAACATAATAATTTTTAATATTAATACTTAATACTTAGTAATAATAATTGTAACAATCTTATTGCTTATGGTAATCTTAATAATAATACTTTTATTAATAATAATAATAATAATAATAATAATAATAATAATAATAATAATAATAATAATAATAATAATAATAATAATAATAATAATAATATAATAATAATAATAATAATAATAATAATAATAATAATAATTCTGAAATGATACTAATACTAATATTAATAAAAATGATAGTAACTTTTATTATTTTCATCATAATACTAATAATAATCTTAATAATAATATTTTTAAAACTTTTATTTTTATATTCATAATACTTTTAATAATAATGATATTGATGTTATTAATAATCATAATACTTTTTGTTTTTGTGATGACTTTAAACAAATTGTTAGTAATGATAATAAGTTTTAATAATAATAGCACTGATAATGATAATATTAAGATAGTACTTATAACAATAATAATGATAATAATGATATTACAAATTTTAATAGGTTAATAATACTAATAGAAATGATAATTTTTATCCTAATACTTATATTTGTAATAATAATAATAATTACAATACTAACAATAACAATATTGATAATTATAATAATGATGATCTTAACAATAATAATACTAATAATATTAATAATAATAATAATAATAATAATAATAATAATAATAATAATAATAATAACACTAATAACAATAACAATAATAATTTATAATAACAATAATAATCATAATAATCATAATAATAAATATAATGATAATAATGAATAAATAAATAACTACCACAATAAATAGGCTTTTTAAAAAAATTGCCCCAGCCCGAGCTCGAACCCGCGACCTCCCGTTAACCCAACACATGCCTTTACCAGCTGCTCTAATTCGTATTTCCTGATTTAAACTCAATCACTTTAAATATAGCCCGTGTTTATTTCTGTTCTATCTACTTCTTCTTCTTTAATTTTCGCAAATTCGATCAGAGATCAATCCTATCTTATTGATGTTATGCAAGGTGTATATGAAATAGCTTATATTTTTACTAGGAAATACTATTAAATACGATACAATTTTACACAAGATATTTATTTATTTATAGAATGGATATACCTAAACCTTGCTACAACACTTATAGGCAGTGTACCTAATCGTACAGTAGTGTAGTTTTTAGTAAGTCCAGTTCGTTCCACAGGGAATCTTTTAAAAAAATCTTAACGCTATATTAGTTTTAATTTATAAAAATACAAATATATATAAGTAATATTATTATTATAAAAGGGGGTTTTTACCGTTTAATGACCGGTTTGTCGATTTTAAAACTTTAGTCGCAGTTAAAACCTAATGTAAAATATTAAATAAATAAAAGACTTAATTTAAAGCGTAAAATAAATAACGATAATGAAATTGCAATAAATAAAAGTGCGATGAAATAAAATTGCGATAATTAAAGAGTACGAAAATTAAAAGTGCAATTAAATACAATGACAATAATTAAAAATGCAATTAAATACAATAACAATAAATAAAAGTGCAATAATTAGAAGTGCAATTAAATATGAAAATAAAGGAATTATGCTTATTTAAACTTCCGTAATCATGATGTTTGACGTGTTGATTTTTAGTTTTATGCCCATGGGCTAATTGTCCTTTGTCCTGGATTATTTAATATGTCTGTCTGGTTTTTGTCCATAACAGTCCATCAGTCATAAATATAAAGTGCGAGTGTCCTCGTCAAATTATCCTTGTACCCGAAGTCAAATATTCCAACTAATTTGGGACTTAAACTGTAACAAGGTCTTAATACTTTGTTTAATAATTACACCAGGATATCGACTGCGTGTAACCCAAGGTTTTAATACTTTGTTATCAATTATGCCAAGTGTCCTTGTACATAATTTCACCCCTGTTTTAATAATTCCATAGACTATTAATCCATTCCCGTGTCCGGTTAAATGAACGATTATTCGTACATATAAATATCCCGCCCATCGTGTCCGATCGAGTGTATATGGTTATTTATAGGGACGTCCAATTGTAAATCTTTATATTAAAATTAACAAACTATCATTTAGTTAAACAAGTATAAAGCCCATTAATAGCCCATAGTCTAATTTCCACAAGTGTCGTTCTTTTGTCCAAACCCCAATTATAGTGCAAAGCCCAATTACCCAATTTTAATATTTTTAGCCCAACATCATGATTACTTCGGTATTAAATAAGCATAATAATAACTTAGCTACGAGACATTAAATTAAAAAGGTTGAACATAACTTACAATGATTAAAAATAGCGTAGCGTTACACGGACAGAATTTCGACTTACACCCTTACAACATTCGCTAACATACCCTTATTATTAGAAATTAAAATTAAAATTAAAATTATAATATAAATATATATACATATACGTTGATGAATGAAGAGAAAAATATGTGTAAAAATCGGCCGAATGCTTGCCTTTTATAGGCCCACGTAATACTGTTTGACCTCCGCGAGTGCGGAGGTTTTTGTCTTCAAAGCTCCGCGAGTGCGGAGCCCCTAATTCCAGCTAACATAAGTTTGGCTCCTAGCTTGCCGACGGATTTTATTATATAAATATAATATAAATATATAATTTATATAATTAATTATATATTATATTATATTCATATACATAATTAATTTATAACTTTCGGTCCGTTGCGTCGTACGTTGAAAGCTGGTTCATGTCTCGGTTTCGGATTTTCGAACGTCCTTTCGTATAATTTAATATCTTGTACTTTGCATTTTGCGGCTTGTACTCTTGTAATTTTGAGACGTTTCTCACCAATAATTGGAACCACTTTGATTGTACTTTGTACTTTTGAGCTTTTTGGTCGTTTGCATCTTCAATTAGTCGAATATGCCTTTTGTCTTCACCTTTTAATATTTAAACGAATATTCTTTGTAAATAGGACAACTGCAACTAAAAGCTTGTCTTTCTTGAGGGATAATGCTATGAAATATATGTTCATTTTTAGCATTATCAAATATTCCCACACTTGAGCGTTGCTTGTCCTCAAGCAATATAGTCTTGAAATATACTAGAATCACTTCTTTATTCTTCACACTTTATACATCAGTGATTTCATTACGGCGGTATGAACAATGGTAGTAACGTTATGGTTTACAGTCCCACATGACTATAAAAATTTAGATCCGTTAGGAAATTGGATCTTTATGAAAACATTTGATCTTTTGAAAATTAAATCTAGTTTTTACCCTAGATAAGTTTTCCAGAATATCCCTTCACCAGTATTTGCAAATTGTTTTTGTGGGTTTGGTGGGTTTCAGATTTGAAAATTTTAGCTCAACACTTGCGGTTTTGTGTCACCCACTTGCTAACCGTGTATTGGGAAAGCAACATGTCCAGTATACTTGCTCCGTATATTACCTTTCGGTAAACTACCGTCCGGTTGTAAAGGAAAGCGTTGAACAAGCAACTGTTAAGGCAATGTCCCCTGACATGCTTTTAATTATGGTCTATAACGTGTCGGACGCAATTACTATCCTTGGTATGAGCAATAGTAAAGCTCACCCTTATAATTTTCCGGTCTGGCACAAGGTCCAGTCTTTGACCATGCTATGCAACCACCGTTCTTACGGTTGACACCCGATTTGGTTCAGGTGACCTAATGAATTCCAGGTGAATTCTCAGGATTTTACGGTCAATGGTAATGAACGCATTGAAAATGGGTTTTCAGAAAACAAATCAGTTTTAATTTAATCAAAATATTTTCTCGTTCAAGCTCGAGTTTAGATATCATTGAATTCCATGAGTTTGTAATTCTCATTCTTTAAGGTCAATCTCTAGGATTGAGTAATATCAGTCTTAAAAGCTGATTTTTGATCTTTAAAGGAGATTATCCTTTCTGGGGATCTGATTCATTAGTCTTATCCAGCTAATTTGCACGGCGTCCTCCCTATTTTACAAGACAGATCCTCTCATGGTTAGGATAAGTCTGATCACTTGGCGACCCTGTTTGATTCTGAGGTCCGTGGATTTCCTGCTGATTTGAGAGATGACTTTTCTAGATTTTTCGTCAACCTACAGCTGGTCTGGACGACAACTTCATGACCTAAATCAAGAGGCGCGTTTCTTTTTCGGAAGACTTTACTTCCTTTTAACGATGGAATTAATTCATCCTGTAGATCCATTTTTCTTTCAAATATATTACAGTAAATTGGGTAAAACTGTCTAGTTTAGTCCAAAGCAAAAGTATCTTCAATTATTTGTTACAGAAATATGTGACATATGTTTAAGATAACTTGGTAAATTTTCCCACACTTGGCTTTTATTTTCCTTTTTATTGTCCTCTATTCCATTTTAAATGAATTCTAACACTTTGGTTTGTTTCTCAATTTATGTTCTTTCTGAGGTAACAATAATTTCGGTTTTAACACCTAGTTTTATCGTTCATAAATATGTATAAACATGATTTTGAGTTCATTTAATTGAAAATTTTGAAAATTTTTACTAGAAGTGGGTAGTCAATATATAAGACTAGGGCTGTTCTTTATTATCAGAGAGCACTAGATTCTAATACAACTACTATTACTAGTATTTTTAATGATAACCAAGTGTTTAAGTTAAAAATTTTAAAA
This sequence comes from Rutidosis leptorrhynchoides, assembly GCF_046630445.1. NCBI lineage: Eukaryota > Viridiplantae > Streptophyta > Magnoliopsida > Asterales > Asteraceae > Rutidosis > Rutidosis leptorrhynchoides. Next base: position 102,652,420 of record NC_092334.1, on the reverse strand, counting down.
ATCCGAAAGAATTTAACCCCTTCTCACACTTAAGATCTTGCAATGCCCTCATTTGCAAGAAATTAGTAACAATTTAAATTATTGAGGGTGATTAGCGTAGAAAAATGATTAAATTTTACCAAAGTTTCCAAACATATTGGCGTTTATTTGCTGAATGATAAATGGTGCATATAATTTGTTCATTCCGTCTGTTGGTACATCACATTTGTTTTTCGTTTTGTCGTCAAAATTAATACATTTTGCCGAACTTAATGCCAGTATTTGAAAATGCGCTGTTTTACCCTGTTTTGTACATGAGATAAACTACAAACACATATATACATATTTTTGAAGTTGGGTTTTCACACCACATTCAAAAATTATTAAAATCTAATAAAGTTAGAAAATTATAAAAGCTATTATAATAATAAAATAAGAAATAAGAAATAAGAAAATTAAGAATTAGTAACATTACAATAAAATAAACAAAAATAGAAAATTACGGATGAGGAGGATGGTTCCAGTATGGGTCCCAAGCGTATCCATAGATGCTGTAAAATGCTTGGGCCGGGTCATATGTAGGATATGGTGGTCGGCTCTCTAAAGTCCAAGGAGCAAATTCGGGCATAACGGTAGAAATGTAGTCTCTACCTACGTGTGTACAATGACTTATGATTTGGCTTTGATGATACTGCCAATCTTGAAATGCTTTTTGTCTAGCCATTTCATACTCGTGTCGAGCCACTTTGATTGTACTTTGTACTTTTGAGCTTTTTGGTCGTTTGCGTCTTCAATTCGTCGAATCTGCCTTTTGTCTTCACCTTTTAATATTTAAATGAATATTCTTTGTAAATAGGACAACTGCAACTAAAAGCTTGTCTTTCTTGAGGGATAATGCTATGAAATATATGTTCGTTTTTAGCATTATCACTTATAATGAGTTTCATATGAAATTTTAGGACTTATAAATGATACATAATCGATTAGAGATTAATTTGAATTAATTAAAACAACAAAAAAACTAAAAAGAGCTGTAACAGCTCGTTTAAGTTCTTCAAGAAATCAAAATCAATCTCATAATTTTAGAAAGTTTTTGACCATGATTCCTGAATGAAAAAGGTTTGAAATCCTTCCTAGAAACTTTCTCCACCCTCAATTGAACTTGAAACAACAAACAAAATTCAAATTTTACGATGAACACAATCTTTGACTTTTGAATTTAAAACTTTGACTTGACAATTGGAACTCAATAGAACGAATTGGAATCTGAAACTTTACAGGTAGTTTGAATAGACAATTCCTAACAAAACTACATTAATAGATTTTGTAAATTGATTTGAAATCGAGCTTTGAGTAAAAATTTATACGTACAGAGCAGTTTTCTATTTTCTCTCATTCTTATCTTTTTAATTCTCGAATTGCAGCGTTTGATATATATAATGTGATAATGAATGATTCCTACAGCATTAAGATTCGATTACAATTGTTTTGTAGTTAAGAGTGGGTCGACAGGTAGTTCAATCAGAAACAGAAGAAGGAGAAAAAAATGAAAACAGATAAAGTTTTCTTATTGAATTCGTACGTAACTGATTCTGATATCTAATAATACTAGGCAGAAGACAAAATTTACAGAATGTTGATGTGGATATGTAATAGTTTCAGTGTCTATCTGTATAATTTTTCAATTAATTAATGAATATAAATATTATATTAATAATATTTTTAATATTAATAATCATAACTAATAATACTAATAATAATATATATAAAATAGATAATTTCTATTAATAAAAATAATAATAAAAAAATGATAATATTTATAATAATAATAATAATACCAAAATAATACTAAGAATGATACTAATAATAATGATATTCAATAATAATAATAATATTAATAAAAAAATGACAATAATATCAATAATTCTAATAAACATATTAATAATATTAATAAATAATAATGATACTAATAATCTTAAAATGATAATTTTAATAAGTTTAATGATAATACCTAATAATAATACCAGTAATAACATGTTACATGTTTAAATTTTCATTTATACATATTATATATTATAATAATATTAATAATATAAATAATAATAATAATATTAATATTAATATTATTATTAATAATGAGGGTAATAATAACATTGATACAAAAAATTATGCTTATTAAATCTCATATTAATATATTATATATTATATATTAAATTAACAATATTAATAATACTGATATCAACAATGAAAGTAATATTTATTAATATAATAACTATAGTTTAACTTTTAATTACTTTTAATATATATATGTTACAATTTATTATTTATGTAATGTTTACTAATTATATAATATATAATTGAATATGTATACGCTATATATAATCCTTACATTTACATATGTATACATATTTATTTACAAATAATTGTTCGTGAATCATCGGGCATAATCAAAGGTCAAATGATCTTATTAAAACAGTTCAAAATTTTTGAGACTCAACATTACAGACTTTGCTTTTCGTGTCAGAATCATATAAAGATTAAGTTTAAATTTGGTCGGAAATTTCCGGGTCGTCACATAAACCCTAAAAGATTTATGTATATTTGTTTGTTGTCGCTATTCATTGGTTTTCTCTTCGTTTGTTCTGTTAGAACGCCAATTTTTAAATCAATACCAATATTCAGGTTAGTGTATGTGTGCTGAAATTTTATTTTTTGTTCCATGTTTTTCAGCTTATGAAAGCTTTGATGGTGAATATGTGTGATATCGGTCACCTTCTGGCTAGGCAACTATTGGTTGCAGCCGTGGTGAATGATTACATGTTTTGGATGCGAATGTTTGTATGGTGGGTTTTGGAAGATGAACAATTGTTAGTTGATTCTTGCAATAAGAAAAAAACGGATCATATCTTTGTACGGCAACAAATAAGTTGCAACCATGGTGATTCGCCTCCTGTTACTAAGATTTACAAACACAAGGTTCTGATGCGAATATATATAGAAGGGTTTTCAGTGCGAGGCTATGATGATGAAAGTCTATTAATCGAGTCTTAACATGAGAAAACTGAGTCATATCTTGGCGGGGCAACGTATTAGTTGCAGCCACTATGATTCGTGTTCTCTTGGTTGGAATTATATATATTTTTCCGAGCCTTAGAATTGTTGCTTTAAAATATTTGAAATGTCGTACTTGGTACAGTTTTGAAAGTAAATTTGGTGAGACTCGATGTTCCTAATATTTTATTTATCGATTCGGGTATTGATTTTACCACTTATTAATTCTTTTTCTATTCAGTTTACGTAGTGTAATCGTTATGGTGTATGATTAACTTCTTATTGCATCTCATGCAGAATATGTTGTAGCATCTTCTTTGTTAATTTGAACTAGTGAGGTAATCCAAGTTTAACTTCCGTTCACTTTTTTGTTAGCTTTTTTAGCTCTGTATTTTGTTCATATAACTCGATTGTTGACTCAAGCATACAGGTAACTTATTATTGTTACTAATTCTACTAATCTTTACCATAAAGGTCAAATTAGATATGTCTGACTGATTTATGATTATTTATGGTTCTCTGTATATTTTAGATGGTTGGTTTAGCCAGATGATGTACTTCGTTTGACGTTATAGGACGTGAATTTCGAGTACAGTTTCGTTGATAAATGATTTGGGGTTTATTGGATTGGGAAACTTTGAATAATCCATGCTAAGGTCTATTTTTAATTTATGATTATGAATACCTTTTGTTAGCTCATGTGACGAACGAAAGGTTTTTCCTTAGATGCTCAAATTCTTACTTATATATTGAGCAGAAGTGTGTAATCATCACCAATTGCTCAGGTGCATCATGGGTCTATCATGGTATGTGTGACTTCAGCTGCATATGCAAAGTCACTGTAGTGAAGTGTTTTGGTAGATGAACGCCTTGGATGATACTTCAAACACAAACAACTTCATAACACTGTCCAGCCACATACTATATCTTACATCTAAGTAGCATCTCCGACTTATCTTTCGGTAATATATATAATAAACAAACCATGAAGCTAACGAATACACTCTGCTACATATTTACAAGGCACCGGCCAAATCAGTACCAGTGGCACCACATAAGAAGACCAACGATAGCAACTGTTCCGGACCAGTGGCACCACACAAGAAGACCAAAGATAGTAACTGTTCCGGATCAGTCTGACACTGCAGTACAATATAAGTACCATTTTTCCATTTTGAGGTCCTGGATCTCCTTTATATTTTAATGGTTTGCATTTATGTAATAGGCCTGGCTTTTGGAGTGCAATGAAATCTAACCTGGCTAGTTAATCACGTAATGTACTTAGCAAGAAGTTAATAATTAAAAAAGAGGTCATTTTTGGTTTATATATGTATGCATTTATATTTAGAGATAAAATCAATTGGTACTGTAGCATTGTGGTTATCATTATTCAAATATACCAATTACTGACTTTCACTTTTAAAAGGAATCATTGGAGAACATCACTCTCTTCTCAATTATAACAATTATGTCTTTCTTCATGTTTACCACTCAAGAAGACCAATGACAGCAAGTGGATGTTGGATTGACGACAAGAATGGTAAAAACATAAAGCCTTAGCCTTATTTGTCATTAGACGTAATCTAACACCATATTAATTTACCTGCAGTAGATTGCTACTTTATTAGATTGTTTTTAAGATATTGTTAGGTCTATCGTGGTTGGTTATATTGAATTGCATTGCTATTTGTATGTCACATATAATAAGGGAAGCAAATGTTAATTATTTTGGTGGTTTGTTGTATTATATGTTCCCATTTGTAATTAGAGACGCGTACTTTTAATCACATAAAAAGTTACCTATTTAGGGACAATTTTGTAAGGTAGTTATTAATACTAGCATTTTGTTTCTCATCCAGATTTATTGGATAGTGAATGAAAGTGCCATGAACATCTTCTTGAATCAGCACCATGGATTCATGCAGTAAGTAGCCTAAAGCTAGTTGAGGTAACACGTGTTCATCCATCAGTTTTTGCAACTTTAAGTACATTCTTAGTCGCATTCGAGTTATTTTAATGCTCAACCATCAGGTTTGGCCTTTTGCAACGGTTTATTGATCTATTTAAGTTGTTTAAGTTTGTTTTTTTGACACTTTTGGTGTTTGTTTTGCAGTTCATAACATTTGGTTTTGCGTGTACGCCGTTGTATTTTGTGTGGGAGAAAGTTGTGGGGATACACGATACCAAGAGTATATGTTTACGGGCATTGGCTAGGTTACCGATTGTGATACTGATTTGGTTCCTAGGCATTATCTTCCTGTTTTTTAGTCCGATCAATTCGGCTGTTAGGGCTTTGTTAGTTAGCTTCACAGTTTACATTATCCCAGCTCTTGCCCATATGCTGACTTACCGAGAGGCTTCTGCTCGCCAGGTAATTTGTACCTCAGTAAATACGTTTTTATTTTTGATATCGGTAAATAAAGATACCTTTTAAGCTTAGAGATGTCAATTTCAACCCAATTACTTATTATGTCTAATCACAAACGAAACGGGTCCCCCTAAGTTGCCAAAAAAATCCTGTTTCTAAGCAGCATAGAACCTTGCAAACCGTTTTTAATCAATTACTCATAAGTTATATATATTATTTCTGTAAAACTACATTTTAAAATCCTATTCAACACATGAACTATTTATACAGAATTGTAACTATAGAACATATAAATGTTGTTTTGTTACTCTTAGTGTTCAAGAGTGTAACAATGTCATTGATTCTGCATTTTTTTGAAAAATATAATTGGCCATATTCTTAATGATTATACTATGTTAGTATTTTAATATGTGAACTGCTAAGCATATGTTGATATTCATTAGTGCTTCACTATATGCAAGGCCGCCAAAAAGGAAGCCGCCAAATCAGAGAAGCTCCGTCGCCGTCAAGAAGCAGCAGCAGCAGTTGCAGCCACATCGGGGGCTGCGGGCATTTCAATTGAAGGACCTGATCCACTCGGTGAGAATTACGGAAACAAACCAGAACTCACATGCAAGAAGTGGGGATTTATCAGAAGTTAATCTTTTTACCATTAAAATCTATAGCTAGCGTTAAAATCGCATAAATCTTATAGCAGCAAGGCGTGAACCCTCAATTCTTGTTTAACTTATAAATAATATGGAGTACCTCTTTATAATATATATGTACCTTTCTCTATTAAATAAATTCAAATGCATATATGATTATAAATACATTGGCTAAATAAAATATACGTAGTAATAAGTTATCAAATAAATCTGAGTCATAACACGTAAATAGTCACTTGATGACCTCAAACTCAACAATATGTCAACCCCTGTTTTGGCGTTTTCTATGAGTTATTAAACTAAGTATTTCAATAGGTAGTGGATGGGTTCTAAACAAAATGAATAAAATCAATCCTTGACTTATATGGAAGTCGTATAAATTTTCATAAACCTTTTATATTTAATGTGAAAAAATATTTTCGTGTCTTCTCTTTTTAATCATTGTCAATTTAAGTTACAATAAATTTGTGTTAACCTTTGAAGTTTAAATTTTAATGTGAAAAATACTTTTATGTCTTATATTTTTTATTATTGGCAACCAATGCTACACAGTTGTAATCACATTAAATTTAAAAATACTTGACTCTTGTAGTTGTAAAAGATAACAATCATATGTTACCGAATTATATATATATAAATTTTGAAATATTAGTAATAACCTTTTTAAGAGTATGAGGTTTGAAAATATATAAATATCATAATTGATTTGCTTTCATTTCATATATGTTGAATTGAATTGAACAAACAACTAAAATATTCTTATACAAAGATTTCAACAATACAAACTCTAGACAAGGCATCATCTTCACCGTCAAGTGTGGCGGGTGTTAGGAGGTGGTGACGATGGTAATGAAGGTAAGAGACGGTGGTAATCGAAGGTAAGCGAGGGTGGAAACGATGGTGAATGGAAGAAGCTGGAACATCTGGTGTTCCATATAAAGACTGAAAATATCTCATGGGTAATATCGCGAGAACTGAAATATTTGGGGTTATAAAATGGATGAAATTAGGGTTTGTAGGATGTTGGAGAGCAGAAGAAAGTTACAGGCACGGGTGAGAAGACAAGAATACCCTTGAAAATAAAAAAATTGTGTGAACAATAATGATTTGTTTTTATTAATATAATTATAATTTAAGTTGGTCTTCATTTTCTAAATATTCTAATTTTTCAACTTATTCCTAATGAAATCATATTATCATTATCATTTATTTTATATATTTATTTATTATATGTAATCGATATGTAATAATATATGTATATGTAAGTGACGTAAGTAACGAATTGACAATAGTTTGTGTATAAAAGGCCAAATGGGTTAATTTAGCTTGTTTAAATAGAGAGAGAACTGTTGGGTGCAAAGAAGATCAAAACGAATGAGCTGCTGTTATCGTGTTCGGGTGATGTTTATCGTGTTCGGGTGATGTTTATCGTGTTTCAGTGATGTTTGTCGCAAAACGCGACAAGACTGAAAAGTGATAAAGTGTATCGAAACGAGACATATGTGGCAGAACTTGGGATCTGGACTTGTCACGTTTAGAGCTAGTTTGTCGCGTTTGAGTATGGTTTGTCGCGATACGTGACAAGGTGTCACGATACGCGACAATGTTCGTATTCAGCAAGTTATCTAGATTGTTCCTATTTCGTTTTTTGCCCTATAAAAACCCTCATATATAACCTGCATTGTACACCTACGAAAAATATAATAAAATCCTCTTTGTTTGGCTGTGGATTAAACCGATTCGTTTGAATTAAAGGATTGGACATAACCACGTTAATTCCTTGTTCTTTACGTTTCATGTTCTTGTCTTTATTTGTGTTGAAGATTATTTGTTTGTTGCACGGTGGGTTTGATAACTAAGGTTATCAAGTTCTTGTTAGGGCTCACCTAGATTTCCTAACAAGTGGTATCACAGCTCAAGGTTCAAGAGTATTACCTGGAGCAATGGCAGATAAAGACACAATAAAGATAGATAAGTTTGATGGGTTAGATTTCAGCTTCTGGAAGATACAGATTGAAGACGTGTTATATCAGAAGGGTTTATATCAGCGATCACTGGTGATAAACCGGAAGAGATGAAGCAAGAGGAGTGGGATCTCCTGGATAGAAAAGCACTCAGAGTAGTTCGGCTTTCTCTGGCCAAGAATGTCGCCTACAACATCATGGCTAAAACCACGACTAAAGGAGTGTTTACTTCTTTGTCAAATATGTACGAGAAACCCTCGGCTTTAAATAAAGTCTTCTTGATCAGGCAGCTTGTTAATACAAAGATGAAAGAAGGATCTTCTGCAGCAGATCATGTTAATGAATTCAATCTGATTTTGACTCGTCTTAAATCATTTGATGTTAAATTTGAAGATGAGCTGGAAGCCTTGTTTCTTTTGTCTTCGTTACCCGAGAGTTGGTCTGGCACGGTTATAACAGTTAGTGGTTCATCTGGAACTACTAAGTTGACATTTGAAGGGAACCGTGATTTAATTCTCAGTGATGGAATTAGAAGAAAAGATTATGGAAATTCGGGTTCTCTTTTGAATGCATCTGGCAGATCTAGGGGTAGAAGTAGAAGCAGGATAAGATCTAAGAGAGATCCAACTTAGGGAAGAAACGTTGTTTGCTTGATTTGTTAGCAAGTCGGTCACTTTAGATCGCAGTGCCCGGGTGTGAAGACGGGTGAGAACACAGCGGCGGTGATTGAAGATGCTTTGATTTGCCATGAGGAATTTCTTGACGAATCTTGGATTTTAGATTCGGGTGCCTCGTATCATGCGTCCCCTTACATGAACGAGATGTTTAATTTCAGGCGGTATTCAGGTAGAGTTCGAGTTGCGGATGAGAATCTACTTGAGATTGCAGGTATTGGTGATCTTGCTATAAAACACTTGGATTATATTTGGATCTTGAGAAAAGTGAGGTTCATTCCCAAGCTCGCGAAAAGGTTAATTTCAGTTGGGCAGTTGAATGATGAAAATTGTCATGTTTCGTTTGGAAATCAAAGGTGGAGAGTGTCTAAAGGCGGTCGGACCATTGCTTGTGGGGTGAAAAGGGGAACCATGTATATGGTTGAGATTCCTATTGAGGAATGGCTAGGTGAGCGAGTAGGTGCTAAAAATCCTAGCATGCTTGAACTTTCTGATTTTGTTAAGGGATCTAGTTTGAGTGGGAGCTTAGGAAGACTTGGAACTAGTGGGGAATCGGGTTTAAGTGGGAGTGTTGAAGTCACTAAACAGTTTGGTCAATTAAGAAGCACTAGAGATTTCGAGACTTCGGTTAGATCACCTCCAGTGGCAACTATGTTGCAATTGACCGGTGAAGATGAACGAGATATTCTTATGGGATTCATTGGTGTTACAACATCCGTACAGTGGGAGTTGACTCGGGTTAAAGAATTAGGTTCATTTGAATTTGTACGCGCGTATGTAGTCAGTATTCCAACGGTGAAAGGGAAAGCGGTAAGGTGGAGGATCAAGGATGTGGTGGTGTTCTCTCATGAGTATCTTGATGGGTATGTCCACGTGTTTGTTCTACCAGGTAGTCTATTCTTTGTTGGAAAGATAGATCGAGTAGATGACTATGTGTACGGATGGATCACTTGGGTGATAGGGTTGATAGAGTCCGGTCGAACTCCGACCCGGTATCTCACAGTCTAGTGAGATGATTGCCAGAAACAGAGAGGGTTTGGTTTATATTGGTCCCAAGCGAGTTGTGATGACCCATCCAAATCCATTTGGACGAATACACCATTCATCGATTTCACAGTGAGGTACTGACCTCTACATGATACGTTTTGTAAATATTGCATTCTTTTGAAAAGGCACACCATAAATGAATATCAAATTCCAAGGTTTTTGACGTCTGATGATTTCTACATATAGACAATCATCGTAAATAATAGTTTACAATACTACATCCATTGACAATGCAGTCAAAATAAGATACATGGTGATGATTTTGTTAATGCAAAGTTTCCTCGAATTAAAGTATGTATGACTTCATGCACATAGCTTGTATAAGGTATAAGCAAACAGCAGAAGACTTCTAGGAACCTGAGAATAAACATGCTTAAAAGTGTCAACACAAAGGTTGATGAGTTCATAGTTTTAATGTTTCGCATAATCTGTATATAAAGGTGGATCACAAGATTTCAGTTATTTTATCCAGAAACGTTTATCAAAATATTCTACAAGATTGAGCACCCTGGTAACTAAACTTTAACATATATATAAAATAAGTACCCTGTTTTAACATACATGCAACCAACATGTACAATACACGTAAACTAACGTGTACTAAACTCAAATAGCATACGTCTGTTTTATAGTTCAGGCTAGGGTTTTTATACCTGGAACAGACGGGGATGTCAAGCCCTATGGATCCATATATAACTACTCGCGCCCACCCGTTCTTATAACCGGCAGTTACTAGTTACCAAAGCTAAGGGATTTTCGGTTCAAACTTAGTGTAGAATTAAGTATGTACTTGTGTCCATTGCATTTAAAATAAAGTGCATGTATTCTCAGCCCAAAAATATAGATTGCAAAAGCAATTAAAAAGGGAGCAAATAAAACTCACCTTAGCAGCACATAAGGTCATTCACCAAAATGTGATCGAAACTCGAAATGCAAAATAACCGTAGATCTCAACCTAGAGAACATATGTTGGTCAATACATGTCTAACAAGCTAAGTCTGGTCATAGTGTATCACAATCCTAATGCTCAAGACCGACATATAAAAGTTAACAAAAGTCATCTCAAAAGTCATCCTGACCCAATATGATCTTTAAATCTATATATGTTTATTAATGATGTTTTAGCAGAGTAGTATATAAAATAGCTTATATTTTTACATAAAATACTATTAAATACGATACAATTTTACACAAGATATTTATTTATTTATAGAATGGATATACTTAAACCTTGCTACAACACTTATAGGCAGTGTACCTAATCGTACAGTAGTGTAGTTTTTAGTAAGTCCGGTTCGTTCCACGGGGAATCTTTTTAAACAAAGCTTAACGCTATATTAGTTTACTTTTATAAAAATACAAATATATATATATATATATATAAGTAATATTATTATTATAAAGGGGGGTTTTTACCGTTTAATGACCGGTTTGTCGATTTTAAAACTTTAGTCGCAGTTAAAACCAAATGTAAAATATTAAAAATAAATACAAGACTTAAATTAAAGCATAAAGTAAATAACGATAATGAAATTGCGAATAATAAAAGTGCGATAAAATAAACTCTCGATAATTAAAAAGTACGATAATTAAAAGTGCAATACAATAACAATAAAAATGCGATAATTAGAAGTGCAATTAAATATAAAATAAAGGAAATTAAATATGAAATAAAAGAATTATGCTTATTTAAACTTCCGTAATCATGATGTTTGACGTGTTGATTTTAGTTTTATGCCCATGGGTTAATTGTCCTTTGTCCTGGATTATTTAATATGTCCGTCTGGTTTTTGTCCATAACAGTCCATCAGTCATAAATATAAAGTGCGAGTGTCCTCGTCAAATTATCCTTATACCCGAAGTTAAATATTCCAACTAATTGGGGACTTAAACTGTAACAAGATTTTAATACTTTGTTTAATAATTACACCAGGATGTCGACTGAGTGTAACCCAAGGTTTTAATATTTTGTTATCAATTATACCAAGTGTCCTTGTACATAATTTCACCCCTGTTTTAATTATTCTAGTGGCTATTAATCCATTCCCGTGTCCGGTTAAATGAACGATTATTCGTACATATAAATACCCCGCCCATCGTGTCCGATTGAGTGTATATGGTAATTTATAGGGACGCCCAATTGTAAATCTTTATATTAACATTAACAAACTATCATTTAGTTAAACAAATATAAAGCCCATTAATAGCTCATAGTCTAATTTCCACAAGTGTCGTTCTTTTGTCCAAACCCCAATTATGGTACAAAGCCCAATTACCCAATTTTAGTAATTAGCCCAACATCATGATTACTTCGGATTAAATAAGCATAATAATAACTTAGCTACGAGACATTAATGTAAAAAGGTTGAACATAACTTACAATGATTAAAAATAGCGTAGCGTTATACGGACAGAATTTCGACTTACACCCTTACAATATTCGCTAACATACCCTTATTATTAGAATTATAATTAAAATTAAAATATAAATTATAAATATAAATATATCGTATGAATGGAGAAAAGAGAAAGATAGATGGATTTGTGGTGCACCAAAGCTCGATTTTTATAGGCATGTGGGCTGGAACTGGGGCTCATGCGATCGCATGGATTTATGCCTTCCAGGCCATGCGATCGCATGGCCAGCTGTCGAGGCTCATATTTGGTTGTTTTCTTCTGCCGACGGTTTTATAAATAATATAATATATTAAATAATTATAAGAATTATTTAAATATTATATTATATTTATGTGCATAGTTGACTTGTAATTTTTAGTCCGTTGCGTCGAGCGTTGAGAGTTGACTCATGTCCCGGTTCCGGATTTTCGAACGTCCTTGCGTATAATTTAATATCTTGTACTTTGTGTTTTGAATCTTGTACTCTTGTAATTTCGAGACGTTTCTTATCAATAATTGGAACCTCTTTGATTGTATTTTGTACTTTTGAGCTTTTTGGTCGTTTGCGTCTTCAATTCGTCGAATTTGTCTTTTGTCTTCACCTTTTATTATTTAAACGATAATTACTTGAAATTAGAACAATTGCAACTAAAAGCTTGTCTTTCTTGAAGAATAATGCTATGAAATATATGTTCATTTTTAGCATTATCAAATATTCCCACACTTAAGCGTTGCTTGTCCTCAAGCAATATCGTCTTGAAATACTAGAATCACTTCTTTATTCTTCACACTTTGTACATCAGTGATTTCTATACGGTGGTATAAACAATGATAGTAACGATAGAACCATGGTTAAAGGTGGGTGTGTCATCCACAGTTGCCTCGGGTTTAGGTCAACGACACTTGCAATCAAATAGCTGATTTACTTTCGGTTTCCAAAGCAAAGTGCACATTTGAAAGGCGGTTTACAGTCCCACATGACTATGAAAATGTAGATCCTTAAGGAAATTGGATCTTTATGAAAATATTTGATCTTTTGAAAATTCAATCTAGCTTTTACCCTAGATAATTTTTCCGGAATAACCCTTCACCGGTGTTTGCAAAATATTTTTGTGGGTTTGGTGGGTTTCAGATTTGAAAATTTTAGCTCAAAACTTGCAGTTTTGTGTCACCCACTTGCTAACCTTGTATTTGGAAAGCAACACGTCCAGTTTACTTGTCCCGTATAATACCTTTCGATAAACTACCGTCCGGTTGTAAAGGAAAGCGTTGAACAAGCAACTGTTAAGGCAATGTCCCCTGACATGCTTTTAATTATGGTCTATAACGTGTCGGATGCAATTACTATCCTTGGTAGGAGCAATAGTAAAGCTCACCCTTATGATTTTTCGGTCTGGCACAAGGTCCTGTCTTTGACCACTATGCAACCACCGTTCTTACGGTTGACACCCGATTTGGTTCAGGTGACCTAATGAATTCTAGGTGAATTCCTAGGATTTTACGTTCAATGGTAATGAACGCATTGAAAATGGGTTTTCAGAAAACAAATCGGTTTTAATTTGATCAAAATATTTTCTCGTTCAAGCTCGAGTTTAGATATCATCGAATTCCATGAGTTTGTAATTCTCAATCTTTAAAGTCAATCTCAAGGATTGAGTAATATCAGTCTTAAAAGCTGATTTTTGATCTTTTAAGGAGATTATCCTTTCTGGAGATCTGATTCATTAGTCTTATCAAGCTAATTTGCACGGTGCCCCCCCATTGTACGAGATAAATCCTTCTCATGGTTAGGATAAATCTGACCACTTGGCGACCCTGTTTGATGCTGAGGTCCGTGGATTTCCTGCTGATTTTAGAGATGACTTTTCTAGATTTTTCGTCAACCTACAGCTGGTCTAGACGACAACTTCTTGACCTAAATCAAGAAGCGCGTGTCTTTTTCGGAAGACTTTACTTCCTTTTAATGATGGAATTGATTCATCGTGTAGATCCATCTCTTCTTTTCTTTCATCGGGTAAAATGGTTTAGTTTAGTCAAAAGCAAAAGTATTTTCAGTTATTTGTTACAGATATATGTGACATATGTTTAAGATAACTTGGTAAATTTTCCCACACTTGGCTTTTATTTTCCTTTTTATCGTCCTCTATTCCATTTTAAATGAATTTCAACATTTTGGTTTGTTTCTCAATTTATGTCCTTTCCGAGGTTACAATAATTTCGGTGTTAACACCTAGTTTTATCGTTCATAAATATGTATAAACATGATTTTGAGTTCATTTAATTGAAAATTTTGAAAATTTTTACTAGAATTGGGTAGTCAGTATATAAGACTAGGGCTGTTCTTTATTATCAGAGAGCACTAGATTCTAATACAACTACTACGTTACTAGTATTTTTAATGGTAACCAAGTGTATAAAGATAAAAATTTTAAAAATCCGAAAGAATTTAACCCCTTCCCACACTTAAGATCTTGCAATGCCCTCATTTGCAAGAAATCAGTACAATTTAAATTATTGAGGGTGATTAGCGTAGAAATGATTAAATTTTACCAAAGTTTCCAAATATATTGGCGTTTGTTTGCTGAATGATAAATGGTGCATCGCATTTGTTCATTTCGTCTGTTGTTACATCACATTTATTTGTTATCTTGTCGTCAAAATTAGTAGCTTTTGCTGAACTTAATGCCAGTCTTTGAAAATGCGCTGTTTTACCCTGTTTTGAACAATCGACAATATACATACATACAAGTATAATCATGCATGGCAATTTGAAATGGGACTTAATATCCCACTTTCAAATTATAAATATGAAATATTAGTACACAATAATAATAAAATAATAAAAATTACACAAATTTATCCAATAACATAAGTTTAAACATGAAAAAGTTAAAAGATAAAAACATAATAATCATAAAAATAACCAAATGGAACTAAATCAGTCTGGATAGGGGTTCCAGTTCATCTCATCGGGTGGGTTCCATTGTTGGTTATAGGTGTTCTGATAGGCTTGGTTATAGTCATACCGGTTAAAGGGTGGTCGGATATCGGGGCTATGTGGCGGAAAATGAGCAGGTCGAGTAGGTACATAGTTATTTGGTACCTGATATGATAGCTGGCTCATGATTTGGTGCTGATGAACTAACCAGCTATCGTGTTGGCGTCGCCTATAATCCTCGTATACTCGCTCGGAGTTCCACTGCTCATACATACTATGTCTTGCCGCGTTCGTCATTGCTTCCTCATCTATACGAACGTGGACGTCAAGAATAGCATCTCGAAAGACATCCCTAATGTCTTCCGCCTCCTCCATTTCCTCGTCTGAGCCTCTCTCTACCTGAGGATGAGATCCCTCATAGGGTACTGCCTGGTTACGTCTATTTTTCAATACCTTAGCACCCACATAAACTTTCAATCCTAAGGGCTCAACCTGTTCTCTACAAATCTGTAATGGACCCCCTTGGTTCCTATCAACACCTAAATACTCTCCAATGAGAGTAACAAAAATACCTCCTCCTATTATACTCCCATCCTGCATTCCCTCTACCATTTTAGATAAATAAAAAGCAACACAGTAAGGGATATTGACAAAGTTTCTAGGATCCCGAATACACTTTAGGTAGAATAAATCATATAAGGTAATTTTTTCTTTATTATGACCTCTTTGTGTAATCGAGTTAGCCAAAAATCTATGAATAATACGAAGCTCGGCTCTGTCAATATGTGTATAGGAGTGTCCTCCTGCTCGTGTAAAAACATCAAAATGTGACATACGCCTCCAAATGGCGTCAGCGTCAAAGTTACTATCTACCCGTTCACCATAATGAATCAAGTTTATACAATCGGGTAATAGCAACTCACCAGGAGTATATATCTGTAAGGCCCTGGCCATGTCCAGCATGGACATTCTGTACATCCTACCGCCAAGGATAAACCTAAGAAATCTTCTATCATCTATCCTAACTATATTTGTATCAAGTGATACAGTACTCATCAACTCAACACACCATTCCTTATATACAGGTCTACGAATGGTGAAAAGACGTTCCCAATCTGTAAAAGAAGAACTGTCATACCTTTGAACTAAAAGCTGTCTAACACGGTCAGCTAGATGGACCGTTTCCAAAGGGGCCCAATCAATTACCCTTGGCACCTCTACATTTTTTGTTACCAATTTGAATTTGTTCCTTTGATTTGTCTCGTAATCTCTCCATCTTCTATTAAATCTCAGATTAGGATGTAGAGTGTGCTCAGGAATCGTTGGGAATTCTACTGGCGGCCTCATTGGGAATACTATGAATTCATCAACAAACTGTACCGGATCATAATAAGGTATGTGCTGATCAGGCTGTTGTTGTTCCTGTTGTGGTTCTTGTTCGTGTTGCATTACTGGTTCTGGTTCTGGTGCTGGTGCTGGTCGTCTAGATGATGATGCTCCTGAACCTCCAGTATCGGCTCTCTGTAAAACACATTAAACACAAAAATTGTGCATCCAAATATGCATTAGTGTTAGCAAAATAACAACTTAAAACAATCACTATAACATGTTAAATCAAAATTAAACTTATACACATTTTCACAATTTTTCACAATTCTACACTTTTCAAATAAGCACATATGAAAATGTATACAAAATTCATAAGCATTTAACTCAAATAATATGTCAAAATATTCATTATTAATAATTAAACAAGTCTCAAATGGCAAATATATCAAATTAATCAAGTTCATGAATTTTGGACTTAAAAAGTCCACTTTAATCTCCAAAAATCATGTTTAGGATCATTGTTTGGATCATTTAACTATCTAAACATGTTACACTACTCAATTTAGCAATAATTCATGACAAAAATCAGCCATAACCTGTTTATATCAAAAAGCCCCAAATTGCTCAAGAACACAAACTCTAGATTTCTAAAAATTTTGAAGTTTTTGGCTTCAAATCATGTTAAATAGCATCAATCTAGGTTATACATGCATAAAATACTAACAATTTAACACTAATTACACTAGAAATTAACAAAATTGCATTAGGTAAAAAATTGGTAATTATCACAAAAATTAGGAATTTATAGAGTTTAGGGGTGTAATTTTTACCAATTTGCTGAAGAATGAGAATCTAGGCATGATTAGAGCAAGAAAAATGACGAATTACGGTGAATTTTGGCGAAATTTGGTGAAGATTTGAGAGTTTTTTCGGGTGTATGTGTGTGTTTTGTGTGAAGAACAGACCCGCTGCTGTTATTTGTTTCTGACCTGCATTTGGTCCCCATGCGATCGCATGGGTTCCAACTGCAAACCCCATGCGATCGCATGGGGTGCCGGCTACAGTGTTTTCAGCTTTTTTTTTTTTTATTTATAAAACCTTATGCTTTATAAAACTTATAATTAATTAAATTTTAAAAATTTTGTTTTTCTTTAGGAGCGAGGGCGTTTCGAATCGTTGTCCTAGTCTGTCCCTCGACAAAATTTTAAAATTTGTCAAATCAAAGCGCGGTTTTTGAAAGTAAAGATTTTTGGGTTTTTTTAATGTTTTTGGCATACTTTAATTCAATAAGATTAAAAATAATGATAATAAAAGTTCTCGTCCCTTCCTCGGCTAAAGCAATTTCGGTTCAAAGACCTAGTCTTCAACTTACGAAGAATTTTAAAAATCATATTTTTAACTTAATGAGATAAAGTAAATTTTTGTTTTTAAATTCACACAACTTAAATATAAAATTCAAAATTAATATTTAAAAATTCACACCAAACTTAAAATTTGAAATGCATAAAATTAAAAATTCATATTTTAAAAATTAAAAATTCACACCAAACTTAATTTTAAAAATTCACATTATAAATTCACACCAAACTTATATTAATTTTTCAAATATTTACATTTTTAAAAATATTGTTTTTACAAAGTTTACAATATTAATTTAAGATTTAAATATTAATTTTAAAAACATGGTAAAAATAAAATTAAAAATCTTTTTGGCTTTTTATCCCACTTTAATCAATCAAATATTATCAAAAATATGCGCCCCTCTTTTCGGTAAAGTAATTTCGGTTCCAAGACCTAATTTAACTCATGACGAATTTTTGAAATATTTTGGGTTGATTGATTAAAGATATTTATACCTTAAGAATAAACGTTAAATTTCGCAGTGATGTAATAAATTTTTGAATGATATCAATAATTTCGGTCGCCAAACCTAATTTTATTCAATACCAATTTAATACTTTTTAGCGAACAAATTAGCGTTTATTATCAAAAGGTTAAAAATAAAAATAAAAATAAAAACTGTACAGACATACCTGTGAAATAGATTTCTTAGTTATATGATCTATCCCATTCATAAGATAGTCGGTTTAATTGGTTTTCCATGGCTACATAGGCGTAACCTCGAGCATTCAGTGTCTTTTCTTCTAAACATATGAACGGTCCGTCTCTGCATAAAGTAACAAATTCGGTATTTGAATAGGTTTGATTATTTGAACATTTACCTCCATGTGACCATTTTCCGCATTTGTGACATCTTTCTAGGTGTCGTGCTCTTCTTTTCGCTGCGGATTTTGATTTTCCTTTACCAAATTGTAATTTATTATCTTCGCATCTGGATTCTTTTCTAACTCCGTCCATTCTTTCTCTGATTACTGATACTAATTCACTCGGTAGTATGTCATTATTACGTTTAGTGATCAAAGCGTGTAGCATTAGACCATGGTTTAGTTCACAGGCAGTCTTCATTTCGTAAAAACCTAAAAAAAATAAAAATTCAGAATGGGGGGAGAAGACTAGTTCTTTAGGGTCTGCTAGGAAAAGACCATTCGGGTTCCATTTTCGAGAACTACACGAAAACAGACAATCTAACTCTAACAGAAATACATATTATCCTTTAAAGACTTGATTCTCCCCACACTTAGTTAGCTGTGGTGTCGAAATTGTGATTAACTTCGTTGTCGACTTCCATCGGACCATGTATGTAATGTTTAACTCTGTGACCATTAACTTTAAATTCAATTCCATTTGAATTTATTAATTCTATCGTTCCGTATGGGAAAACTCTTTTGATTATGAATGGTCCAGACCATCTTGATTTCAATTTTCCAGGAAATAGCTTGAATCGTGAATTGAAAAGAAGAACTCTGTCTCCTTCTTTAAATTCTTTTGAACTTCTGATTCTTTTATCATGCCATTTCTTCGTTCTTTCCTTATAGATTAACGAATTTTCGTATGCTTCATGTCTTAATTCTTCTAATTCGTTTAGTTGACTTAATCGTAGACGTCCAGCTTCATGTAAATCAAGATTACATGTTTTCAAAGCCCAAAATGCTTTGTGTTCAATTTCTACTGGAAGATGACATGATTTTCCATAAACAAGTCTAAAAGGTTTGGTTCCAATCGGAGTTTTGTAGGCTGTTCTAAAAGCCTAGAGTGAATCCTCCAATTTAATGGACCATTCCTTCGGATTTGATCCTACGGTTTTCTCTAGAATACGTTTTAAGGCTCGGTTGGTATTTTCAACTTGTCCACTTGTTTGTGGATGATATGCGGTGGAGATTTTATGAGTTACTCCATATCTTTTAAGAACTTTCTCAAGTTGATTATTACAGAAATGAGTACCCCGATCACTTATCAAAGCTTTCGGTGTTCCAAACCTTGCAAAAAGACGTTTTAAAAAGTTGATTACAACTCGTGCATCATTAGTTGGGAGAGCTTGTGCTTCCGCCCATTTAGATACATAATCAATGGCTACGAGTATATATAGATTATTATGAGATTTTGGAAATGGACCCATAAAGTCAATACCCCAAATGTCAAATACTTCACATACTTGGATGACATTTTGTGGCATTTCATCACGTTGACTTATTTTTCCGGCCCTTTGACAAGCATCACAGGATTTGCAAAGAAGGTGTGCATCTTTGTAAATTGTAGGCCAATAGAATCCAGCATCATAAACTTTTCTTGCTGTTAGTTGAGGCCCATAATGCCCTCCTGTTGGTCCTGTGTGACAATGGTTTAATATTTTACTAGCTTCATCTCCAAATACACATCGGCGTATTATTCCATCGGGACAACTTTTAAACAGATGTGGATCTTCCCAAAAATAGTGTTTTATATCACTGAAGAATTTCTTTCATCTTTGGTACGATAATCCTTTTTCAAGGAATCCACATACTAAATAATTTGCATAGTCTGCAAACCATGGGATTTCTTTATAATCTATCTTCAATAGATATTCATCAGGAAAGTTGTCTTGTATGGCTGATTCATTTAGAACTTCTAATTCGGGATTTTCAAGACGAGAAAGATGATCAGCGGCGAGATTTTCTGCTCCTCTTTTATCTCGGATTTCAATATCAAACTCTTGTAAGAGTAAGATCCAACGGATTAATCTTGGTTTAGCATCTTGTTTTGAAAATAGGTATCTAAGAGCAGAATGGTCGGTATAGACCACCGTTTTTGCTAGAACGAGATATGATCGAAATTTGTCAAAAGTAAAGACAATAGCAAGGAGTTCTTTTTCAGTAGTTGTATAGTTTGTTTGTGCTCCTTGTAACGTCTTACTAGCATAATATATAGGTTGAAATCATTTTTCAATCCTTTGTCCTAAAACGGCTCCCATTGCAAAATCACTTGCATCGCACATTAGTTCAAATGGTAGATTCCAAATTGGTGTTATCATGATCGGCGCATTAGTGAGTTTTTCTTTAAGAATATTAAAAGATTTGATACACTCATCTGAAAAGATGAATGGAGCATCCTTTTCTAGGAGTTTATTCATAGGAGTGGCAATTTTAGAAAAATCTTTTATGAAACGTCGGTAAAAACCGGCATGCCCTAGAAAACTCCTAATTCCTCTAACATTGGTGGGATGTGGAAGTTTAGCAATTACATCTACTTTAGCTCTATCCACTTCAATTCCTTCTTTTGAAATTTTATGTCCAAGAACGATGCCTTCTTTAACCATGAAATGGCATTTCTCCCAATTAAGTACTAGATTTGATTGTTCGCATCTAAGAAGCATTCGTTCCAGATTAACTAGACATGATTCAAATGTATCACCGAAGACTGAAAAGTCATCCATGAAAACTTCCATGCATTCTTCTATCATGTCGTGAAAAATCGCCATCATACACCTTTGAAAGGTTGCAGGGGCGTTGCAAAGTCCAAATGGCATGCGTTTGTAAGCAAAAGTACCATAAGGGCACATGAATGTGGTTTTCTCTTGATCTTCGGGTGCTATTGGAATTTGAAAATATCCGGAAAATCCATCTAGAAAACAATAGTAACTATTTCCGGCTAATCTTTCCAACATTTGATCTATGAAAGGTAAGGGAAAGTGATCTTTTCTGGTGGCATCATTTAATTTTCTATAATCAATACACACACGCCATCCTGTTACGGTTCTAGTAGGAATAAGCTCATTTTTCTCATTTGTAATGACAGTCATGCCACCCTTCTTAGGCACGCATTGAACTGGGCTTACCCATGGACTATCAGAGATTGGATAAATTAGACCTGCATCTAGCAGTTTAATAATCTCTTTCTTAACTACATCTTGCATATTAGGATTTAGTCTTCGTTGGCGTTGCACATACGTTTTATGACCTTCTTCCATAAGGATTTTATGTGTGCAATACGAAGGACTTATTCCTTTAATATCATGAATCTTCCATGCAATGGCTGGTTTATGAGCTTTCAACACAGAAATGAGTTGTGATTTCTCATTTTCAGTAAGAGAAGACGATATTATTACAGGTAATTCAGATTCACCATGTAAATAAGCGTATTCCAAATGGTTTGGAAGTGGCTTTAATTCAAATTTCGGAGGTTCTTCTATCGATGATTTGTATCGATATTTGTCTTCTTCTTTTAGCATTTGAATTTCTTCTGTTGTTGGTTCATATCCATTAGCTATAAGTGTAGCTAACATTTCAGCTTCATCAATTGGTTCATTACCTTCTCCTAAAGAACATTCTCCTGTTCCTTGTAATTCTGGAAATTCTTCTAATAATTCTGCATGTGCATCTATAGTTTGAATATAATAACATGTATCATCTGCAGATTGTGGTTGTTGCATTGCTCTATCAACTGAAAAGGTAACACTCTCATCCTCTATACTTAGGGTCAGTTTCTTACCGAACACGTCTATCATTGCTTTAGCCGTGTTTAAGAATGGTCTTCTAATATGAGAGGAACTTGAGAATCTTCTTCCATGTCCAAAACAACAAAATCTACTGGAAATACTAAAGTACCAACTTTAACTAGCATGTTCTCCATTATCCCTCTAGGATATTTTATTGATCTATCGGCTAGTTGTATGCTTATTCTGGTTGGTTTCAATTCTCCAAGGTCTAGTTTAGTGTATAGTGAATACGGCATTAAATTTATACTTGCACCTAAGTCTGCCAATGCTTCTATTGAACTAAGACTACCCAGAAAACATGGAATTGTGAAACTTCCTGGATCAGATAATTTTTCTGGTATCTTATTCAACAGCACTGCTG
Source organism: Rutidosis leptorrhynchoides (assembly GCF_046630445.1). NCBI lineage: Eukaryota > Viridiplantae > Streptophyta > Magnoliopsida > Asterales > Asteraceae > Rutidosis > Rutidosis leptorrhynchoides. The sequence goes on along the minus strand of NC_092334.1, from coordinate 102,629,793 downwards.
AACAATTAGCATTCATAGTAACAGCCGAGAGTTCTTCCATTTTCTTTCTATTTGAGATTAGATCTTTCAAGAATTTAGCATATCTAGGCATTCCTGAAATCATATCAATGAAAGGAAGATTTACATTTATCTGTTTAAACATATCCAAAAATTTGGATTGCTCGGCTTCAAGTTTCTCTTTCTTCATTTTACTCGGGTAAGGAAGTGGTGGTTGGTATGGTTTAACATAAGGTTTATCCTTAACTGTGTTATCTTCATTAACCTTTTCAACTACCGGTTCTTTTTCCTTATCTTGATCAGGTTGTGGTTCTTGTGGAGTAGGAATAGTTTCATCAGAAGTTACAGGTATTTCCGGTGATTTAATTGTTGTACCACTTCTTGTGGTAATGGCTTTAGCTGTTTCATTCCGGGGGTTAGCATTTGTATCACTAGGTAGACTTCCCGGTTTTCTTTCACCTATTAACCTTGCTAGGTTACTTACTTCTTGTTCCAGATTTTGAATAGAAGCTTGTTGATTTCTAAATGCTTGAGCATTTTGTTCATTGGTTTGTTTCTGAGAGGTGAAAAACTGCGTTTGAGTTTCAACTAGCTTCGTCATCATATCTTCTAAATTCGGCTTTTTATCATCGGTTTGTTGTGGTGGTTTGTTTTGAAAATTCGGTCTTTGCTGATTGTAATTATTATTGGATACTTGTTGATTGCTAGGACCTTGTTGGTTGTTGTATGGAATATTTCGGTTATAATTCTGGTTTTGATTGTAAATCGGTCTTGGCGGTTGATAATTATTCTGATAATTATTTCCAGGCCTTTGGTTTATGTATGAAATATTCTCTCTTTGTTCCATTGTTAATTCAATACTGAGACAATCTTTTGTCAAATGTGGTCCTCCACACTGCTCACAACTAATTCGTATTGAGTGAATATCTTTAGTCATCTTTTCCATTCGTCTCTCCACAGCATCTATCTTTGCGGAAATGGAATCTAAGTCATGGCTAGAATCAGCTCTAGCTGCTTTAGATGATCTAATGATATCTTTTTCTTGGTGCCACTCATGTGAGTGGGAAGCAGTGTTATCAATAATTTTGTAAGCATCAGTTTCGGTTTTCTTCATAATAGAACCACCAGCTGCTATATCTATGTCTTTCCTTGTAGTGATGTCGCATCCTTGGTAGAATATTTGTACTATTTGACAGGTGTCTAAACCATGTTGCGGACATCCTCTTAACAACTTTCCATATCTTGTCCATGCCTCATATAGAGTTTCATTTGGCTTCTGTGTAAACGTAACAATTTCTGCTTGAAGTCTTACGGCTTTAGATGCAGGAAAGAATTGTTTAAGAAATTTGTCAACTAAAACATCCCATGTATCAATCGCCCCTTCAGGTAACGATTCCAACCAATCTTTGGCTTCTCCCTTTAAAGTCCAGGGAAATAACATGAGATATATCTGTTCATCCTCCACTTCTCGGATTTTAAATAGTGTGCAGATCCTATTAAAGGTACGTAGATGTTCATTTGGATCTTCCTTCGGCGCACCACTAAATTGGCATTGATTAGTCACCATGTGTAGAATTTGTCCTTTGATTTCATAATCTGGCGCATTAATGTCTGGATGAGTAATTGCGTGACCTTGGCCAGTGCGTTTAGCTCTCATTCGGTCTTCCATACTTAAAGGTTCCAGATTCTCCATAATTGAATTTGTTGAATCGGAATCACTAGAGGATTCTGATTTAATGGTTCGTTCCTCAACAATCTCTGTTTGAATGATTGGTGGTTCCGGGGGAAAGTTTAGTGGTTCAGGATCTACGAACCGTTCCTGAATATTCTCCGGATTCTCAATTGTGAGGTCGGGTTCAAAAAATGGATTATCGGAAATTTGAACTGAAGTACTTGGTCGACTGGATGACGATTCTAAAGAGAAATCAACGGCGGTTATATTTGCTAAATGTCTTGATCTAGTTACAGGTGGTGAACGTACAAAAGGTGGTGAACGTCTTGCTCGGTGCATTCACTGAATATCCTATTAGTTTTAAAAAGGAAAGAAAAATTATAATAAGTTATCCAATCAATAGACTTTTCTGATTTTGCCCACGTTTCGAATAGCCAAAAGATGCAGCAGAGGGGCAGGATTCGTTTGGTCTCAATATAATTGAGGACTGTTTGGCTCCAATAACCCGGTCCACGTACAAATCCAACTATTACTACGAACCAGAAAATTTTGATGTCTATCAATTTACCACTTAAAATAAATTTTCGTAATTTTCAGAAAATTAGATAAGAAGTAGAATAAAAATCTATGTCCTAAAAACTAGAATAGCGAGAAATAAGAAAGAAAAAGAGTTCGTCGAAAAAGATCGGAAAAGAAAAATGGTAGAAAAATAAAAGGTGACGGAAAAATTAAAGAAACTTATAAAACTTAAAAGTACTTTGACTAACCTAACCTTATTACTACAACTAACTTAAAATTATAATCGCAAATTAAAATTACTAATTGGAATGATAATTGATACATAGTAAAAGGTGTCTAAAAATATTAAAGCTTACAGGAAAAACTAAATCCCAAATGGAATTAACTTAAAAAGAAACTAAAACTTAAAAAGGCGTCGCAAAATTCTAAAGCACTTAAATCTTAGTCTAAAAAAAAACTTAAGGAATTCTACGGCAAAGCCTAAAAATCTAGAAGTAAAAATAATTATGGCAAAAACTTATGAATTAAAACTAAATATGAGCTAAAAATACAAATATTACGCTAAAACGATTAAAAATGAAAAAAATATAAAAATATATAAAAAGTTGTAAAAAGTACAATTTTTATAAAAATATTATTTTTATATTATTTATTTTATAAAACTATTAATTTTACAATTTAAATAAACTAATTAAACTAAAAATACAAATTAATTAATATCTAAAATTAATTAATATAATAACTAAACCTAATTAGGGTTTAATATTAATAATAATTAATAATATTCCGTAATTAATGCTGTCGGCAGGTTCAGTAGGGCGTGTCAGATGGGCTCATGCGATCGCATGAGTCCTTAGTTGCCCAGCCATGCGATCGCATGGGCTAGGGTTTCGGGCCACAGAGTGGGCTGCTACAGTACAGGCCGAAAATATATTTTTTTTTTTTGTAAAATATAAAATATATTTATAAATTAAATAAAACTTAAATTTTTACAAACTAAAAAAATAGAAATAAAGAAACTTTATAAAACTTAAATATTTACCAAACTCTTAAAAAAAATATTTATATTTTTGTTTTTCTTTTAATATTTTTGAATATTTAAAACGTATTTTTACAAAAGCGTACTAAAAATAAAAATCTTTTTTTTTTATATTAGCGTTGCGCTTCCGGCTTTTAAGACTTTCCCCGGCAGCGGCGCCAAAAATACTTGATGTTTTAGCAGAGTAGTATATAAAATAGCTTATATTTTTACAGAAAATACTATTAAATACGATACAATTTTACACAAGATATTTATTTATTTATAGAATGGATATACTTAAACCTTGCTACAACACTTATAGGCAGTGTGAAAGGACCCGTTCATATACATTATAAACGATTCACAATAGTTGATTACATTGCGAGGTATTTGACCTCTATATGATACATTTTACAAACATTGCATTCGTTTTTAAAAGACAATCTTTCTTTACATCGAAAATTGACATGTATGCATACCATTTCATAATATCCAAACTATAAATGACCTAATCTGTCATTTACTTAATAATAATCTTTAATGAACTTCAACGACTCGAATGCAACGTCTTTTGAAATATGTCATGAATGACTCCAAGTAATATCTTTAAAATGAGCTAATGCACAGCGGAAGATCTCTTTCAAACCTGAGAATAAACATGCTTTCAAGTGTCAACCAAAAGGTTGGTGAGTTCATTAGTTTATCATAATCATTTATTTCCATCATTTTAATAGACCACAAGAATTTCATTTCCAGTTCTCATAAATATACGTCCCATGCATAGAGACAAAAATAATCATTCAAATGGTGAACACCTGGTAACCGACATTAACAATATGCATATAAGAATATCCCCTATCATTCCGGGATCCTCCTTCGGACATGATATAAATTTCGAAGTACTAAAGCATCCGGTACTTTGGATGGGGTTTGTTAGGCCCAATAGATCTATCTTTAGGATTCGCGTCAATTAGGGTGTCTGTTCCCTAATTCTTAGATTACCAGACTTTAATAAAAAGGGGCATATTCGATTTCGATAATTCAACCATAGAATGTAGTTTCAATTACTTGTGTCTATTTCGTCAAACATTTATAAAAGCGCATGTATTCTCAGTCCCAAAAATATAAAGGGTAAAAAGGCAAATGAAACTCACCATACTGTATTTTGTAGTAAAAATACATATAACATCATTGAACAAGTGTAAGGTTGGCCTTGGATTCACGAACCTAAATTATTTATATATAATTATGTATTTGTCAATATTTGTCTAATACATTAAGTTAAGTCATAGTGTACCACAATCCTAATGCTCGAGTCTAATATGCAAAGGTTGACAAAAATTAGTTTAACTCCAAATGATTTCAAAACTTTATAAATGTTTTATTATATAATTTAAATATCGTCGTTTTATATTTTTAAAATATTTTTTTTAAAGATTTAATAAAGTAAATAATATAATTCGTTTATAAATAAAATTTTATATTAAAATATACTTTTATATATCTTAAGTAATAAAACTTATAAAGTTCATTTAATATCATAAAAATACTGCGATAGATTCTATTAAGGTAGTTATATAATTTGTATTACATTTCTAGTTAATAATATAGTATTGATAATAATAATAAGTAACAGTCGTGTTATTTTGGAATAATAACAATTTGATAAAAAAATTAAGACAACGATATTAACGACGATAATAATCATTTTTACGAAATTTTAATTGACTATAACTTTTAATCCGTCCATCAAATCTATTTGGCATCTAAAGGAAAAGTTCTTAATTTTTTTCTAGCTTTTTAAGGACATGCAAATCTTATATCTTCCTTCAACTATAATATAACAACCTTTAAGATTCGGCATAACCTATCTAAGGGCACTATCAAATTTACAAGCATGCATAATCCTATTTTCTCGAGCACTAGTCAGGGATACACTATTAGTATGTAAAAATTAAATTAGGAGTACTCACGTATCAATATTGAGGTTCAATATTGTAGGAAAGGTACGTAGACGCAATGGAGGTGACAAACACTAGTTTAACCTCACAAGCATACCCATGAACAATACCCATCACCTCCATAACCATAACTCATAATTTCCTTAGCTCTATCCCGCTCATAAAACCCGTTTTGAAATAACTCGCCCATGACCTCGTCGTAGTATTTTATGTATAATAATACTAATAATAATAATAATAATAACACTAACAATAATAATAATAAATATAATTATAGAGAGAGTGTGAGAGATAGATAGTTAGAAAACAATTATGATCGATCCTATATATATAGATTTATAAATAATATAATAATATAATATAATATTAATAAAAATTAAAAACATGTTGCATAGTGAGCCGCCACCAAAATATGTCAGCACAAGATTACACGTTTCGTGTAGATAGGTACACGATTCGTGTATGGTGTCTTCATGAAAGTTGTAGATTTTTGAGTTACGGTCGTTTGGACACCGGAATCACCCTTTTTCGAGTCAGTATGATTTAGTTATGATTTTTCTCGTGCAAGTGCGCAGGTTTAGTGATTTCCAACATTTTAACTTTCAATCTTGTGATGAAATGTTGTAGTCTTTTGGTGCTCATTAGAAATCTTTATTTTATATTTATTTTTATTTTTATATCATTGAAAATCCATAAAAATATTTTATAATCAAATTCTATTATATCGAAAAAAATGTGTTTGTACTAAATTGAATAAATATAATTTAATTTTCCAGAATTAGTTATATTCAAAATCATTCTTTAAAAGGTTTCATCTATATCGTAAAACGTCTTCAATATTAAGAAAACTAAATAATTAACCTACCAAGTGACACAAGTCAATCATTGCAAGGTACGCTTTTGATAATTAAACGAGACTCTCCGCTAACCTCTGTCTAATCCTCAATAATAACACTTTTGTTCTTACATGGAATCACTTTACTAAATATTCCGAATACCGTTAAAAGTAAGAGTTTTCTAATTCAAGTGGACCTCATAACAAAGACTCGTAATTATAATTCAATGTACCTGATAAATCAATCACTTGATATTATCTTTTAATCTCATTGATAAACTTACATCGAACAAATACGTTCAAGTAAAGTATTATTCACTAACTACTGTGATAGCATTTCTATGTTCATAAAATAGATCTCGTAGCTTATATTCATATCAACTAATTCGTTCAATGCTTTCAAGTCACATAATAATCTCATAATCTATTTTTGTATCACCAAGCTCTTAAATGTTTTATCAATATTTCTTAGCTTAAAAAAAAAAATACACATATGTACATACACATACATTTCTATTTACACATTTTTGTTCGTGAATCGTCAGACATGGTCAAAGGGTAATTGATTACATGAATATAGTTTTCAAACTTTTCGAGACTCAACATTACAGATTTTGCTTATCTTGTCGGATACATATAAAGATTAAAGTTTAAATTTGATCGGAAATTTCCGGGTCACTACAGTACCTACCCGTTAAAAGAAATTTCGTCCCGAAATTTGATAGAGGTCGTCATAGCTAATAGTAAGAATGTTATTATGACGAATATAAGCTGATACATAGAGTTTTATCATGATTAAGAAGTACGGATAAAATAATTCGATTTCTCGAAGCGTATGAGTGAAGCTATCGTAAAAGAGCGAAATGAGTAAATGTAGATTTGTTTTAACTGATGACGTAGCTATGATTGATTTCCGGAATTTAAGGGATTTAAAGAAAATTTTCGTAATAAGATTTGGTTCTTCGGCGACTTAGGAAATCAGGATCTTCTTTGAGTAAATGTAATAATCTGTTCCGATTGCTCTGTCGGATATTTTTCTATAAATCCACCCTCTTTGTTTCCTTACAACTCACACCTTCTATTCTTTCTCCTCAGTTCATACTTTAAAACATTCGTCAATATGCTCCATCCCATTTTGATCCTTGATATACTCTTAATTTTTACATCTGTCATCCTTCTCTTTCATCTACCACCGGAAGATTTTATTTACTTCTACTATTATCTTGGGGTTATAGTGTTATTAATTTTTCCGTGCCTTTACGTGGCAATACGTATTGATATGCACGGTTTGTAGCTTCAGGGTGGTTGTTGAGTTTTATATCTTCCCTTATATTTCGATGCCCCTGCATCTGTCTTCTATAATCATTGTCACCCATAATTAATATTCTCTTTTATTTGCTGCGGTTTATGCTCCAATTTCTAGTTTGGAGCTTCATTCTTTCGTTTCCTCTTCCCGTCCTCGAGTCAAGCGAGTAATGGTCCAGAATTTGCAGTTATGAATTTCGGAATGAACATAGTTAATGTTCTAAGAAGGAAATCTTAATGATGCGATTTTGACTTGTCAAATTACCAGAATATCCTGTAAAAGATCGAATCATCAAGAAATATTTTCTTGCTATGTTTAAGGATTAGATCGAATGTAAGAGTCGTGTAAATGGCACATGATGATGGTGCTGTGAATCATCACATCCCATTAGAAACTTAACATGACCTACTGTAATATAATGACGTTGATCAAGTGTCATTATATTATATTAACTCATGTATCAGTTCCCAACACTACTTCAAAAACATTCATATTCGAATTTTTCAGTATTTAGAAACTAACACAGTTTCTTTTTATGTTGCAGATATTACAGAGAGATAATTGATTTCAAATGAGAATACTTATGAAAATATCTTCAGAATTATCAAGGATATTTATAATGAAAGATACTATGATATCTTAGAATATTCAAGATATGATGATGATGAAGAATATTTGTCTGTGGAGATTTAGAATAAGAAATAAGGTGTTCGCTAACGAGTTCAGCAGGCACTGAATCATTTGGATCCTTTGAAGGCAGATTCAGTCTCTGTGATTTGTCCATGGCTTCCTTCATACTTTGCTCAATCCATTTTTCAGTACCAAATCCTTTCTTTTTCTGAGCTTTACCAACTCACTATCTTTTATCATCAAACTTTTGACCGTTTAAACCATCTACCATTTTTATGTTTCCTCTGCATTTAATGCAATAATATCTGAATCTCTGGTTATCAATCTGAGGTGGGTTCAGAAGAATCGTGTTTTAGATGATTAAACGCTGGTGGTAATATGGTGGAATATGAAAGGTTCCCCAGTAATAATGACGAAAGGGCAACGTATCTATCAGGGTTATAATAAGACTGGTCCGACTGAAAAAATCGAAGTTGACTTGCTGGATCCGTGACAAAATTGGCTACTTTGAAAAGGAATCGAAATGTTGTTCTTGCTAGAAGAATTCGACGCAGGTACATGTTAGATTATGACTTTGGTTTCGAGAGTTTTTCAGGTACAAAACTTCGGGTAACGTGTGGTTGGATCATCATCTCAATTGTTTATTATTTGAAGTGTCTTCTAGAATTTCGGAGGGTTTTGATTGCAGATTGTCATAGTCAATATCCAAATGATGAAATCGTCCTAAATCCCGAATGATTTCTCATATCCATCTTGTGTGTTACGATTAAAAGTGATGTGCTATCACAGTTTTGAAGTCAAAGTATAGCTTTGAAAAATATAAGGATCTAAGAGTGATGATTTTGGTTGTATCTCGAGTTGAATTCTGAAATTCCCAAAATCAGAATATGTAATTAGATTCGAATGAGTATGATTGTTTTGATTTCTATAGAAGAATGTATATTGGTTTAGTTGATGATTATTGAATCAGAATTGAAGAATGTAACATATTAATTGTGATTTTATATATCTCTCGGGTATTACCTACCCGTTAAAAAAATTTCACAAATAATATTTTGAACAAGAATTCTCATTACAATCTTTATGAAAATATATGTGGGTATATTTTCTTCAGATGTAGTACAGATTCAATGAGTTAATATCATACTAAGCTCATTTGATTTTTCGGATTGAATTAGAAATGAATTTTCTCTAAAACATTAGAGATTACATAAACTTTGCGGAGTATTTCACTAATGTAATCAATGCTTCAATATTTATATGTATTTCCTTAGTGAATCATGCTGATGCTCATGGAACTCTTGCTAACTTCGCAAGATACGAATATTGTTTTCCCGTATATTTCGGGTATATCAAAGATGAAAGTGTATAATCAAACATGTTATTGAATGATACACTTGATTTATTATGAAATAAAATTCATTGAGTTGAAGCAGAGATTGTAGTTAACAATGATTAAATTGTTAACGAAGAATGTACATCATAGCAAATTAGTAATATGAATTAACCAGATAGTTAAGTTCCATACATAATAGCTTAGTACAGAAAGATTTATTATGGTAAAAAAAATTTTTATAGAATATACATATAAATTCTTCGGAGGAACTGAGTTAATACTTCATAACTCGTTGATACAATATACTTGTTATTAATTTGTAATGGTTTCCACAGTGATTCTTGAATTGGCGAAACTTGTGAAGTTAGAGGTGCTGACGATTCTAACAATGTTGACAGCATTGACTGTGTTGGTGAGGCTATTGGTACTGCTGATGATGTTGGTAAAACAAGTCTAGCTTGTACCTTACGCACCAGTCTTGTTAGGGTTTCGGTTCTTCTCTCTATCATCTCTGTCCACTCATCTGGTTTATGGTTAAGGCTGAGATAGATAATCTCTAAAACTTTAGAGATTACCTAATCACCACAGAATGTTTCTCCGATGAAGTTATGAATCAATACTTCATCGTTTGTTGTTGTTGGTACTCCTTGGTATCTTTGGTGCGTGTGACGTTGATATCCGATATACAGATTGGGATATTGAGGTGTGTGATGCGGATGTGATTGTTGGTGGTGGTAATGATCCTGTTGATGTTAATAATGGTGGTTGATGTTGATGTCGGTGATGCTGCTGGTGCTTTTAGTATTGAGACTTGCGATGTGGATGTTACTGGCAGTACTGGTTACGCTGCTGGTGCTGCTGATGGTGTTTGTAACCTTCGCACCGTATTCTCCAAAGCCACTACCCGAGCGCGAAGCTCGTTAACTTCTTCTATTACACCGGGGTGATCGTCGGTTCGGACGAGCGGATAAATATAATCAAGAATTTGGTGTAGTATATAATCGTGACGAGATACTCTGGAGATGAGAGAGAAAATGGTTTCTCGAACAGGTTCGCCGGTAAGTGCTTCAGGTTCATTGTCAATAGGGCAATTTGGTGGATGGAAAGGATCACCTTCTTCTTGTCTCCAATCATTGAGGAGGCTACGAACCCATCCCCATTTCATCCAGAATTGGTGATGACTGATTGGTTGATCTATTCCGGTCATACTGCTTTCGGAGCTGGAATGAGACTCCATATCGGAATAGCTGTCGTAATCTGAGGAATTCGAACTGGTTGAGGGATCCATCTCGTATGATCAAGGGAATGAATTTTTGATATGAAATAGATTATAGGAATTAGATTTGATATCTTTCTATACATAATTTACATATGTATATATAATACCAAAATCCCATAAATTACGGAGAATCTTTGAAAAATGTCAGTCAAAGTTCACAGTATCAGATATGCTAAGATAAGAATTCGTCTATACACTATTATGCAATAAATGCAGGAAAGCGCGTCTAGACTTAAAAATGATAAGCAGGTAATTTTCGACACGAAATGATAAGCAAAACTTTTGACATGCAGACACGGTCGAAGTCCAGACTCACTAATGTATCCTAACGACTTATCAGTTAGACACACTAATGCAGACCTGGTTCGCTAAGACCACCGCTCTGATACCAACTGAAAGGACCCGTTCATATACATTATAAACGATTCACAATAGTTGATTACATTGCGAGGTATTTGACCTCTATATGATACATTTTACAAACATTGCATTCGTTTTTAAAAGACAATCTTTCTTTACATCGAAAATTGACATGTATGCATACCATTTCATAATATCCAAACTATAAATGACCTAATCTGTCATTTACTTAATAATAATCTTTAATGAACTTCAACGACTCGAATGCAACGTCTTTTGAAATATGTCATGAATGACTCCAAGTAATATCTTTAAAATGAGCTAATGCACAGCGGAAGATCTCTTTCAAACCTGAGAATAAACATGCTTTCAAGTGTCAACCAAAAGGTTGGTGAGTTCATTAGTTTATCATAATCATTTATTTCCATCATTTTAATAGACCACAAGAATTTCATTTCCAGTTCTCATAAATATACGTCCCATGCATAGAGACAAAAATAATCATTCAAATGGTGAACACCTGGTAACCGACATTAACAATATGCATATAAGAATATCCCCTATCATTCCGGGATCCTCCTTCGGACATGATATAAATTTCGAAGTACTAAAGCATCCGGTACTTTGGATGGGGTTTGTTAGGCCCAATAGATCTATCTTTAGGATTCGCGTCAATTAGGGCGTCTGTTCCCTAATTCTTAGATTACCAGACTTTAATAAAAAGGGGCATATTCGATTTCGATAATTCAACCATAGAATGTAGTTTCAATTACTTGTGTCTATTTCGTCAAACATTTATAAAAGCGCATGTATTCTCAGTCCCAAAAATATAAAGGGTAAAAAGGCAAATGAAACTCACCATACTGTATTTTGTAGTAAAAATACATATAACATCATTGAACAAGTGTAAGGTTGGCCTTGGATTCACGAACCTAAATTATTTATATATAATTATGTATTTGTCAATATTTGTCTAATACATTAAGTTAAGTCATAGTGTACCACAATCCTAATGCTCGAGTCTAATATGCAAAGGTTGACAAAAATTAGTTTAACTCCAAATGATTTCAAAACTTTATAAATGTTTTATTATATAATTTAAATATCGTCGTTTTATATTTTTAAAATATTTTTTTTAAAGATTTAATAAAGTAAATAATATAATTCGTTTATAAATAAAATTTTATATTAAAATATACTTTTATATATCTTAAGTAATAAAACTTATAAAGTTCATTTAATATCATAAAAATACTGCGATAGATTCTATTAAGGTAGTTATATAATTTGTATTACATTTCTAGTTAATAATATAGTATTGATAATAATAATAAGTAACAGTCGTGTTATTTTGGAATAATAACAATTTGATAAAAAAATTAAGACAACGATATTAACGATGATAATAATCATTTTTACGAAATTTTAATTGACTATAACTTTTAATCCGTCCATCAAATCTATTTGGCATCTAAAGGAAAAGTTCTTAATTTTTTTCTAGCTTTTTAAGGACATGCAAATCTTATATCTTCCTTCAACTATAATATAACAACCTTTAAGATTCGGCATAACCTATCTAAGGGCACTATCAAATTTACAAGCATGCATAATCCTATTTTCTCGAGCACTAGTCAGGGATACACTATTAGTATGTAAAAATTAAATTAGGAGTACTCACGTATCAATATTGAGGTTCAATATTGTAGGAAAGGTACGTAGACGCAATGGAGGTGACAAACACTAGTTTAACCTCACAAGCATACCCATGAACAATACCCATCACCTCCATAACCATAACTCATAATTTCCTTAGCTCTATCCCGCTCATAAAACCCGTTTTGAAATAACTCGCCCATGACCTCGTCGTAGTATTTTATGTATAATAATACTAATAATAATAATAATAATAACACTAACAATAATAATAATAAATATAATTATAGAGAGAGTGTGAGAGATAGATAGTTAGAAAACAATTATGATCGATCCTATATATATAGATTTATAAATAATATAATAATATAATATAATATTAATAAAAATTAAAAACATGTTGCATAGTGAGCCGCCACCAAAATATGTCGGCACAAGATTACACGTTTCGTGTAGATAGGTACACGATTCGTGTATGGTGTCTTCATGAAAGTTGTAGATTTTTGAGTTACGGTCGTTTGGACACCGGAATCACCCTTTTTCGAGTCAGTATGATTTAGTTATGATTTTTCTCGTGCAAGTGCGCAGGTTTAGTGATTTCCAACATTTTAACTTTCAATCTTGTGATGAAATGTTGTAGTCTTTTGGTGCTCATTAGAAATCTTTATTTTATATTTATTTTTATTTTTATATCATTGAAAATCCATAAAAATATTTTATAATCAAATTCTATTATATCGAAAAAAATGTGTTTGTACTAAATTGAATAAATATAATTTAATTTTCCAGAATTAGTTATATTCAAAATCATTCTTTAAAAGGTTTCATCTATATCGTAAAACGTCTTCAATATTAAGAAAACTAAATAATTAACCTACCAAGTGACACAAGTCAATCATTGCAAGGTACGCTTTTGATAATTAAACGAGACTCTCCGCTAACCTCTGTCTAATCCTCAATAATAACACTTTTGTTCTTACATGGAATCACTTTACTAAATATTCCGAATACCGTTAAAAGTAAGAGTTTTCTAATTCAAGTGGACCTCATAACAAAGACTCGTAATTATAATTCAATGTACCTGATAAATCAATCACTTGATATTATCTTTTAATCTCATTGATAAACTTACATCGAACAAATACGTTCAAGTAAAGTATTATTCACTAACTACTGTGATAGCATTTCTATGTTCATAAAATAGATCTCGTAGCTTATATTCATATCAACTAATTCGTTCAATGCTTTCAAGTCACATAATAATCTCATAATCTATTTTTGTATCACCAAGCTCTTAAATGTTTTATCAATATTTCTTAGCTTAAAAAAAAAAATACACATATGTACATACACATACATTTCTATTTACACATTTTTGTTCGTGAATCGTCAGACATGGTCAAAGGGTAATTGATTACATGAATATAGTTTTCAAACTTTTCGAGACTCAACATTACAGATTTTGCTTATCGTGTCGGATACATATAAAGATTAAAGTTTAAATTTGATCGGAAATTTCCGGGTCACTACACAGTGTACCTAATCGTACAGTAGTGTAGTTTTTAGTAAGTCCGGTTCGTTCCACGGGGAATCTTTTTAAACAAAGCTTAACGCTATATTAGTTTACTTTTATAAAAATACAAATATATATATATAAGTAATATTATTATTATAAAGGGGGGTTTTTACCGTTTAATGACCGGTTTGTCGATTTTAAAACTTTAGTCGCAGTTAAAACCAAATGTAAAATATTAAAAATAAATACAAGACTTAAATTAAAGCATAAAGTAAATAACGATAATGAAATTGAGAATAATAAAAGTGCGATAAAATAAACTTGCGATAATTAAAAAGTACGATAATTAAAAGTGCAATACAATAACAATAAAAATGCGATAATTAGAAGTGCAATTAAATATAAAATAAAGGAAATTAAATATGAAATAAAAGAATTATGCTTATTTAAACTTCCGTAATCATGATGTTTGACGTGTTGATTTTAGTTTTATGCCCATGGGTTAATTGTCCTTTGTCCTGGATTATTTAATATGTCCGTCTGGTTTTTGTCCATAACAGTCCATCAGTCATAAATATAAAGTGCGAGTGTCCTCGTCAAATTATCCTTATACCCGAAGTTAAATATTCCAACTAATTGGGGACTTAAACTGTAACAAGATTTTAATACTTTGTTTAATAATTACACCAGGATGTCGACTGAGTGTAACTCAAGGTTTTAATATTTTGTTATCAATTATACCAATTGTCCTTGTACATAATTTCACCCCTGTTTTAATTATTCTAGTGGCTATTAATCCATTCCCGTGTCCGGTTAAATGAACGATTATTCGTACATATAAATACCCCGCCCATCGTGTCCGATTGAGTGTATATGGTAATTTATAGGGACGCCCAATTGTAAATCTTTATATTAACATTAACAAACTATCATTTAGTTAAACAAATATAAAGCCCATTAATAGCTCATAGTCTAATTTCCACAAGTGTCGTTCTTTTGTCCAAACCCCAATTATGGTACAAAGCCCAATTACCCAATTTTAGTAATTAGCCCAACATCATGATTACTTCGGATTAAATAAGCATAATAATAACTTAGCTACGAGACAATAATGTAAAAAGGTTGAACATAACTTACAATGATTAAAAATAGCGTAGCGTTACACGGACAGAATTTCGACTTACACCCTTACAATATTCGCTAACATACCCTTATTATTAGAATTATAATTAAAATTAAAATTAAAATATAAATTATAAATATAAATATATCGTATGAATGGAGAAAAGAGAAAGATAGATGGATTTGTGGTGCACCAAAGCTCGATTTTTATAGGCATGTGGGCTGGAACTGGGGCTCATGCGATCGCATGGATTTATGCCTTCCAGGCCATGCGATCGCATGGCCAGCTGTGGAGGCTCATATTTGGTTGTTTTCTTCTGCCGACGGTTTTATAAATAATATAATATATTAAATAATTATAAGAATTATTTAAATATTATATTATATTTATGTGCATAGTTGACTTGTAATTTTTAGTCCGTTGCGTCGAGCGTTGAGAGTTGACTCATGTCCCGGTTCCGGATTTTCGAACGTCCTTGCGTATAATTTAATATCTTGTACTTTGCGTTTTGAATCTTGTACTCTTGTAATTTCGAGATGTTTCTTATCAATAATTGGAACCTCTTTGATTGTATTTTGTACTTTTGAGCTTTTTGGTCGTTTGCGTCTTCAATTCGTCGAATCTGTCTTTTGTCTTCACCTTTTATTATTTAAACTATAATTACTTGAAATTAGAACAATTGCAACTAAAAGCTTGTCTTTCTTGAAGAATAATGCTATGAAATATATGTTCGTTTTTAGCATTATCAATTAACATAATATAAGTCTTGATAATTGAACGAATTTATAATTTATCAAACTCAAAATATTATTTATTTCAGAAGCTATATTATATTTGAATTATCATGGCAATCGAAAATATTTTATTATTTCACATAGTTTTCCAATACTTGCAAAATCAGATTATAGTGTTTATAAAGCTTTAAAACGTGATAAGACAATCAACTTTGACAATTGTTCAATAAAACGAGATGTGCCTTATATAGAAATTCATTTACTAGATTAGTAATATTTAAAAATCCAATTTATCAATCTCATAGACAAGTTGTTTAAATATTAATTTGCAGTTTCAAACACAATTTCAATTAACGTCAAACATAATTCAGTTGACCATATCTTTTAATCCGTTCATCGAAATCATGCGATTTCTAAATGAAAAGTTATTAATTTTTCACTAGCTTTCCAACGACATGCATATCATATACTTTATATCAGTAGTACATGTATTAAATTTGTGATTCATCATAAAACTATTTAACGACAAAATTAAAGCATACAAGCATGCATAAACATATATACTCAAGCATTAGACATGAATACACTATTAATATATAAAAGATAAGATATGAATGCTCACGTATCAATATTGTGATTCAATATTGCAGGAAAGTACGTAGATGCTACGGAGATGATAAACACTAGGTTTGACTCACGAGCTATACCCCCGAACTATACCCATAACCTCCATAGCTATAACCCATAATTTTCTTAGCTCTATCCCGCTCGCAAAACCCGTTTTGAAAACATGCGAGCAGAACCTCGTCGTAGTATTTTATGTATAAATAATAATGATAATACTAATACTACTAATACTACTAATAATAATAAGATTAATAATAATATTAATCTTAATAATAATAATAATAATAATAATAATAATATATATAGAGAGATATCGATATAGATTGAGAGAAGTGAATTCAGTGAACCAGAAATCGATCAATTTATAGGACCTGAACTCACCAGCTCTGCCATGCGATCGCACGGCTTGAAGGGGTAAATCCCATGAGATCGCATGGGTTCCTTTGACAGCTCACAATCTTTTAACGTTTTGCTTGTCGACATGATTAAATATATATATAATTTATATAATTTATATTAATTAATTATATATTATATTATATTCTCGTGCCTAGTTAACTTGTAATTTTGGTTCCGATGTCTTGTACGTTTACGTTCGACTTATGTCCCGGTTCCGGTTTTTCGAACGTCCTTTTGTACACTTAGAAAACCTGTACTTTACGTTTTGTGACGTATACATTTATCAATAATTATACTTAATCAATGATAAACTATATTATCCGAAGTAAAACTTAATCATTTGGGTGTTTTGGTCATTTGCTTCCTTAAATTAACGTCTTAATATATAATAATATTATTTTAAATCAAAACGTTTTATATCTAAGTTAATATTATATTTTATAACATTTGTAAAATATACATACATTTTTATTTTGAAATAGTATTTTACTGTAGCAAAATAATTTTTACTGTAGCAAATAGTGGTCGAAAACACTGTAGCTTTTCGGGTACTGTAGCAATTCGAAAATATTGTAGCAAATTAGTGTTTTACTTGTTCATCTTAAACGTTTTAGTTAACGTATCTAAATATCAATCGAATCAATAATCGAATGTTACTATCGTTTACTAAATAACTTGAAATTATATATATGTATATATCTTTATTTAATATACATAAATCAGTTTTTAAATACACATAGCAAGTTATTTATACTTAATTTTAATATTCCAACTTATTGTATATATATATATATATATATATATATATATATATATATATATATATATATATATATATATATATATATATATATATATATATATATATATATATATATATATAGAAATAGATGTTCGTGATGTAGTGACCCGTCCTAATCCACCAGGACGAAGTCTTCAACAGATGGTCCCATTGCGAGTTTCAGACCTCTATATGCCATGAAAAACTCCATGTAACGTCTTTAAAATGAGCAAATGCACAACAGAAGATTTCTTTCATACCTGAGAATAAACATGCTTAAAAGTGTCAACCAAAAGGTTGATGAGTTCATAGGTTTATCGTAAACAATAAAATTCATATTTTTGATAGACCACAAGATTTAAATACAGTACACATATCTCGTGTACAAAACCATTTTTCATAATGCGTAGCAGAGTAGGTTCGTATCCTTTTCTCCCCCGTAGATTGCCTCGCGATTTTTAAATAACCGTACACATATCTCGTGCACAAAACTAATACACATAACCTGTGTATAAAAATCATTCTCTCGATACATAACATTCATTTCGATTTCATAGCTCAACATGGTAACCGACCTTAAAATATAATGCGCATCAATAATATCCCCAAAAACAGAATATCTCGTCTGTATAATATATAAACTTCGAAGTACTAAACACCATGCCCACTAGCCCTTCCGTCTAGTGAACATTCTGGGTGGGGGTGTTAAACCCGGTAGCTACCTTTAGGATTTGCGTGAATTAAGGCCATACCCGATTCTAATTCTTAGGTTACCAAGCAATAATAATCAGGGGAAAAATATTCACATCAATTGGTGGCAATTATCATGTCCACATAATTCAATAATAATCCACAGAACTTCTGTCTGCATAATAATTCATTTGAGAAATGTTTTGCTTGTGTCTATCTCGTCAAACATTTATAAAAGCATTTCATGTATTCGCAGTTCAAAAATATATTTCAAAAGCATTTAATAAATCAGTTGTAAATACAGCGCATGTATTCTCAGTCCCAAAAATGTAAAGAGTAAAAGGGAATCAACTGAACTCACGATACGATATTTTGTAGTAAATATATGCATACGTCGATACTGAACAATGCAAGGTTGGCCTCGAATTCACGAACCTATATCATTTATGTATATATTAACACACATAATTGTAATCGAACAAATATATATATATATATATATATATATATATATATATATATATATATATATATATATATATATATATATATATATATATATATATATATATATATATATATATATATATATGTGTGTGTGTGTGTGTGTGTGTGTGTGTGTGTGTGTGTGTGTGTGTGATGACCCAGAAATTTTTGACCAAATTTAAACTTAATCTTTGTATGATTAACATTTCTGACACGATAAGCAAAGTCTGTAAAACTGAATCTCAAAATTTTTGAACTACTTTCATATATTCAAATACCTTTCGGTTGTTCTTGACGATTCGCGAACAATTATATGTATATAGATACATATATATATATATATATATATATATATATATATATATATATATATATATATATATATATATATATATATATATATATATATATATATACTATAACTTTAAAACGTAACAATGTATTAATTGTTTAATACCGTACATTAAACTTATTAGTTTAAATAATTATTTGAATATATATGAAAAAGTTGGAATATTAATTGTATGAATAACTTGCAACGTATATTTAAAAAGTGTTTATGAATGTTGAAAATATATATTAACTTGGTCATAAAACGATTTGTTATTATATATATATATATATATATATATATATATATATATATATATATATATATATATATATATATATATATATATATATATATATATAACAAATAGCGAGACAATGATTTATAGAAGTAAATGACCAAAACACTCGAAAGTTTAAGATACACTTTGAATGATATAGTTTATTGATAATTTAAGATTATATTTTGACAAATGTACGAGTCACAAAACGTAAATTGCGAGTTTTCTAAGTGTACGAAAATGCGTTCGAGAAATCGGAATTGGGACATAAGTCGAGTGACAACGTACGAGTCATCGGAACAAAAATTACAAGTCAACTATGCACATGAATTTAATATAATATATAATTAATTATTTAAATTATATATATTATATATATTATATTTAAATATGTCGACAAACAAAACAACAAATGATTGTGAGCTGGATCAGAGGGCCATGCGATCGCATGAGAAATAGGCATAAAACCCATGCGATCGCATGGGGGTCAGAAATCAGAATTCTTCTATAAATTGGACAGTTTGTCGACACACATACACATATATCTCTCCATCTATGCTCTATATATTTATATTTATTATTATTTATTATTATTATTATTATTATTATTATTATTATTATTATTATTATTATTATTATTATTATTATTATTATTAGTGTTAGTATTATTATTAGTATTATTATACATAAAATACTACGACGAGGTCATGAGCAAGTTATTTTTGAAACAAGCTTTTCGAGCGGGATAGAGCTAAGGAAATTATGGGTTATAGCTATGGAGGTTATGGGTATTACTTGGGGGTTATGATCATGAGTCAAAGGTCAACCTAGCATTTATCATTTCCGTCGCGTCTACGTACTTTCCTACAATATTGAATCACAATATTGATACGTAAGCATTTATATCTTATCTATTATATATTAATAGTGTATCCCTGACTAGTGCTCGAGTATATAGGATTATGCATGCTAGTACGATTAATTTTGTCGTTAAATAATTTATGATAGATCACGAATTTAATACATATATTACTGATATAAGGTATATGATATGCATGTTTTTGGAAAGCTGGCGAAAAATCAATAACTTTTCATTTAGAGATCGCGTAATTTCGATGAACGAATTAAAAGATATGGACAACTGAATTATGATTAACATTAATTGAAATTGCTTTTGAATCTGCAATTGATATTTAAACAACTTGTTTATAAGATTGATAATTTGGATTTTCAAATATTACTAATCTAGTAAATGAATTTCTATATAAGGCACGTCTCGATTTGTTGAACAATTGTCAACATTGACTGTTTTATCATATTTTAAAGCTTTATAAAACTATAGTCTAATTATTCAACTACTGGGAAACCATGTGAAATGTTAAACTATTTTCGATTACCATGATCATTCAAACTATAGTATAGATTTTAAAAGATCATATTGGATCAGGTTGACTTTTTGAAATGACTTTTGATAACTTTTGTATGTCAATCTCGAGCATTAGGATTGTGATACACTATGACCTGACCTAGCTTGATAGACATTTATTGACCAACATATGTTCTCTAGGATGAGATCTACGGTTATTTGGTAATCCGAGTTTCGGTCACATTTTGGTGAACGACTTTATATGCTGCTAAGGTGAGTTTCATTTGCTCCCTTTTTAAATGATTTTGCAATATATATTTTTGGGCTGAGAATACATGCACTTTATTTTAAAAATAATCGACACAAATACATACTAAATTCTATACTGAGTTTGAACCGAAAATCCCTTAGCTTTGGTAACTAGTAACTGCCGGTTATAAGAACTGGTGGGCGCGAGTAGTAGTATATGGATCCATAGGGCTTATATCCCCGTCCGAGCTAGAGCGCTAGCCTTTTAACGGACGTATGCTATTTGAGAAGCGTACACGTTGGTTTGCGTGTATTATTAAGATGATTATACAAAGGGTACAAATTATATATACGTTAAGTTTAGTTACCAGGGTGCTCAATCTTGTAGAATATTTTGATAAATGTTTCTGGATGAAACAACTGAAATCTTGTGATCCACCTTTATGTACAGATTATGCAAAACATTAAAACTATGAACTCACCAACCTTTGTGTTGACACTTGTTAGCATGTTTATTCTCAGGTTCCCTAGAAGTCTTCCGCTGTTTTCTTATATGTTAGACAAACTATGTGCATGGAGTCTTACATGGCATATTTTTTGAAGGAAACGTTGCATTCACCAAATCATCACCATGTATCTTATTTTGACTGCATTGTCAACGGAAGTACTATTGTAAACTATTATTTACGGTGATTGTCCATATGTAAAAATCATCAGATGTCGAAAACCTTTGATTTAAATATTCATTTATGGTGTGCCTTTTCAAAAGAATGCAATGTTTACAAAACGTATCATATAGAGGTCAAATACCTCGCAATGAAATCGATGAATGATGTGTTCGTCCATATAGATTTGGAGCGATCGTCACAGTTGGTATCAGAGCGTTGGTTGATAATGCTAAAAACGAACATATATTTCATAGCATTATTCCTCAAGAAAGACAAGCTTTTAGTTGCAATTGTTCTATTTACAAGAGATATTCGTTTAAATAATAAAAGGTGAAGACAAAAGACAGATTCGACGAATTGAAGACGCAAACGACCAAAAAGCTCAAAAGTACAAAAGACAATCAAAAAGGTTCCAATTATTGATAAGAAACGTCTCGAAATTACAAGAGTACAAGATTCAAAACGCAAAGTACTAAATATAAAATTGTACGCAAGGACGTTCGAAAATCCGGAACCGGGACCAGAGTCAACTCTTAACGCTCGACGCAACGGACTAAAAATTACAAGTTAACTATGTATATAAATATAATATAATATATAATTAATTATATTAATTATATATATATTATATATATATATTAAAAACCGTCGGCAGAGAAAACTCCAAGGACTGAGCTGTAAATACTATCTCCGCGACTTGCGGAGATTGAAGGGGTTTTTGCCGCGAGTCGCGGAGCCCCAATTTTCAACTCTGGCTATAAAGCCAACTGAATTCTGATCAAATTTCATCATCTTTTTCTTCCTCTTCATACGTAAAATTTATATTTATATTTATAATTTATATTTTAATTTTAATTATAATTCTAATAATAAGGGTATGTTAGCGAATGTTGTAAGGGTGTAAGTCGAAATTCTGTCCGTGTAACGCTACGCTATTTTTAATCATTGTAAGTTATGTTCAACCTTTTTACATTAATGTCTCGTAGCTAAGTTATTATTATGCTTATTTAAAACGAAGTAATCATGATGTTGGGCTAATTACTAAAATTGGGTAATTGGGCTTTGTACCATAATTGGGGTTTGGACAAAAGAACGACACTTGTGGAAATTAGACTATGGGCTATTAATGGGCTTTATATTGGTTTAACTAAATGATAGTTTGTTAATGTTAATATAAAGATTTACAATTGGGCGTCCCTATAAATTACCATATACACTCAATCGGACACGATGGGCGGGGTATTTATATGTACGAATAATCGTTCATTTAACCGGACACGGGAATGGATTAATAGCCACTAGAATAATTAAAACAGGGGTGAAATTACATTCAAGGGTAATTGGTATAATTGTTAACAAAGTAGTAAAACCTTGGTTTACACGCAGTCGATAACCTGGTGTATTCATTAAACAAAGTATTAAAACCTTGTTACAATTCGAATCCCCAATTAGTTGGAATATTTAACTTCGGGTATAATAATAATTTGACAAGGACACTTGCAATTTATATTTATGACTGATGGACTGTTATGGACAAAAACCAGACGGACATATTGAATAATCCAGGACAAAGGACAATTAACCCATGGGCATAAAACTAAAATCAACACGTCAAACATCATGATTACGGAAGTTTAAATAAGCATAATTCTTTTATTTCATATTTAATTTCCTTTATTTTATATTTAATTGCACTTCTAATTATCGCACTTTTATTTATTGTTATTTAATCACACTTTTAATTATCGTACTTTTTAATTATCGCAATTTTATTTTATCGCACTTTTATTATTCGCAATTTCATTATCGTTATTTACTTTACGCTTTAATTTAAGTCTTGTATTTATTTTATATTTTACATTAGGTTTTAACTGCGACTAAAATCTTAAAATCGACAAACCGGTCATTAAACGGTAAAAACCCCCCTTTATAATAATCATATTACTTATATATATATTTGTATTTTTATAAAAGTAAACTAATATAGCGTTGAGCTTTGTTTAAAGATTTTCCTGTGGAACGAACCGGACTTACTAAAAACTACACTACTGTACGATTAGGTACACTGCCTATAAGTGTTGTAGCAAGGTTTAAGTATATCCATTCTATAAATAAATAAATATCTTGTGTAAAATTGTATCGTATTTAATAGTATTTTCTGCTAAAATTTAATAGTATTTTATACCCCTTAGCTTTAACACCAAGTATTTTTGGCGCCGCTGCCGGGGACACTCTTAAAAGCCGGAAGCGCAACGCTAATATAAAAAGAAAAAAAAAAGATTTTTATCTACTTTTATTAAAATTCGCTTTTGTAAAAATACGTTTTAAATATTCAAAAAATATAAAAAGAAAAACAAAAATATAAGCATTTTTAAGATTTTGTTAAATATTTAAGTTTTATAAGTTTCTTTATTTCTATTTTAGTTTATAAAAATATAAGTTTTATTTTAAAATCTTTTATTTATTTAAAAAACAGAAAACATAAAAAAAAAAAAAAAATAAAGAAAAACGCGTAAAAAAATTGAAAGCTGTCAACAGAATTTCTGAACCCCGCGACTCGCGGGGTTTTCCTCATTAATCACCGCAACTCGCGGAGCCACTCTGACACGCGAACAGAAACCCTAAAACTGCATTAATTACGGGTTATTAATTATTATTATTATTATTTAACCTAATTATTATTATTATTATTATTAGTTTTAGTTTTATTTTTACTTTTTACTTTTTATTTATATATTTTAGTTAAATTAGTTTTATTAAATTATAAAATTAATAGTTTTATAAAATAAATAATATAAAAATAATATTTTTATAAAAATTGTACTTTTTACAACTTTTTATATATTTTTATATTTTGTCCCTTTTTAATCGTTGTAGCGTAAAATTTGTATTTTTTTAGCTCATATTTAATTTTAAACTTAGTTTTTGCTATAGTTATTTTTACTCCTAGATTTTTAGGCTTTGCCGTAGAATTCCTTAAGTGCTTTTTCTTTAGACTAAGATTTAGGTGCTTTAGAATTTTGCGACGCCTTTTTAAGTTTTAGTTTCTTTTTAAGTTATTTCCATTTGGGATTTAGTTTTTCCTGTAAGCTTTAATATTTTTAGACCTTTTACTATGTATCAATTATCATTCCAATTAGTAATATCAATTTGCGATTATAATTTTAAGTTAGTTGTAGTAATAAGGTTAAATTAGTTAAGTATTTTTAAGTTTTTATAAGTTTCTTTTATTTTTCCGTCACCTTTTATTTTTCAATCATTTTTTCTTTTTCGACCTTTTTCGACGAACTCTTTTTCTCTCATATTTCTCGCTATTCTAGTTTTTAGGACTTAGAATTTTTTCTACTTCTTATCTAAATTTCTTAAAATTACGAAAATTTATTTTGAGTGGTTAAATTAATAGACATCAAAATTTTCTGGTTCGTAGTAATAGTTGGATTTGTACGTGGACCGGGTTATTGGAGCCAAACAGTCCTCAATTATATTGAGACCAAACGAATCCTGCCCCTCTGCTGCATCTTTTGGCTATTCGAAACGTGGGCAAAATCAGAAAAGTCTATTGATTGGATAACTTATTATAATTTTTCTTTCCTTTTAAAAACTAATAGGATATTCAGTGAATGCACCGAGCAAGACGTTCATCACCTTTTGTACGTTCACCACCTGTAACTCGATCAAGACATCGTTTAACAAATATAACCGCCGTTGATTTTTCTTTAGAATCGTCATCAAGTCGACCAAGTACTTCAGTTCAAATTTCCGATAATCCATTTTTTGAACCCGACATCACAATTGAGAATCCAGAGAATATTCAGGAACGGTTCGTAGATCCTGAACCATTAAACTTTCCTCCGGAACCACCAATCATTCAAACAGAGATTGTTGAGGAACGAACCATTAAATCAGAATCATCTAGTGATACCGATTCAACAAATTCAATTATGGAGAATCTGGAACCTTTAAGTATGGAAGACCGAATGAGAGCTAAACGCACTAGCCAAGGTCACGCAATTACTCATCCAGACATTAATGCGCCAGATTATGAAATCAAAGGACAAATTCTACACATGGTGACTAATCAATGCCAATTTAGTGGTGCGCCGAAGGAAGATCCAAATGAACATCTACGTACCTTTAATAGGATCTGCACACTATTTAAAATCCGAGAAGTGGAGGATGAACAGATATATCTCATGTTATTTCCCTGGACTTTAAAGGGAGAAGCCAAAGATTGGTTGGAATCGTTACCTGAAGGGGCGATCGATACATGGGATGTTTTAATTGACAAATTTCTTAAGCAATTCTTTCCTGCATCTAAAGCCGTAAGACTTCAAGCAGAAATTTTTACGTTCACACAGAAGCCAAATGAAACTCTATATGAGGCGTGGACAAGATATGGAAAGTTGTTAAGAGGATGTCCGCAACATGGTTTAGACACCTGCCAAATAGTACAAATATTCTACCAAGGATGCGACATCACTACAAGGAAAGACATAGATATAGCAGCTGGTGGTTCTATTATGAAGAAAACCGAAACTGATGCTTACAAAATTATTGATAATACTGCTTCCCACTCACATGAGTGGCACCAAGAAAAAGACATAGTTAGATCATCTAAAGCAGCTAGAGCCGATTCTAGCCATGACTTAGATTCCATTTCGGCAAAGATAGATGCTTTCGAGAGACGAATGGAAAAGATGACTAAAGATATTCATGCTATACGAATTAGTTGTGAGCAGTGTGGAGGACCACATTTGACAAAAGATTGTCTTAGTATTGAATTAACAATGGAACAAAGAGAGAATATTTCATACATAAACCAAAGGCATGGAAATAATTATCAGAATAATTATCAACCGCCAAGACCTATTTACAATCAAAATCAGAACTATAACCGAAATGTTCCATACAACAACCAACAAGGTCCTAGCAATCAACAAGTATCCAATAATACTTACAACCAGCAAAGACCGAATTTTCAAAACAAACCACCACAACAAACCGATGATAAAAAGCCGAATTTAGAAGATATGATGACAAAGCTAGTTGAAACTCAAACGCAGTTTTTCACATCTCAGAAACAAACTAATGAACAAAATGCTCAAGCATTTAGAAATCAACAAGCTTCTATTCAAAATCTGGAACAAGAAGTAAGTAACCTAGCAAGGTTAATAGGTGAAAGAAAACCGGGAAGTTTACCAAGCGATACAAATGCTAACCCCCGGAATGAAACAGCTAAAGCTATTATCACAAGAAGTGGTACAACACTTAAAACACCTGAAATACCTGTAACTTCTGATGAAACTATTCCTACTCCACAAGAACCACAACCTGATCAAGATAAGGAAAAAGAACCGGTAGTTGAAAAGGTTAATGAAGATAACACAGTTAAGGAAAAACCTTATATTAAACCATACCAACCACCACTTCCTTATCCGAGTAAAATGAAGAAAGAGAAACTTGAAGCCGAGCAATCCAAATTCTTGGATATGTTTAAACAGATAAATGTAAATCTTCCTTTCATTGATGTGATTTCAGGAATGCCTAGATATGCTAAATTCTTGAAAGATCTAATCTCAAATAGAAAGAAAATGGAAGAACTCTCGGCTATCACTATGAATGCTAATTGTTCAGCAGTGCTGTTGAATAAGATACCAGAAAAACTATCTGATCTAGGAAGTTTCACAATTCCATGTTTTCTGGGTAGTCTTAGTTCAATAGAAGCATTGGCAGACTTAGGTGCTAGTATAAATCTAATGCCGTATTCACTATACGCTAAACTAGACCTTGGAGAATTGAAACCAACAAGAATAAGTATACAACTAGCCGACCGATCAATAAAATATCCTAGAGGGATAATGGAGAACATGCTAGTTAAAGTTGGTACTTTAGTATTTCCAGTAGATTTTGTTGTTTTGGACATGGAAGAAGATTCTCAAGTTCCTCTCATATTAGGAAGACCATTCTTAAACACGGCTAAAGCAATGATAGACGTGTTTGGTAAGAAACTGACCCTAAGTATAGAGGACGAGAGTGTTACCTTTTCAGTTGATAGAGCAATGCAACAACCACAATCTGCAGATGATACATGTTATTATATTCAAACTATATATGCACATGCAGAATTATTAGAAGAATTTCCAGAATTACAAGGAACAG
Organism: Rutidosis leptorrhynchoides; assembly: GCF_046630445.1. Taxonomy (NCBI): domain Eukaryota; kingdom Viridiplantae; phylum Streptophyta; class Magnoliopsida; order Asterales; family Asteraceae; genus Rutidosis; species Rutidosis leptorrhynchoides. The sequence goes on along the minus strand of NC_092334.1, from coordinate 102,601,815 downwards.
GAGAATGTTCTTTAGGAGAAGGTAATGAACCAATTGATGAAGCTGAAATGTTAGCTACACTTATAGCTAATGGATATGAACCAACAACAGAAGAAATTCAAATGCTAAAAGAAGAAGACAGATATCGATATAAATCATCGATAGAAGAACCTCCGAAATTAGAGTTAAAGCCACTTCCAAACCATTTGGAATACGCTTATTTACATGGTGAATCTGAATTACCTGTAATAATATCGTCTTCTCTTACTGAAAATGAAAAATCACAACTCATTTCTGTGTTGAAAGCTCATAAACCAGCCATTGCATGGAAGATTCATGATATTAAAGGAATAAGTCCTTCGTATTGCACACATAAAATCCTTATGGAAGAAAGTCATAAAACGTATGTGCAACGCCAACGAAGACTAAATCCTAATATGCAAGATGTAGTTAAGAAAGAGATTATTAAACTGCTAGATGCAGGTTTGATATATCCAATTTCTGATAGTCCATGGGTAAGCCCAGTTCAATGCGTACCTAAGAAGGGTGGCATGACTGTCATTACAAATGAGAAAAATGAGCTTATTCCTACTAGGACTGTAACAGGATGGCGTGTATGTATTGATTATAGAAAATTAAATGACGCCACCAGAAAAGATCACTTTCCCTTACCTTTCATAGATCAAATGTTGGAAAGATTAGCCGGAAATAGTTACTATTGTTTTCTAGATGGATTTTCCGGATATTTTCAAATTCCAATAGCACCCGAAGATCAAGAGAAAACCACATTCACGTGCCCTTATGGTACTTTTGCTTACAAACGCATGCCATTTGGACTTTGTAACGCCCCTGCAACCTTTCAAAGGTGTATGATGGCGATTTTTCATGACATGATAGAAGAATGCATGGAAGTTTTCATGGATGACTTTTCAGTCTTCGGTGATACATTTAAATCATGTCTAGTTAATCTGGAACGAATGCTAATTAGATGCGAAAAATCAAATCTAGTACTTAATTGGGAGAAATGCCATTTCATGGTTAAAGAAGGCATCGTTCTTGGACATAAAATTTCAAAAGAAGGAATCGAAGTGGATAGAGCTAAAGTAGATGTAATTGCTAAACTTCCACATCCCACCAATGTTAGAGGAGTTAGGAGTTTTCTAGGGCATGCCGGTTTTTACCGACGTTTCATAAAAGATTTTTCTAAAATTGCCACTCCTATGAATAAACTCCTAGAAAAGGATGCGCCATTCATCTTTTCAGATGAATGTATCAAATCTTTTAATATTCTTAAAGAAAAACTCACTAATGCACCGATCATGATAACACCAAATTGGAATCTACCATTTGAACTAATGTGCGATGCAAGTGATTTTGCAATGGGAGCCGTTTTAGGACAAAGGATTGAAAAACGATTTCAACCTATATATTATGCTAGTAAGACGTTACAAGGAGCACAAACAAACTATACAACTACTGAAAAAGAACTCCTTGCTATTGTCTTTGCTTTTGACAAATTTCGATCATATCTCGTTCTAGCAAAAACGGTGGTCTATACCGACCATTCTGCTCTTAGATACCTATTTTCAAAACAAGATGCTAAACCAAGATTAATACGCTGGATCTTACTCTTACAAGAGTTTGATATTGAAATCCGAGATAAAAGAGGAGCAGAAAATCTCGCCGCTGATCATCTTTCTCGTCTTGAAAATCCCGAATTAGAAGTTCTAAATGAATCAGCCATACAAGACAACTTTCCTGATGAATATCTATTGAAGATAGATTATAAAGAAATTCCATGGTTTGCAGACTATGCAAACTACTTAGTTTGTGGATTCCTTGAAAAAGGATTATCGTACCAAAGACGAAAGAAATTCTTCAGTGATATAAAACACTATTTCTGGGAAGATCCACATCTGTTTAAAAGTTGTCCCGATGGAATAATACGCTGATGTGTATTTGGAGATGAAGCTAGTAAAATTTTAAACCATTGTCACACAGGACCAACAGGAGGGCATTATGGGCCTCAACTAACAGCAAGAAAAGTTTATGAAGCTGGATTCTATTGGCCAACAATTTACAAAGACGCACACCTTCTTTGCAAATCCTGTGATGCATGTCAAAGGGCCGGAAAAATAAGTCAACGTGATGAAATGCCACAAAATGTCATCCAAGTATGTGAAGTATTTGACATTTGGGGTATTGACTTTATGGGTCCATTTTCAAAATCTCATAATAATCTATATATACTCGTAGCCATTGATTATGTATCTAAATGGGCGGAAGCACAAGCTCTCCCAACTAACGATGCACGAGTTGTAGTCAACTTTTTAAAACGTCTTTTTGCAAGGTTTGGAACACCGAAAGCTTTAATAAGTGATCGGGGTACTCATTTCTGTAATAATCAACTTGAGAAAGTTCTTAAAAGATATGGAGTAACTCATAAAATCTCCACCGCATATCATCCACAAACAAGTGGACAAGTTGAAAATACCAACCGAGCTTTAAAACGTATTCTAGAGAAAACCGTAGGATCAAATCCGAAGGAATGGTCCATTAAATTGGAGGATGCACTCTGGGCTTTTAGAACAGCCTACAAAACTCCAATTGGAACCACACCTTTTAGACTTGTTTATGGAAAAGCATGTCATCTTCCAGTAGAAATTGAACACAAAGCATTTTGGGCTTTGAAGACATGTAATCTTGATTTACATGAAGCCGGACGTCTACGATTAAGTCAACTAAATGAATTAGAAGAATTAAGACATGAAGCATACGAAAATTCGTTAATCTATAAAGAAAGAACGAAGAAATGGCATGATAAAAGAATCAGAAGTTCAAAAGAATTTAAAGAAGGAGACAGAGTTCTTCTTTTCAATTCACGATTCAAGCTATTTCCTGGAAAATTGAAATCAAGATGGTCTGGACCATTCATAGTCAAAAGAGTTTTCCCATACGGAACGATAGAATTAATAAATTCAAATGGGATTGAATTTAAAGTTAATGGTCACAGAGTTAAACATTACATACATGGTCCGATGGAAGTCGACAACGAAGTTAATCACAATTTCGACACCACAGCTAACTAAGTGTGGGGAGAATCAAGTCTTTAAAGGATAATATGTATTTCTGTTAGAGTTAGATTGTCTGTTTTCGTGTAGTTCTCGAAAATGGAACACGTATGGTCTTTCCCTAGCAGACCCTAAAGAACTAGTCTTCTCCCCCCATTCTGAATTTTTATTTTTTTTAGGTTTTTACGAAATGAAGACTGCCTGTGAACTAAACCATGGTCTAATGCTACACGCTTTGATCACTAAAAGAAATAATGACATACTACCGAGTGAATTAGTATCAGTAATCAGAGAAAGAATGGACGGAGTTAGAAAAGGATCCAGATGCGAAGATAATAAGTTACAATTTGGTAAAGGAAAATCAAAATCCGCAGCGAAAAGAAGAGCACGACACCTAGAACGATGTCACAAATGCGGAAAATGGTCACATGGAGGTAAATGTTCAAATAATCAAACCTATTCAAATACCGAATTTGTTACTTTATGCAGAGACGGACCGTTCATATGTTTAGAAGAAAAGACACTGAATGCTCGAGGTTACGCCTATGCAGCCATGGAAAATCAATTAAACCGACTATCTTATGAATGGAATAGATCATATAACTAAAAAATCTATTTCACAGGTATGTCTGTACAGTTTTTATTTTTATTTTTATTTTTAACCTTTTGATAATAAACGCTAATTTGTTCGCTAAAAAGTATTAAATTGGTATTGAATAAAATTAGGTTTGGCGACCGAAATTATTGATATCATTCAAAAATTTATTACATCACTGCGAAATTTAACGTTTATTCTTAAGGTATAAATATCTTTAATCAATCAACCCAAAATATTTCAAAAATTCGTCATGAGTTAAATTAGGTCTTGGAACCGAAATTACTTTACCGAAAAGAGGGGCGCATATTTTTGATAATATTTGATTGATTAAAGTGGGATAAAAAGACAAAAAGATTTTTAATTTTATTTTTACCATGTTTTTAAAATTAATATTTAAATCTTAAATTAATATTGTAAACTTTGTAAAAACAATATATTTAAAATTGTAAATATTTGAAAAATTAATATAAGTTTGGTATGAATTTATAATATGAATTTTTAAATTAAGTTTGGTGTGAATTTTTAGTTTTTAAAATATGAAATTTTAATTTTATGCAATTCAAATTTTAAGTTTGGTGTGAATTTTTAATTTTTAATTGTTAATTTTGAATTTTATATTTAAGTTGTGTTAATTTAAAAACAAAAATTTACTTTATCTCATTAAGTTAAAAATATGATTTTTAAAATTCGTCGTAAGTTGAAGACTAGGTCTTTGAACCGAAATTGCTTTACCCAAGGAAGGGACGAGAACTTTTATTATCATTATTTTTAATCTTATTGAATTAAAGTATGCCAAAAACATTGGAAAAAAAAAACCCAAAAATCTTAGCTTTTAAAACAATCGCTACAAAAAGACAAATTTTAAAATTTTGTCGAGGGACGGACTAGGACATCGATCCGAAACGACCTCGTCCTAAATAACAAGGGAAACAAAATTTTAAAATTAATTACTAAATTGTTTTAATAAGTTAAAGATTATATAAAAAAAAAAAAAAAAAAAAAAAAGAGCAAACTCCGCGACTCGCGGAGTTTGAGGTGCAAAACCTCCGCGACTCGCGGAGAGACCGGATTACAGAAAAAAAAAATAAGAGCTGCAAACGATCAGTTCACTCACCCACACACAAAACAGAAATATACTGCGAAAAAAGAACCCGAAAAAACCCGAAAATCACCCCCAAAAATCCCAATTTTTAACCGTTAATCACCAAATTTTTTGCTAAAATCATGTTGAGAAGGATGATATCTAAGAATTACTCAAGAAAAACGGTAAATTTCTACACCTAAACACCATTTAATTCGAAATTTTGTGTTCTTGAGCTATTTTTTCCCCAATTTGATTTTGATGCTTTTTAGTGTAATTAGACTTAAATTGTTTATGTATTATGCTTGTATAGCCTAGATTGATGCTGTTTAACATGATTAGAAGCCTTAAACTTCAAATTTTGAATAATCTAGAGTTTGTGTTCTTGAGCAAATTTGGGGCTTTTTGATATAAACAGGTTATGGCCGATTTTTGTCATGAATTGTTGCTAAATTAAGTAGTGTAACATGTCTAGGTAGTTAAATGATCCAAACTTTGAGCCTAAACATGATTTTGAGAATTAAAGTGGACTTTTTCAAGTCCAAAATTCATGAACTTGATTTTTGAAAGATAATGCCATTTGAGACTTGTTTGATTGCTAGTAATGATTATTTTGACATGTTATTTGAGTTGAATGCTTATGAACTTGGCGAAAATTTTCGTATATGCTTATTTGAAAAAGTGTAGATTTGATAAAAATATGAAAATGAGCTTAAGTTTGATATAAATTGATAATGTCATTGTAATTATTTTGATTGATGATTTTGCTGACACTAATGCATATTTGGATGCACAAAATTTGTGTTTGATGTGTTTTGCAGAATGAAAGGGGTGAATCTTCATCCCAAGCCCGCCATGCTCCTGCTGAGAATTTGGAACAACAGGAGGTAGATAACTACTACAAGCAGGATGTACCTCATCCAGTCATGACCTTTTCCGATATGCATTTGGAAGAGTTGCACCCGAACCTGAGATTTGACAGACTTTGGATAGATTATCCAAAATATCAACGGGGTTTGCATACTCTTCACTCCAATGTTGTTGAGGTACCGAGGGTCATAGAATGGGGACCCTTAGAAGCTGTAGAATTGGCCGGGCCAATTAGGGAATTACTTGTACAGAGGTATGGTAATTCTTCTTTTAATGACTGGATATGTTTATTCACCATACGCAGACCTGTATATAAAGTATGGTGTGAAGAGTTGTTATGTAGTATAGAGTTGAATGATCGGGTAGCTAGTTTAACCGATCGTTCTTTTATTAGATTTTTGTTAGGCGGTTCGATGCGCCACATGTCTTTACTGGACATGGCTCAGGCTTTACGTATATATACGCCTGAGGAGTTAGCGTCTGCCGATTGTAGAGGATTGATACTAAACGGTAGAAAGATAGATGAGAATTTTGATACACACGGTGTGTGGAGTCAAATGACAAGCCATCACCGTTTCAAAGGGGGAAACTACTCTTATTTGGATATAGATAGAGCCGAATTAAGAGTGATACATAGGTTTTTAGCTAATTCGATTACACAAAGGGGTAAAAACAAAGAAAAGGTAAATGAACAAGATTTGTTTTACCATATGTGTATTCGAGACCCACAGAGCGCTGTAAGTATACCATATTGTGTGGGTTATTATTTATCAGCTATGGTTCGGGGGATGCGACCACATAGCATAATAGGAGGTGGTATTTTTATTACTTTGATTGGTGAATATCTCGGTGTGGATATAAGTCGGGGGAGATTATTACTAGAAGAGCCGGAACCCCGCGACACTATAGGTTTAAATGTATACCATGGTGCGAAAGTTTTGAAGCGGCGAAATAACGCCGCAGTACGATACCATGGTAGACATCCACAGGTGGAGAGAAACCAGGAACAAGGTAATGTAGGAGGGGGGAATGAGATGCAAGAAATGCATAGGTTTATAGCTTCTCAGGAATACGAAAATGCTAGACAGAGAGCATTTGAAGATTGGCAAGTTCATCAGAACCAGATCATAGCGCATTGCCAACATATAGGTAGAAACTATATTCCTACACCGAAACCCGTCTTCCCTCCTTGGTCGATAGAGATGCAGCCACCATATCCTACGTATGACCCTGCCGAAGCATTCTATAGCACTTATGGTTATGCGTGGAACCCCTATTGGTACCAATATCATCCTTAGTTTACTTATTATTTTTTTTTTTTGTAATTTGTAATTATTGATACGTTTAATATTTTTGTTAATATTGTAATCATTTTTATAATTGTCTAACTTTTATTCTTAGACTTTAATAATTTTTGAACGTGGGGTAATATACCAAACTTCAAAAATATGTATATATGTTTGCAGTTTATCTTATGTACACAACAGGGTAAAACAACGCATTTTCAAAGACTGGCATTAAGTTCAGCAAAAGCAACTAATTTTGACGACAAGATGCAAAATATATGTGAAATAACAACAAGACGGAATGAACAAATGATGTGCACCATTTATCATTCAGCAAACAAACGCCAATATATTTGGAAACTTTGGTAAAAATTTAATCATTTTCACACAAATCACCCTCAATAATTTAAATTGTTACTGATTTCTTGCAAATGAGGGCATTGCAAGATCTTAAGTGTGGGAAGGGGTTAAATTCTTTCGGATTTTAAAATTTTTTACTTTATACATTTGGTTACCATTAAAAATACTAGAAAAGCAGTAGTTGTATTAGAATCTAGTGCTCTCTGATAAAAAAGAACAGCCCTAGTCTTATATACTGACTACCCAATTCTAGTAAAAATTTTCAATTAAATGAATTCAAATCATATTTATACATATTTATGAACGATAAAACTAGGTTTTAACACCGAAATTATTGTTACCTCGGAAAGGACATAAATTGAGAAACAAACTAAAATGTTAAAATTCATTTAAAATGGAATAGAGGACGATAAAAAGGAAAATAAAAGCCAAGTGTGGGAAAATTTACCAAATTATTTTAAACATATGTCACATATATCTGTAACAAATAACTGAAAATACTTTTGCTTTGGACCAAACTAAACTGTTTTACCCGATGAAAGAAAAGAAAAGATGGATCTACACGATGAATCAATTCCATCATTAAAAGGAAGTAAAGTCTTCCGAAAAAGAAACGCGCTTCTTGATTTAGGTCATGAAGTTGTCGTCCAGACCAGCTGTAGGTTGACGAAAAATCTAGAAAAGTCATCACTAAAATCAGCAGGAAATCCACGGACCTCAGCATTAAACAGGGTCGCCAAGTGGTCAGATTTATCCTAACCATGAGAAGGATTTATCTCGTACAATGGGGGGCACCATGCAAATTAGCTGGATAAGACTAATGAATCAGATCCCCAGAAAGGATAATCTCCTTAAAAATCAGCTTTTAAGACTGATATTACTCAATCCTAGAGATTGACCTTAAAGATTGAGAATTCAAACTCATGGAATTCAATGATATCTAAACTCGAGCTTGAACGAGAAAATATTTTGATCAAAACTACAAGCCGATTTGTTTTCTGAAAACCTATTTTCAATGCGTTCATTACCATTGAACGTAAAATCCTAGGAATTCACCTGGAATTCATTAGGTCACCTGAACTAAATCGGGTGTCAACCGTAAGAACGGTGGTTGCATAGTGGTCAAAGACAGGACCTTGTGCCATACCGAAAAATTATAAGGGTGAGCTTTACTATTGCTCCTACCAAGGATAGTAATTGCGTCCGACACATTATAGACCATAATCAAAAGCATGTCACGGGACATTGCCTTAAACAGTTGCTTGTTCAACGCTTTCCTTTACAACCGGACGGTAGTTTGCCGAAAGGTAATATACGGGACAAGTAAACTGGACGTGTTGCTTTCCAAATACAAGGTTAGCAAGTGGGTGACACAAAACCGCAAGTTTTGAGCTAAAATTTTCAAATCTGAAACCCACCAAACCCACAAAAATATTTTGCAAACACCGGTAAAGGGTTATTCCGGAAAACTTATCGAGGGTAAAAACTAGATTTCAAAAGATCAAATGTTTTCATAAAGATCCAATTTCCTTAAATGGATCTAAATTTTTATAGTCATGTGGGACTGTAAACCATATCGTTACTACCATTGTTTATACCGCCGTATAGAAATCACTGATGTACAAAGTGTGAAGAATAAAGAAGTGATTCTAGTATTTCAAGACGATATTGCTTGAGGACAAGCAACGCTCAAGTGTGGGAATATTTGATAATGCTAAAAACGAACATATATTTCATAGCATTATTCCTCAAGAAAGACAAGCTTTTAGTTGCAATTGTTCTATTTACAAGAGATATTCGTTTAAATAATAAAAGGTGAAGACAAAAGACAGATTCGACGAATTGAAGACGCAAACGACCAAAAAGCTCAAAAGTACAAAAGACAATCAAAAAGGTTCCAATTATTGATAAGAAACGTCTCGAAATTACAAGAGTACAAGATTCAAAACGCAAAGTACTAAATATAAAATTGTACGCAAGGACGTTCGAAAATCCGGAACCGGGACCAGAGTCAACTCTTAACGCTCGACGCAACGGACTAAAAATTACAAGTTAACTATGTATATAAATATAATATAATATATAATTAATTATATTAATTATATATATATTATATATATATATTAAAAACCGTCGGCAGAGAAAACTCCAAGGACTGAGCTGTAAATACTATCTCCGCGACTCGCGGAGATTGAAGGGGTTTTTGCCGCGAGTCGCGGAGCCCCAATTTTCAACTCTGGCTATAAAGCCAACCGAATTCTGATCAAATTTCATCATCTTTTTCTTCCTCTTCATACGTAAAATTTATATTTATATTTATAATTTATATTTTAATTTTAATTATAATTCTAATAATAAGGGTATGTTAGCGAATGTTGTAAGGGTGTAAGTCGAAATTCTGTCCGTGTAACGCTACGCTATTTTTAATCATTGTAAGTTATGTTCAACCTTTTTACATTAATGTCTCGTAGCTAAGTTATTATTATGCTTATTTAAAACGAAGTAATCATGATGTTGGGCTAATTACTAAAATTGGGTAATTGGGCTTTGTACCATAATTGGGGTTTGGACAAAAGAACGACACTTGTGGAAATTAGACTATGGGCTATTAATGGGCTTTATATTTGTTTAACTAAATGATAGTTTGTTAATGTTAATATAAAGATTTACAATTGGGCGTCCCTATAAATTACCATATACACTCAATCGGACACGATGGGCGGGGTATTTATATATACGAATAATCGTTCATTTAACCGGACACGGGAATGGATTAATAGCCACTAGAATAATTAAAACAGGGGTGAAATTACATTCAAGGGTAATTGGTGTAATTGTTAACAAAGTAGTAAAACCTTGGTTTACACGCAGTCGATAACCTGGTGTATTCATTAAACAAAGTATTAAAACCTTGTTACAATTCGAATCCCCAATTAGTTGGAATATTTAACTTCGGGTATAATAATAATTTGACAAGGACACTTGCAATTTATATTTATGACTGATGGACTGTTATGGACAAAAACCAGACGGACATATTGAATAATCCAGGACAAAGGACAATTAACCCATGGGCATAAAACTAAAATCAACACGTCAAACATCATGATTACGGAAGTTTAAATAAGCATAATTCTTTTATTTCATATTTAATTTCCTTTATTTTATATTTAATTGCACTTCTAATTATCGCACTTTTATTTATTGTTATTTAATCACACTTTTAATTATCGTACTTTTTAATTATCGCAATTTTATTTTATCGCACTTTTATTATTCGCAATTTCATTATCGTTATTTAATTTACGCTTTAATTTAAGTCTTGTATTTATTTTATATTTTACATTAGGTTTTAACTGCGACTAAAATCTTAAAATCGACAAACCGGTCATTAAACGGTAAAAACCCCCCTTTATAATAATCATATTACTTATATATATATTTGTATTTTTATAAAAGTAAACTAATATAGCGTTGAGGTTTGTTTAAAGATTTCCCTGTGGAACGAACCAGACTTACTAAAAACTACACTACTGTACGATTAGGTACACTGCCTATAAGTGTTGTAGCAAGGTTTAAGTATATCCATTCTATAAATAAATAAATATCTTGTGTAAAATTGTATCGTATTTAATAGTATTTTCTGCTAAAATTTAATAGTATTTTATACCCCTTAGCTTTAACACCATTGGTCCTAGCGAACCAGGTCTTGCATGAGTGTGTCTAACTGATAGTTGTTAGGATGCATTAGTAAGTCTGGACTTCGACCATGTCTGCATGTTAAAAGTTTTGCTTATCATTTCTTGTCGGAAATTACATGCTTATCATTCTTAAGTCTAGACACGTTTACCTGCAATTATTGCATGAATAGTGTATAGACAAAATTCATATCTTAGCGTATCTGCTAATTCTATCTTAGCGTATCGGTTACTGTAAACTTTTCCTGACATCTTCCAAAAATTTCTCCGTAATTTACGGGATTTTGGTATTATATATACATATGTAAATTATGTATTGAAGTGTACCAATCTAAATTCTATAATCTATCTTATATCAAAAATCAATTCCCTGATTATACAAGATGGATCCCGTATCTAGTTCAAATTCCTTAAACTCCGACAGCTATTCCGATATGGATATTCACCTGAACTCCGAAGAAAGTGTAACCGGAATGGATCAACCAATCAGCCATCACCTATTCTGGATGAATTGGGGATGGGTTCGTAGCTTACTTAATCATTGGAGACAAGAAGAAGGCGATCCCTTTCATTCACCACATTGCCCTCTTGGCGAAGAACCTGAAGCTCTTACCGGCGAACCTGTTCGTAATACCATTTTCTCTCTCATTTCCAGAGTATCTCATCATGATAATATACTATCTCAAATCCTGGATCTTATTCATCCGCTCATCCGAACCGCCAATCATCCCGGTGTAGTAGAAGAAGTCAACGAGCTTCGCACTCGGGTAGTGGCTTTGGAGAATATGGTGCAAAGGTTACAAGCACCAGCAGCATCACCGGCATCAACAGTACCACCGACAACAACACCAACAGTACCATTACCACCACTAACAACAACCGCACCGCAAACCTCAACTTCACAATATGTCCCACGAGCATCAATGTCATACGCCCTATAGATACCAAGGAATATCAACAACAACAAACGATGAAGTATTGATTCATAATTTCATCGAAGAAATATTCTGCAGAGAATATGTAGTTTCTAAAAGTTTTAGAGATTATATATTGTAAATTAGTAGTGGGCGGATAGAAATAATAAAGTGAAACCCTGACAGAAATAGTGCGTAAGGTACAAGCTAGACTTGTTTTACCAACAACATCAACAGTACCCTTAGCCTCACCAGCACAGTCATTGCTGTCAACATCGCCTCTAACATCACAAGCTCCGCCAGTTCAAGAAAGCACCGTGGATATCATTACGAGTCAACAATGAGTATATTGTATTAATGAATTATGAAGTAATAACTCAATTCCTCTAAAGAATTTATATGTATATCTTATATATATAAATTTTAAAACCATCATAAATCTTTTCGTACTAAGCTATTATGTATGAATTGAAAAAGGGTAAATACTACTCGGTTAATTCATATTACTAATATGCTATGATGTACATCCTTCGTTAACGACTTAACCATCATTAACTACAATCTCTGTTTCAACTCAATGAATTCCATTTCATAATAAACCAAGTGTACTATTCAATTACATAATTGATTTTATATTTTCATTTTCGATGTACTCGAAACTTTCCAGAAAACATCATTTGTGCCTTATAAGGTTCACAAGAATTCCACGAGCATCAACATCCTTCACCGAGGAATAAGAATAAATAATGAAGTATTGATTTCATTAGTAAAATACTCCGCGAAGATTATGTAATCTCTAATGTTTTAGAGATTAATCATTTCTAAGTCAAGCCAAAAATCAAATGAGCTTAATATGATATTAACTTATTAAATCTGTATTACATCTAAAGAAAATATGCATACATATATTTTCATAAAGACGGTAATAAAAAATTCTTTTGTACAAAGTATTAATTGTGAAATCTTTAACGGGTAGGTAATACCCGGGGAAATATTTAAGTTCACAATTAATATGTTACAAAGTACATCATTCGATTATTCAATAATCATTAACTACACTACTTTCACAACGCTATACATTCGTTCATAGAAAACTAAACAACCATTCTTATTCAAATTCAATTACATATTCTGACAGAACAGAATCCAAGTCAAGATTTAACAAATGACATCACTCTTAGATCTCTACATCTTTTAAAGCAATACTTTGACTTCAAAACTGTGCAAGATCCTTTCGCATTGTTTTTACCGAAAATAACCATGCAATTCCTTTTTCAAAGTATCCAGTTTTACCCCACTTCCAACCAGTCAACTTTGACTTTTCAGATTAACCTTATTGTAACCTTGACATATACGTTTTTGTTACCGGGGAACCTTTTATGTTCCACCACATTAGCAGTAAATTTACCAGCAACTTCATTGATCCTTGAACTTCTGAAAAATCATTATACTCATTGAAACCCTATCATGTACTCGTCTACATCTTCTAACAATAATTGTCATACCAACTATCGAGAATTAGCAATCAGTATTTTGAATCTCGTAGCAATTTTATGCCAACAGTTATATATATACATATAAAGTCTACCTCCAAGACTTACAGACTTTGAATGTGAAGTTTCTGAAAAATACCTTAAACCGCGAACTAGTTCTCGAAATCTTGAAAAATGCTGATGAAGCAGCAAAAACTATAAACGACCTTAACAGTAAAAAGTTTGATGATAAAGGATAGTGTGCTGGCAAAGCTCAGAAAAAGGAAAGTTTGGAACTGGAAAACGGATTGAGCAAAGTATAAAAGAGGCTGTGGATAAATCACAAGGACGAAACCTGCCTTCAAAGAATCCAAATGATTCAGTATCTGCTGAATCCATTAACGAATACCTTGCTTCCGAATCTAAATCCTTGCAGACAATATTCTTCATCATCCTCTGATATTAGAAATTCTAAGATATCATTGTATCTTTCATTATAAATATCCTCCATATTTCTGGAGATAATTCCATAATCATTCTTATCGAAAATCAATTTTCTCCTTATGATATCTGTGTTACATCATAAAAGAAACTATTTTAGTTTCTAAATTTTGAAACCTTCGAGTTTAAAATATGAATATTTTTGAAGTGGTGTTGAGAGCTGAAGCATGAGTTAGTATAATATAATGACACTTGATTAACGTGATTATATTACAGCAAGTCATGCTGAGTTTCTAAATGGAACGTGATGATTCACAGATCATAACGTCATCATGTGCTATGTCATACGACTCTTGTATTCTAGTTAATCTCTAAAATATCAAGAAAATATTTCTTGATGATTCAGTCTTTCTCAGGGTATTCTGGTAATTTAACAAATCAAGATCGTGTCATTATCATTTTCTTCTTAGAACATTAACAATGTTCATTCCGAAATTCATATCTGCGGATTCTGGACCATTACAAGCAATGCTTAGTCACAAGAAGAAGAAACGAAGGGATAAAACTCTGAAATAGAAATTGGGGTATAAATCGCAGCAAATAAAAGAAAGCATTAACTGGGGATGACAATAATTATAGAAGACAGAAGCAGGAACTTTGAAATATAAGGGAGAATATAAAGCCCGATAACAACACATAAATTACAAACCGTGTATATCAATGTTTATCGCAACATAAAGACACGAGAGAATTAAAAGCACTATAACCCCAAGGGAAAAGTAGAAGTAAGCAGATTCCTCCGGTGGTAGATGAAAAAGAAGAATGACAGATATGAAAGTTAGGAGTATATCAAGAATTAGAACTGGATGAAGCATTTTTCACAATCTTTTGAAAATAGGAAATGAGGAAAAAGATGTAAGAGTGATGAAAATAATGAAACGGAAGAGGTCAATTTATAGCGAAATATCAAACATAGCAATCGAGGCAAATTACGCATTTAATCAAAAGAAATCTTAATTTCCTTAAATTCCAAAGAATCAAATCTTATTTAGATTATGAAGATTTTCTATTCCTTAAATTACGAAAATCAATCGTTAATATGTCAAGAGTTAAGACGAATCTCTATTCTTCATTTCACTCTTTTACGATAACTTCTCTCATACGCTTCGAATAATCGGATTGTTTTATCCATATTATTCAACGGTGATAAAACTCTATTTATCAACACATATACGTCATGAAAATATTTTTATTGTTAGTCATGACGACCTCACTCAAATTTCGGGACGAAATTTCTTTAACGGGTAGGTACTGTGATGACCCGGAAATTTTTGACCAAATTTAAACTTAATCTTTGTATCATTAACATTTCCGACACGATAAACAAAGTCTGTAAAACTGAATCTCAAAATTTTTGAACTACTTTCATATATTCAAATACCTTTCGGTTGTTCTTGACGATTCACGAACAATTATATGTATATAGATACATATATATATACTATAACTTGAAAACGTAACAATGTATTAATTGTTTGATACCGTATATTAAACTTATTAGTTTAAATATTTATTTGAATATATATGAAAAGTTGGAATATTAATTGTATGAATAACTTGCGACGTATATTTAAAACGTGTTTATGAATGTTGAAAATATATATTAACTTGGTCATAAAACGATTTGTTATTATATATATATATATATATATATATATATATATATATATATATATATATATATATATATATATATATATATATAAACAAATAGCGAGACAATGATTTATAGAAGTAAATGACCAAAACACTCGAAAGTTTAAGATACACTTTGAATGATATAGTTTATTGATAATTTAAGATTATATTTTGACAAAGGTACGAGTCACAAAACGTAAATTGCGAGTTTTCTAAGTGTACGAAAATGCGTTCGAGAAATCGGAACCGGGACATAAGTCGAGTGACAACGTACGAGTCATCGGAACAAAAATTACAAGTCAACTATGCACATGAATTTAATATAATACATAATTAATTATTTAAATTATATATATTATATATATTATATTTAAATATGTCGACAAACAAAACAACAAATGATTGTGAGCTGGATCAGAGGGCCATGCGATCGCATGAGAAATAGGCATAAAACCCATGCGATCGCATGGGGGTCAGAAATCAGAATTCTTCTATAAATTGAACAGTTTGTCGACACACATACACATATATCTCTCCATCTATGCTCTCTATATTTATATTTATTATTTATTATTATTATTATTATTATTATTATTATTATTATTATTATTATTATTATTATTATTACTATTATTATTATTATTATAATTATTATTAGTAGTGTTAGTATTATTATTAGTATTATTATACATAAAATACTACGACGAGGTCATGAGCAAGTTATTTTCGAAACAAGCTTTTCGAGTGGGATAGAGCTAAGGAAATTATGGGTTATAGCTATGGAGGTTATGGGTATTACTTGGGGGTTATGATCATGAGTCAAAGGTCAACCTAGCATTTATCATTTCCGTCGCGTCTACGTACTTTCCTACAATATTGAATCACAATATTGATGCGTAAGCATTTATATCTTATCTATTATATATTAATAGTGTATCCCTGACTAGTGCTCGAGTATATAGGATTATGCATGCTAGTACGATTAATTTTGTCATTAAATAGTTTATGATAGATCACGAATTTAATACATATATTACTGATATAAGGTATATGATATGCATGTTTTTGGAAAGCTGGAGAAAAATCAATAACTTTTTATTTAGAGATCGCGTAATTTCGATGAACGAATTAAAAGATATGAACAACTGAATTATGATTAACATTAATTGAAATTTCTTTTGAAGCTGCAATTGATATTTAAAAAACTTGTTTATAAGATTGATAATTTGGATTTTCAAATATTACTAATCTAGTAAATGAATTTCTATATAAGGCACGTCTCGATTTGTTGAACAATTGTCAAAATTGACTGTTTTATCATATTTTAAAGCTTTATAAAACTATAGTCTAATTATTCAACTATTGGGAAACCATGTGAAATGTTAAACTATTTTCGATTACCATGATCATTCAAACTATAGTATAGATTTTAAAAGATCATATTGGATCAGGTTGACTTTTTGAAATGACTTTTGATAACTTTTGTATGTCAATCTCGAGCATTAGGATTGTGAGACACTATGACCTGACCTAGCTTGATAGACATTTATTGACCAACATATGTTCTCTAGGATAAGATCTACGGTTATTTGGTAATCCGAGTTTCGGTCACATTTTGGTGAACGACTTTATATGCTTCTAAGGTGAGTTTCATTTGCTCCCTTTTTAAATGATTTTGCAATATATATTTTTGGGCTGAGAATACATGCACTTTATTTTAAAAACAATGGACACAAGTACATACTAAATTCTATACTGAGTTTGTACCAAAAATCCCTTAGCTTTGGTAACTAGTAACTGCCGGTTATAAGAACTGGTGGGCGCGAGTAGTAGTATATGGATCCATAGGGCTTATATCCCCGTCCGATCTAGAGCGCTAGCCTTTTAACGAACGTATGCTATTTGAGAAGCGTACACGTTAGTTTGCGTATATTATTAAGATGATTATACAAAGGGTACAAATTATATATACGTTAAGTTTAGTTACCAGGGTGCTCAATCTTGTAGAATATTTTGATAAATGTTTCTGGATGAAACAACTGAAATCTTGTGATCCACCTTTATGTACAGATTATGCAAAACATTAAAACTATGAACTCAACAACCTTTGTGTTGACACTTGTTAGCATGTTTATTCTCAGGTTCCCTAGAAGTCTTCCGCTATTTTCTTATATGTTAGACAAGCTATGTGCATGGAGTTTTACATGGCATATTTTTTGAAGGAAACGTTGCATTCACCAAATCATCACCATGTATCTTATTTTGACTGCATTGTCAACAGAAGTACTATTGTAAACTATTATTTACGGTGATTGTCCATATGTAGAAATCATCAGATGTCGAAAACCTTTGATTTAAATATTCATTTATGGTGTGTCTTTTCAAAAGAATGCAATGTTTACAAAACGTATCATATAGAGGTCAAATACCTCGCAATGAAATCGATGAATGATGTGTTCTTCCATATGGATTTGGAACGATCGTCACAATATATATATATATATATATATATATATATATATATATATATATATATATATATATATATATATATATATATATATATATATATATATATATATATATAACATAACAAAATTTATATTTTTATTTATTTTAAATATATAAAATGAATATATGAGACATATAGGTTATTAATATAAAAATAATATACCTAATAAAGTTATATATATATATATATATATATATATATATATATATATATATATATATATATAACTAATAAAGTTATATATATATATAGGTTATTAATATAAAAATAATATAACTAATAAAGTTATATATATATATATATATATATATATATATATATATATATATATATATATATATATATATATATATATATATATATATATATATATATATATATAACTTTATTAGTTATATTATTTTTATATTAATAACCTATATGTCTCATATATTCATTTTATATATTTAAAATAAATAAAAATATAAATTTTGTTATGTTATATGTATTAAATATACTTTTGTGTATATATATATCGTTTGTTTTGTTAAAATTATAATAATATTAAAATAATATTGGTAATGATAAAAAATAATAATAATGATAATGATAATAGAGTTAGAAATGATACTTGTAATATTAATGATAAAAATGATAACTTTAATAAAAATGATATTTTTAATAAAAATATTAATTTTAATAATAATGAATACTAATAATAATAACTATAAAAATAATGATTTTTCTAATAATAATAATGATACTAATATTTATATTTTTAATATTTGTAATAACATAATAATAATAATATTTACTGATAACAACAACAACAACAACAACAATAATAATAATAATAATAATAATAATAATAATAATAATAATAATAATAATAATAATAATAATAATAATAATAATAATAATAATAATAATGTTAAGTAATAAGTAAACTACCTCAAAGAAGTAGCCCTTAAAAAAATGCTCAAGTCCGGGTTTGAACCCGCGACGTCCCGCTAACCCTATAACATACCCAAACCGTTCCTCTACCCGATACTTTCTGTTATAACTCGTAGTCTATATCTATCTAACCCGTATTGAAATGTCCCGTTCTTATTGATTAAAAACGTTCCATATTAATTGATTTCGTTGCGAGGTTTTGACCTCTATATGAGACGTTTTTCAAAGACTGCATTCATTTTTAAAACAAACCATAACCTTTATTTCATAAATAAAGGTTTAAAAAGCTTTACGTAGATTATCAAATAATGATAATCTAAAATATCCTGTTTACACACGACCATTACATAATGGTTTACAATACAAATATGTTACATCGAAATCAGTTTCTTGAATGCAGTTTTTACACAATATCATACAAACATGGACTCCAAATCTTGTCCTTATTTTAGTATGCAACAGCGGAAGCTCTTAATATTCACCTGAGAATAAACATGCTTTAAACGTCAACAAAAATGTTGGTGAGTTATAGGTTTAACCTATATATATATATCAAATCGTAACAATAGACCACAAGATTTCATATTTCAATACACATCCCATACATAGAGATAAAAATCATTCATATGGTGAACACCTGGTAACCGACAATAACAAGATGCATATATAAGAATATCCCCATCATTCCGGGACACCCTTCGGATATGATATGAATTTCGAAGTACTAAAGCATCCGGTACTTTGGATGGGGTTTGTTAGGCCCAATAGATCTATCTTTAGGATTCGCGTCAATTAGGGTGTCTGTTCCCTAATTCTTAGATTACCAGACTTAATAAAAAGGGGCATATTCGATTTCGATAATTCAACCATAGAATGTAGTTTCACGTACTTGTGTCTATTTTGTAAATCATTTATAAAACCTGCATGTATTCTCATCCCAAAAATATTAGATTTTAAAAGTGGGACTATAACTCACTTTCACAGATTTTTACTTCGTCGGGAAGTAAGACTTGACCACTGTTGATTCACGAACCTATAACAATATATACATATATATTAAAGTATGTTCAAAATATATTTACAACACTTTTAATATATTTTGATGTTTTAAGTTTATTAAGTCAGCTGTCCTCGTTAGTAACCTATAACTAGTTGTCCACAGTTAGATGTACAGAAATAAATCGATAAATATTATCTTGAATCAATCCACGACCCAGTGTATACGTATCTCAGTATTGATCACAACTCAAACTATATATATTTTGGAATCAACCTCAACCCTGTATAGCTAACTCCAACATTCACATATAGAGTGTCTATGGTTGTTCCGAAATATATATAGATGTGTCGACATGATAGGTCGAAACATTGTATACGTGTCTATGGTATCTCAAGATTACATAATATACAATACAAGTTGATTAAGTTATGGTTGGAATAGATTTGTTACCAATTTTCACGTAGCTAAAATGAGAAAAATTATCCAATCTTGTTTTACCCATAACTTCTTCATTTTAAATCCGTTTTGAGTGAATCAAATTGCTATGATTTCATAT